>NC_064564.1:115569676-115873113 GCF_937001465.1 Orcinus orca | reverse complement strand
ACTGAATTTGAATCCTGGCTGTGCGTTCTCAGGCTGGGCCGCTGCTGGGCACGTCCCTTCTCGGCCTCAGCTGACTCAACGTTGTGAAGAGGTTCAAAGTGCCCAGTGGGTGTGAAGACTGAGCGAGTTGGCACATAGGAAGTGCTCGGGGAGTATCTGTTTACATCCCCAGGAACAGCCCGTGCTCTGCCTTCTTCAGTAAACCCTCCTCCGTGCCGGACAGGTCAGAGCTCCAGCCTCAGCCTGGCATGAGAAACAGCTCTCATTTTTGTCCAGTAGTGAAAGGCTGAAGTGGGAGCTGGCCCCAGTCTTCAGCCCTGAGCAGTAAACTGCTGACCTGCCAGGTGCAGCCGGCTACGGCCCAGGCCAGAGGGAGCCCTGCAGGCAGGGCAACCCGAGGACCTTCCAGTCGGTGCCGACCATGCCTGGGAGAGGAGGCTCTGCTGCCCGCTGGGGCTTGCGCTCGGTTTTATCAGTGGAAAGATGTTGAGGCTGCAATCATTTGTCCCTGGGATGGGCGGTTGAGGCAGAGGCCCTGGGCCACACAGCAAGCTCCTTGGGCAGGTGGCTTCCTGCAGACCAGAGACCACACCAGTGGCTGGGAGACCCCATGGCTCAGGGGGTGCAGCCTTGGACCCCTTCTTCCAGTGGGCCTTGCCCTCCCCTGGACCCATCTCTGCTTCCTTGCCCCTCTTTGAACAGAAGCCCAAATTTGACAGTGAGCTAGGTGGGCTTGGGGTCCAGGAAGGAGCCTGAGCCCAGCACCACTGGCCCCCTGCTGCACCTCCAGTCCGTAAGCTTCCCTCACGGCACCGCACCGCCAGCCAGATCACCCAAGCACACCCCAGGTGCACGCGCAGGTGTTTCTTCTCCTCTCGTTGTCCAGGGTTTGAGCAGCAGGGGCGGGGGACAGGAGCCGGGCTCTGCAGGGCGGGGCTGCCCAGCCGGAGAAGTGGGGTCCTTGAGGTTCCTCCACCCGATGAGTCGTGGGAGGAATGAGAGAAGACAGGGGAAGGTGGTCTGTGTCCAGAAAAGAACACTTAAGTAATGTGTGTGCATGTGCCCAGCTTCACGGTGAGGGCCACAGACTTTGGAGCCGAATCAGGACTCGAACCTCAGCTCCAGCACAGAATAACTCTGAAGTTCACAAGCCTGGCCAGGTCATTTGTCTCCAGGAGGGACCTGCATTTAAAACATGCCCCCCCCCTTTTTTCCTTAGTGTCGGAGACTGTGTGGTTGGGAGGGTGTGTCATAGCCATAAATAAACAGGGGTCTGTTGTGAATGTGGAAAGGTTGGGGATCCCTGGCTAGAACCAGCCCCTGCAAAGGGAAGGAGAGGCGTTGGGTGGGAGCTGCCAGCCCTAATCCCACTTGACTTCCAGGCTGGCCTCCTCCCAGTGGGCCTTGCCCTCCCCTGACACCAGAGCCCGCACACCTGAGGGTCCAGCGGCGTGAGGCTGAGCCCCTTCGGCCTTCGCTTAGGTCTCTCGCCATGTGGAGATTCCCAAGGCTTTTGTTCCTGGGCTTCTGCCACCTAAAGTGTTACCTGTGACTCGCTTCAGAGTCCTGATGATGAGTTTGAATTGTATTCTCTGTGCCCATGATGATTAAGACTCTCTGCATCATTGTCTTCACGCAAACAAGAAGCTCTCTGTGTAATCAGAGGTGGCATGTACTTGCAGCAGGTGTGCTGCCTGTCTGTGCCCTGCGCCAGTGGCAGGCCTCACTAATCAACTGCTCTTCCCTCCAGATCTGGTGTTGTACTGCGAGGCCTTCTTGACCACCTACAGGACCTTCATCACCCCTGAGGAGCTCATCAAGAAGCTGCAGTACAGATATCCTTGCCTGTGCCTCAGCCCTGGCGCCACACCTCTTACTGCACAGAGCCCCCTGGAGCCGGGAGAGGGGCCTTCGTGCCCACACAGCCCTCGCGCACGGAGCTGCGGGCAGGAGTGATGGAGGTGCTCAGCCCCGCTCTGCCATGGCCCAGCTTTGGGACCTCAGGCAAGGCTTCTTTGAGCCTCACTCCTCGTCTGTAGAAGGGCTGAGTGATGTTATATGAAGTGCCTGGAACATAGGGTGCTGCCTAATGGCAGTTGTGATCACTGGGTGATTCTGAGAAAGAATCAGAAAGAACTGGCACACACTGAGAGGGTGGGAGTGTGCGGGCCCCTGCGGAGACCCAGGTCACTGGCACCTGCGGCTTTGCGGAGCTGAGCCCCAGGGCATTAGGGGTGATGGGTACGAAGTGTGCAGGGTTTGAGGGAATCAGGACTCCAGAGAACCACCTCAGGGGCAGGCACGGCCACTCCCCCAGATGGCAGACCCAGCAGTGGAGCACAGTCGCCTCCTGCCCCTCGACCACATCTACCCAACGGGCTCACCCTTTCAGATACGACTCCCCACAGTAGTGGCCAAGGAAGATCCCGAGGCCTGGAGGGATGCACTTTCATTGCCTCTTTCTCGGGTCCAAACCTGCCCATCCTGCCAAGGCTAAGGAGCTACTGTTGCAGCCCAGGGTCCCCGCCCCTCAGTGTCCTCCCTCGTCACAGCCCATGACTGCCATCTGCTGGACAGCCGCTGTCCCTTGGGGCAGAAGTCCTGAGCCCTCCCAGCTCTCCCACGCTCTCCCACTCCCTCCCGTGTGCCTGCGCCTCCTCTGCCTCCTGTCCTCCTCTCTCCCGTGCCCCCCCCTCGGGGCCCTGGTCCCTCAGAACTGGACGGCCCCCACGTGCAGAGACTTCGTTCCCTCCCGCCTCACACCTTCAGTGCCTCACAGGCCTCTGGCTCAGCGAATGATAGTAACTCACACTTGTTGAGAACGGCCTGGTGTCGGTTATGATGCTGAGCGATTGCATGGGTAATCTGTCTCCGCTATACCATTTCCTACACACATCACTACCATTTGTTATGTGGCGCCATGATGTTATTTCCTACCGTGTAATTAAGGAAACTGAAGTTCAGCGAGGTTAAGTGACGCGCATGGCAGCTTGGAGGGAGAGTGCCCCCCAGGCCTCTCTGACTCGGCGTCTCAGCATCTGCCCTGCTTGGCACTTCAGGCATGTTAACGGACGTGTTGCAGCATCGAGATCCTGGGCGCAGCTGGCTGGTGGGTCCTGTGTGCTGCCGGCCCTCGGCGCTGTCCCTGGTGCATGGCTCCTTCCTGAGAGCAGGCGGTATGGAGCCATAGAAGTGTCTGGAGACTTGATGAACACGAGGGCAGCCACGGCCTCAGGGAGGAAGTAGCCAGGTGTTTGAAGGGTAGATGCGCAGGCGGCCTCTGAAGCTGTGGAAGGGTGATGGGAACTCGTGACGGGAGCGGAGGGAGACCCCTCTGGGGGGCTGTGCGCCTTCCCCAGGGACCCGGGGATTTTAGGGCAAGTGCTTTCTGACCACCTTTCTCTGACTGAGCTCAGCGATGCAGCCTTCAGCGTTTCAGCGGTCACAGGAACCTTGGGTTGATCCCAGCAGAGAGGCAGGCCTGGGAGTGCAGGGAGGAGGTTCTGCAGGCAGGAGAGGTTGGTGGTCGAGAACGGGGTCAGAGAGGTCTGGGCTGAACCTCACTTTGCAGTTCCGCCACCTCGCACAGGTCCTCTGCCCTCCCCGTGCCCTCGTTCCCAGGGTTCGCTCAGGGAAGGGGGGCTGGGGGAGGGCGGCCCTCCCGCGCACTTCCCCGTCCCTACCCGTGAGGGTGGTTGTTTCTTTAACCTGCGCCCACGTACGAGAAGTTCTCTCCTTTTGCCGACACATTCAAGAAGCGCGTCAGCAAGAACACGTTCTTCGTGCTGGTACGGGTGGTGGACGAGCTCTGGTGAGTCCTTCCGCCCCGGGGGATGGAGGGTGGAGGGGCCCAGCAGGCTGCGGGCATCTTGGGGTCCCCGCCGGGGTACAGGCTTCCCCGTAGAGATCTGGGCCTCCCGTCATATTTCACCTGCATCTCCTGGGCTCTGTGCCCACAGAGCCCTGCCCAAGGCCCTGGACAGGGCTCACTCCTGCGCGCTTTAACACAACCCCTGGGGAGAATGGCTTGTCCCCTCAGACCCGCCCTGGCCCGGCCCGGCCCAGCCCTGATTTCCTTGTGGGGGCCATCCCTCTGGCACGTGGCTTAGACCTTGGCTGCCCTCCTCATCTTTCCACGGTCCCCTGAGTGGCATTTGCCATTTCCAGTCATTGAACAAACACAAAGCACAAGGTCCCTTTCGTAGGTCTAGAGAGCCCTTGGTAAGGAAGCCACCCAGGCCCCGCCCTCAAGGTGTTTACCTTCTGCTGGGCGGTGGCCTTGGTGATTACGGGGTGGGGCTGTGAAACACCGTGTGTGGAGAATACTGTGCAGGGGCGTCCTGGGGCTGTCTGTGGAGCCCAGACCTCATGGTGATTCATCACCCCCGTGGGATCAGGAGCTCCCCTGGGGCAGGATTTGTCTCCATAGCCCAGGCCGCAGCGCGGTCCCTCGTGCTTATCCAGTGCCAGTGACCATTTGCTGAGAGAATGGCAATGGGACCACTCCCGGCACTCTAGGATGCAGACAGCCATCCCAAGACCTTCTCTGGCTCTCTTCCCACGAGAGGTTTCCCAGCTCTGCTGGTGGGTGTCTCAGGTGTCTTGAGGGGCTTCTAGACCCCGTGGCACCAGCCCTTTTCTTATGCTCGCATCCCTGCCCCTCACCGCATGGCCCTTGGCCCTTTAGCCTAGTGGAGTTGACGGAAGAGATCTTGAAGCTGCTGATGGAGCTGGTCTTTCGCCTGGTGTGCAACGGGGAGCTCAGTCTGGCCCGTGTGCTCCGGAAGAACATCCTGGACAAGGTGGACCAGAAGAAGCTGCTCAGGTGTGCCAACTCCGACCAGCCCCTGGCGGCCAGGGGCGTAGCAGCCAGGTGCGCCACTTCTCCGGGCCCTGCCTCTGGCGAGAGCCGTACCGGCAGCCGTCTCTCCATTCCACTTCCTTCAGTGCCCCCCTCCCCGCCCCCGGCCTCACAACCTCACCTCCCGGTTCTGCCCAGGCCCTGCGACGAGGTGCCTCAGGGACAGCCCAGGGGTTCCCCCGGGGCTGGGCCTCTTCTCCAGGGTTACGTTGTATGACTGATCACCGTTTTAGTAGGAAGTGGGGCAGCAGGGCGTGTAGGGGCTTACCAGGACAGGGGACAGGAATGCCTTTCAGGCTGTGGTCAGCACTTAATTCTCTTCCCGGCGCTAACGTGGCAACTTAATTCTTGCCACCCCCTGTGCCATCCTGACGGTTCCTGAGAACCTGTGTAGAGGCTCCACTGGCCCTCTCCCGGGGCCACGGAGGTTTGTTGATTTATCACCTCTTTGTTGGTGTCTCAGCTCCATTCACATGGCACCATCTTTGTTCCCACTGGGCCCTGAAGGGGGGTTGGGCTGTGCGTTCTCAGGAGCTGAGCTCGCGGGCTTGCGAGTGGAGCCACCGAGCCTGCCGGGCGGAGGCAGGGGGGAAGGCAGGCCCCGTGGTCCCAGGGAGACGAGTGCAGTCCGGTCCTGACCCGCCCCCGACCCGCTGCGTGGCCTCCGTGCTGCGGTGAAGCAAGTCGTGTTCCCTCAGCTCTGAGGCCTGAAGTGCAGCCCCCACCCAGCCCCCACCATCCCATCCACTGACCACTCATCTCGTGCCTCTGTCTTCCAGGCCCGGGACCTTGCATGACTTTCACAGCCATGAGATAGCTGAGCAGCTGACACTGCTGGATGCCGAGCTCTTTTATAAGATAGAGGTATGGCCACGCGTGGGGCTGGGGGAGGGCTGTGCCCGGCCCTGGTGAGTGCAGCTGCTTGTCCCCGAGTGAGAGAAGCCACTGCATCACAGCAGAGCCAGCGGGCCCAGGTTCTATCCAGTCTACCTGCTTTTTCAGATTCCTGAGGTTTTGCTTTGGGCAAAAGAGCAGAACGAGGAGAAGAGCCCCAACTTGACCCAGTTCACGGAGCACTTCAACAACATGTCCTACTGGTAAGAAGGGGCCTCAGTGCAGAGCACTTCTGGATGGGTGCCTTGTGTGTCCTTCGCAGAGAGCGCCCATGGCAAGGACAAAGGGGTGCCCTTTCATTCCTCCCAGCTCCTTCTGGGGCCCTGTGGGCATTCGTTGTGAACCAGAGACAGGACAAGGGCAGGGACAGGACAGGGCGTGTCTTGCACGTTGGAAGGGGCCACCTGGGGCGGGGGGGGCGGGTTGAGGAGGACTCAGCCAGGATTTATTAGTAATGTCTGCTATCGATGGCGGCAGAGGAGCGGGTGTTAAACTTGCCACCCTGCACTGGTCGTGCCAGTCTTCCCACTGCCAGGTGGCCTCAGGACTGGTCCTCACACTGACTCTGCCTGAAAGAGAGGTAGAGCAAAGGAGTGGCTGTATTAATACTTTTATTTAGCCTTCAATTCTTAAAGCAAAGTGAAGCCCAGAAGTGCATTTATGTTGTAACATACAGCAGAACTGTTGACTCTTAAAGACGCGACTCAAGGGTGTCCACAGCCTCTCGGCCTCAGTAGGGGATGGTTGGGTGTGGCGGCCAGTGGCAGTCTCATACTGACCCCCGGACACACACACAATCCATCCCCACCACCAGGGAAACGTCTGATTTGTAAGTGCTCTAAGGATTGCTCTTTGGAGAGTTGGGTCCTCTCCCACTTGCCCTGCTTCTCTCTGTACCACAGGAAGCGTTTCACTCGTCAGCAGCACATGCTTAGCGTAGCAGCCCAGCAGAGGACGAGGTGGTTTCCAGGGCAGACAAGCCGTGCAGCCCTGAGCATGACCTCCAGCCCCGCCCCTTGCTGGGCGCTGGGGGCTCCAGACACACCCCCTGGGGCCTGCCTAGGAGGAGATGTGGGTGGAGCCCCTTCAGAGACCCGGTGCTCAAGGTGGACTCGGTGCCGGTGCCCTTTAATGGGTCAGAAGAGGGGCACGTTCTCTGGGCGACGGGCGGTGGTCCCTGTGAAAGCACAGGCTGTCGAGGCCACCGTGAGGTCCTTGTGCGAGGCTGGCCTTTGGCTTTGGTTGCTGCGAAGTTTCTGAGAGGTGCCCTCCCTCGTGGCCAGCAAGGTGGCCTCTTAGCCCACACGCCTACTCGTCTCCGAGCCAATCCTGAGGCCACACTCGCTGAGCGTTTCCAGCCGCCGTGGTGCTCACGGTCAGCGCTCACCGGGAGACCGTCCATCCGCACAGTCAGAGGTCCCAGTCACTGGATCTCTCTGTGGCCTCTTACCTATCCCTGGGGTGCCATGAGCTCCTTCAGAGCAGAGACGGGGGTACACCTGGTGCCTCCCTAGGCACGGGCTCCTGGCCAGCTGGTACAGGTGCCCCCATCCCATTGCCACCAGAGGCCTGAAGAGAGACGGCTCAGCTCAACTGTCTCTTTCTCCCCTTGGTCCGTGCAGGGTTCGGTCAATCATCATGTTACAGGAAAAGGCCCAAGACAGGGAACGGCTGCTCTTGAAGTTCATCAAGATCATGAAGGTAACTGTGGGCACCCTCCCCAGAGCCCGCCACAGCTGCCCCTGCCTGCCTGCCCGCCCGCCCATCCCTGCCCCCACCCTCTCTCTGCAGCACTTACGGAAGCTGAACAACTTCAACTCCTACCTGGCCATCCTCTCAGCGCTGGACTCAGCCCCTATCCGCAGGCTGGAGTGGCAGAAGCAGACCTCAGAGGTGGGCGGCTGGGAGGGCAGCCGGGAGGGCAGCTGTGGGACGCGAGGCCCGGCTGTGGTGGGACGAGCTCTGCCCCGCCCTGCCCTAGTTTCCTGTCTCTAATCTCCAGTCACTGGGCCCTGCGGGGCTTGGTGTTAGTGAGTGCCGGGGTTGTCACATCACGTCACATCCTGCTGCCTGTACCGCAGAACCGTGCCTGGGTCCCAGCTTCACCTTCTGCTTCCTGCCCTCGACCCGGGCTTCTAGAGGGGCTCCTTTGGGTGCAGGCCGCACTAGGCATTGGGATGTACTGTGAACAGGCTAGACCCGTTATTAGGTGGAGCTCCTCAGGGCAGGTACTACAGGGAGAAGGATGGGGATGGGGTGCTGAGCAAGCATGTGAACGAGGCGTCTGGGCCAGCCTGGGGGTCAGGGAGGCCCCCTAAGGAGGTGTCGATCACACCATGACCCGAATAGGAGCGTCCTGGGAAGGGAGGGGAATTCCCCATCAGAGGGGACAGAGGCCAGTGTGGCCACATCACTGGGGAGAATGGCTCTGCATCACAGGGGTCTTGGGGGGCCTGGCAAGGAACTGGACCCTTATCTTTGTGTGGGTGCTGTTCCTGGAAGAGAGACAAAGCCCACAGGGTTGAGTGTCGCCAGGGCTACCTGGGGGTCGTCTCGTGGGGCAACATAAAGGGACAATTACGAGACAGTGGTGTATGGAGAAATGGGACATTCACACCAGCTGTTCCAGGAACACATAACAGGCCCTGAGGAGGCAGGGAAGGCTTCCTGGAAGAGGTGACACATCAAGGCGAGAGGCACACAACAGGCGAAGGGGCAGGACAGGCAAAACCCCACCCACGCTGCGTGCAGGAGCAGCGAGCTCGCCCGCCATCCCTCGTGGACTCTGCCTTGAGTGCGGTGAGGCATGAAGGCAGGCTCGGGGCCGGGAGCGACATGGTCCGGTGTGTGCTTTTGAGGTTCAGGCGGGCTGCAGCGCTGAGCACAGCCAAGCAGGAGCCCAGCCTGAGATCCACCACACGGGGCGCTGGCTGCTCAGAGACGCGGTTCTTTGTCAGCACCACGGAAGGCCTGCCTGTGGCTGGGGCAGGGCGGGGTCTGGCTCTGGGTTGGTGGGGGGAGGGGCCGGGGCTCGGTGCCCCAGCGTTGGCACCGTGCTCACGGACTGCGCGCGTCCCTCCTGCCAGGGCCTGGCGGAGTACTGCACGCTGATTGACAGCTCATCCTCCTTCCGCGCCTACCGGGCCGCCCTCTCGGAGGTGGAGCCGCCGTGCATCCCATACCTGTGAGTACAGCCTCCCAACTGGGTTTGCCCCTCGTGTGCTCTGGGGAAGATACAGTGGGCCCCCATAGAGAAGCCCTCGCTTAAAGGCTTCCAACCCAGACGTTTGTGCTTGTTTGAACTTTAAAAGTAAAACGTGCTCCTTGTTAAACAACTTAGATGAAAGAGGGGCCCAGGGAAAATGGTTCAGTCTCCCCCACTGCCCGGTCCTCCCACGCCTCCTCTCTTCCCTCATCTGCCAGTGGGCTTGTTTAGGCGCACGTGTGGACAGCCGTGTAGCATCTCTCTTCCCCCACCAGCAGCAGCGTGCTATAGTCCAGCTGTCCCCAAGCTTAGCTGCACATCACAGCCACCGGAGGGCCCTCCTGTCACCCCAGGAACCCTGAGAGTACTTGGCGTGAGGCAGCTCAGGGAGCGTTTCCCCAAGTGTGGGCCACGGGCTAAATAGGTATTCACCAAAAAGAATCCCACGTCACGTAAGCTTGGGAAATAGCAGGAAACATTGAAGCTAAACAGTTTTCTTTGTGCGGGACTCACCGGACCCCTTAATATGCTAGTGGACGGTGGGAATCTCCAAGAGGGACAGGAGACTCAGCGCTGTCCCAGGCTGAGTGTGCGGCCGCATGCCCCTGGCCTCCACGCTCCGAAGTGTACATCTTGCAGCCAACGGCCCTGCCGTGATTCCTAGCCTTCCTGCTCTGGCCGAGCGCGACAGCCCTCCCCAGCTGGGCTGCTTGGGTGGGCGTGGCTGTGCCCCTCGGGCTGGGCTATCCCTGTGCAAGAACCGCCCCCACTCACCGCGGGGCTGAGCACCCTGTTTGATGACAGCATGTGACCCCCCACCCCGCCACTCAAGTTCGGGGTGGCGTCATTCTTTCCTGCTCATCTGTTACCTGTACCGCTCTGCTGGGCTGGGACGGCTGTTGAAGAGGCTCCGTAGCAGGTGGGCCTGAGCCCGCTTTCCGGAGACCAGAACCTGAGTCGAATTCGCGCCGCCCCTCCCCGCAGACGCGCTTGCGGGTTTGGCAGCGGCTCGGGCTCCGGCTCGCCCAGCAACCGATTACCTGCCAGGCCACCCTCCAGGGTCTAACCTGCTTCTCCGTCCTCCCAGGGGGCTCATCCTGCAGGACCTCACCTTCGTTCACCTAGGAAACCCAGACTACATTGACGGGAAGGTGAATTTTTCCAAACGGTGGCAACAGTTCAACATCCTGGACAGCATGCGGTGCTTCCAGCAGGCGTGAGTGCTGCCGCCATGAGGGACCGGGCGGGCAGGGCGCACTGCGCAGAGACCCACGGGGATCCAACAGCTGCTCCTTCCAGTGTGGCACAGGGCCTGCACCCAGAGCTGGCCGCCAGCTTGTCCTGCGCGATCCCGTGGGGGGAGGCTGGCGAGCCCTGGCCCTCCTGACTCCGGGGCAGTGGGGTCTCCCTGGGACCTCCTGCGGAGGGGAGCCTGGCTACAGGGTGCTGCTCCGGGAGCCCTGGCACAGAGCAGAGCACAGCTCTGGGGTGCAGCTCACGCTCTGAGCGCCAGCGTCACACGTGGACGCCCCTGCCCCGTGAGTCTGCTGAGGCGGCACACGTGGCACCTCCAAGGGGTCTTGGGGCTGTTTGGCCCACACTGGCTCTCACGGGCCACCCTCCTCCCTCCACCAGGCATTATGACATCCGGAGAAACGATGACATCATAAACTTCTTCAACGACTTCAGTGACCACCTGGCGGAGGAGGCGCTATGGGAACTCTCTCTGAAAATCAAACCCAGGAACATAACACGGAGGAAAACAGACCGGGAAGAGAAGACCTAGGAGCGGGTGCCGCAAGCGAGGAGAACGCGAGGCTCGGAGCGCCGCTCCGAGGCCGGAAGGGACTTTGGACCTGTTACGTGGCGGCGGCGCGTGTCCTGGCCTCAGAGCCACCGGGCCCATCCAGGCCGCTGCTGTGCCGGGCAGGCGTCCGGAGCCGCAGCAGCTTCCTGCCCCTCCCCCGCAGGAGCAGACCCCCGGCCCGGGGCGGGGGGGGGGGGGGCCAGCGGGCGGTCTCACTGCTGATTTGTGAACTGGGGGTTGGGGTTTCTGCTTTTGCTCTGTCTTCTGCTCTCCCTCTCTCCCCCTCCCCCCAAGCCTGGGAGCAGCACAGGGACTTCAGCAGCAGCCCGGGAATGGTGGGAGTCTTCTGAATCTCCTGAAATGACAGATGAGTAGAGGCCCAAGGACCCTCGGGGCGGGGGCTGCTCTCCCCGTAGCCTTCAGTTGGGTGGGCAGAAAGTAGAGGAGACCCGGGAAAGACTCCTTTCACTTTCCATGTCCTACTTTTTAAGTGGAGGATGGTGTGAGCGTCTCACCTGGCCCAGAAGGGACGGCAGGTGGCCTTTCAGCAGCCCTGGGGCTGGTGCTCCCGTCGCGGTCCTGGCCCACCCTTGCTGGGTCACGAGCAGCAGCCGTGGCCGTCGTGTTTTCGCCCCTTCACTTCCTCCGCCCCGTCCCACTGGCCCTCCCCATCCTCTTGGCACCGTGGGAGCTGGGCAGCAGCAGCTGGAAAGGAAGGACTTGACCATCCAAGAAACACACTTTATCTGAGTTGGGGCCAGTAGCTCTTGGTGAGTTAACCCAGAGAGAGGGGAGGGGCATTTCTGTTGGGGGGAGGGCCGGCAGCCCCCTCCTCTGTCGCTTGCCGTGTGCCTTAAACTCCATCTCCTATCCGTCCCGCCCTGCGGGCTCCCCTCCTCCCTGGCGCTGAGCCTGGTGGGCCCAAAGGGGCCCCTCTTTGCTCATCAGACCTTCTGCCAGCCTGACCGGCTCTCCCGTGGGAAGGACAGGGTGTCCCTGAGAGGCAGGGGCCTGGCGCAGAGGCGCCCCCTGGGGTTGACGGCCATGGCTCACCTGCTGGCCGGCAGTGAGGCGCAGCGGCTTCAGAAGCAGGTGCTCTTTCCAGCCTCGCTCTCCAGAGCCAGCCCCGCTGCTGAGGTGGACGAGCTGAGGGGAGGTCTGCAGGGGCTCTCCACGCCCCCTGGCCTCCGTGCCAGCCCAACGTGGGCCTGCGGGCAGGCTGCCATCAGAATCCGACGGCTGCCCCCAGGTCGCCCGCCTCCTGTTTTGTTCGTTTTACATAATTGAGAGCTCACTCCTGGGTTTGGGACTCGGGCAGGCGAACACCAGGCTCAGCCCGGGCTTAAACAGAAGTAGAAAGCACCATCTGTAACTGTTTAAAGGAACAGCCCCGTCACTTTGAGTCCTTCATGGGCCTTTGAACAGCTTTTATCAAGAAGCTGTCTGTCCTGTGCACAGAGGGGAGGAATCTGTGAAATGTCAGTTACGACCCCTCAGGCAGCGATCCTGCGGCAGCGGGCGGAACGCGTCACTTTATTATTTAAAGAGTGTGTGTATAGAGTCGCTGGTTATGAACAATATTGTGTGTGGGGTTGGGTTTTAGTTTGTTCCCGCTTTTTTAAGTCCTCTCATTTCAGTCTTTCCCTCCTTCCCGTCTTCCTCCTGGCCTGGCCCTGCTCTGCTGCTGCTTTGCGCAGCTGCTGTGTGCTCAGGGCCCATGGGCTGTGTGGACTGCGGTTCCCTGGGGCCTCCTTCCATAGGCGGGCAATTGTCGACGCCGCGCTTCCGCTTCAGGCTCAGCGTCCCAGCCGCGAGCTGGACGGGGCTCGGGGGCTTCACCGTCCCTCAATTCAGAACAGACCCTACACCCACACCTCCCCTCCTTGCCGGGAGCCCTGGCTCTGAGCCGAGGCACTGGGCAGGCAGCGCAGGTGGACAAGGGGCTGGCGTGTCCAGGTGACCCTGCATGAGGGCAGCAGGTGCAATGTGTGTTTTAACTTATTGGCTGACAGGCTTCCCTACCTTGACCTCATGGAGACACATTCTGGCTCTGGGAGTTGCCAGCCTGGCTGTGGTTTGTCTGTCTCAGGGGCCAGATCAGCTGTACGAATCTGTCTTTACAACAAAGACACCCTCGGGAGGATTTGTTCTCTGCAGAGGCAGTTCTCACCTGCAGGTGTGGGTGGATCAGGGCAAGGGCAGGCACGCGCCAGGGCTGAATTAAAGCCTGATTCTGAGCAGCGCCTCCCTCCCACGGCCCCGCGCCTCCCCAGTGTTGTTACATTGTAATATATCCCCAACTAACCTGGCTGATGGTGGCATCTTCCTGCAGACATTTCAAACCTGTAACTTTTATATGAAAGGAAAATAAACACAGATGAAAGCCGCGGCCACCTCTGTACCACATGCCGCGTGTGTCAAAGTGACAACTGAGCTGTCTCCTTTCTGTGACCTCCTTGTGGGCTGGGCGCCTGGCAGGTGTTGGGGGGGGGGTCTTTTGTCCCCATCTCTGTGGTCCCTTCTCTGTTCCCCAGTTTCTCCATCTGGAAGTGGGGGTAAGGACAGCTCTACCTCATACAGTCTGTGAAGGCTCAGCAAGTTATACCTGGAACAGTATCTGGTGAGCTATCGCCACTATTATTACTTAGCATATATTGAGTACCAAGCACTTTGCAGGCAGCTCTACCTCACTGAATCCTCTTAATTGAAAAATGATACAAGTGAAATACTGCAACCATAATAAGTACTACAAAGAAGAGGTACTTAACATTCAAGAAATTAAGTTGGATTTGAAATCCACTCACAAACATCAGGTCCAGACAGACAGGCTTAACAAACAGGTAATTTATGCTAAACAGGTAGCTTCAGTCTTAGACGAATGCCCCTGAGAACAGAAGAAGGGAAACACTTCTCAACTTGTTTTATGAGTGGAATACAACCTTGACACCAAATCCAGACAAGGACAAGAAGGAAAATTATAGGCAAAATTACTGATGCAAAAATTATAATCTTAGCAACCCCAAACCAGTGATAACGTAAAACTCAAGTCTCCCCATTGGGCACATCCGCAGATGCAAGGATGCAGTGATGATAGTACTTGATCCCTTTTCTTAGACCCTTATTTGGGCATTCCCATCTGGTACGCCTTTCCTTCCTGGGGAACTGAGAACAGGTGTGCCACCTCCATGTGTACTTTCTCCACCATGGCATACTTAGATTCCAGGTGTTGAGATGGCAGAGCCCTAACTGGAGGGAGCCCAGTCAGGGACTACTCCCACTGTTCCATACTGGGCTTTACACGAATGAAAAATGAATTTGCACTTACTAATAAGCTGCTGAGATTTCAGGGCTTGTAAGTTTTCACAACATGGCCTAGCCTCTCCTGAATAAAATACATTAACAGATTAAAGGAAGAACACCATATAATCACCTCAGCAGTCAGAAAGACCACTGTTAAAAAAATTAAAACCCCCATTCATAATTTTTATTTAAAAAATAACTAACAGTCTTAGGTAAGTAGAAATCAAAAACTTCCTTAATCTAATAAATGTTACTTTCTAAAATCTTATGCAAACGTTATACTTAATGATGAAATATTTAAAGAAGTTCCCTTAAAACAGAACAAGGTAAGGATCCCACTGTCACCTTGTCTTTCACTGTCGTACTGGAGATACTAGCCAATGCAACAAGAAAAGAGATGAGTAAGAAAATCACGATAGTTAACAACGAACTACTAGAAAACATAATTCTTCAAATATCCAGTTTATACTAACATCACAATTCTTAAGGTACTAGGAATAAACCCAATAAGAGATGTATAAGACCTTATAGGAAAAAGGGTGATCCAGCAAGAGAAAATAACGTGTAAATATTTACACACCCAAATGCGAGCAACCTAAATATACGAAGCAAATAGTAACAGACTTAAAGGGAGAATACACAGCAATACAGTAATAGTAGGGAACTTTAATACCCCACTTACATCAATGGATAGATCATCCAGACAGAAAATCAATAAGCAAACGTTGGCCTTAAACACATTAGACCAGACGGACTTAAAGATACATACAGAGCATTCCATCCAAAAGCAACAGAGTACACTCTTCTAAGAGCACATGGAACATGCTCCAGCACAAGTAACATGTTAGACCACAGGTCGTTGTAAATGTACGAAGGTTGAAATTATATCAAGCATCTTAGCCAGTCACAATGGTATGAAAGTATAGAAATTACAAGAAAATGGGAAAATCCAAAAATACATGGAGATTAAACAGTATACTACCAAGCAACTAATAGGTCAAAGAAGAAAATAAAAAATACATTAAGAAAAATGAAAATGGAAATACAACATATCAAAACTTACCGGATGCAGCAAGAGCAGTTCTAAAAGGGAAATTAATAATAAACACCTGAATCAAGAAACAAAAAGCTCAAATAAACACTCTAAATTTCAAGGAACTAGAACAAATGAAACCCAAAGTTAGTAGAAGGAAGGAAATAAAGGATTAGAGTGGAAATAAACAAAATACAGACTAAAAAGACAATAGAAAAGATCAGTGAAAGAGCTGGTTCTTTGAAAAGATAAACAAAATGGACAAACCTTTAGCTAAACTCACCAAGAAAAAAAGAGTACTCAAAATCCGAAATGAAAGAGGAGCTATTACAACTGATACCACAGAAATACAAAGGCTCCTAAGAAACTTCTGTGAACAATTATATGTCAACAAATTTGACAACCTAGAAGACACAGATAAAAACCTAGAAGACACAGATACATACCTAGATGCATACAACCTACCAACACTGAATCATGAAATAAATCTGAACAGACAGATTACTAGTAAGGAGATCGAATCAGTAATCAAAAACCTCTCAACAAACAAGTCTGGGACCAGAGGACCTCACTGGTGAATTCTACCAAACATTCAAAGAAGAAGTAATATCAGTTCTTCTCAAACTCTTCCAAAAACTAGAAGAGGAGGGAACACTTCCAAACACTTTAAAAAAAAAAAAAAAAAAAAAAACAAGGCCAGCATTACCCTGTCACCAAAAACAGATGAGAATGCCACAAGAAAAGAAAACTACAGGCCAATATCCCTGAGGAACGTAGATGCAAAAATCCTCAACAAAAAATATTAGCAAACAAAATTCAGCAATACAATAAAAGGATCATACATCATTAGCAAGTTGGATCTACTCCAGAGATGTAAGGATGGGTCAACACCTACAAATCAATGTGATACACCACATTAACAAAATGAAGGATAAATACCAAAAGACCATCTCAATAGGTATTGTAAAAGCATTTGATAAAATTCAACATCATTTGTGATAAAAATCTCACAGCAAAATGGGTATAGAGGGAACATACCTCAACATAATAAAAGTCATATATGACAAGCCCACAGCTAACCATAGTGGTGAAAAGCTGAAAGCTTTTCCTTAGAGATCAGAACAAGACAGACACTGGGAAAAAAAAATAAAGAAATAAAAAAATAAATTCCCTGGCAGTCCAGTGGTTGGGACTCAGTGCTTTCACTGCTGTGGCGGGGGTTTAATCCTTGGTCAGGGAACTAAGATCCCGCAAGCCGCACAGCACAGCCAAAAAAAAAAAGACCAGGACAAGACAAGGATGCCCCCGGTCACAACTTTTATTCAACATAAGTATTAGAAATCCTAGCCAGAGCAGTTAGGCAAGAAAAAGAAACAAAAGGCATTCAAATTGAAAAGGAAGATATAAAACTGTTTGCAGATGACATGATATTATATATAGACAACACTCAACTCCATCAAAAACTATTAGAATAAACAAATTCAGTAAAGTTGCAGAATGCAAAATCGATGTACAAAAATGTTATGTATTTATACACTAATAGTGAATTATAAGAAATTAAGGGGGGCTTCCCTGGTGGCGCAGTGGTTGAGAGTCCGCCTGCCGATGCAGGGGACACGGATTCGTGCCCCGGTCCAGGAGGATCCCACATGCCACGGAGCGGCTGGGCCCATGAGCCATGGCCACTGAGCCTGCACGTCCGGAGCCTGTGCTCCGCAACGGGAGAGGCCACCACAGTGAGAGGCCCGCGCACCGCAAAAAAAAAGAAAAAGAAAAAGAAGAAATTAAGGGACTTAATTAATTAAGGGACTTCCCTGGTGGCGCAGTGGTTAAGAATCCACCTGCCAATGCAGGGGACATGGGTTCGATCCCTGGTCCTGGAAGATCCCACATGCTGTGGAGCAGCTAAGCCTGTGCACCACAACTACTCTATAGAGTCCGCAAGCCACAACTACTGAAGCCCGTGTGCCTAGAGCCTGTGCTCTGCAACAAGAGAAACCACCACAATGAGAAGCCCACGCACCGCAATGAAAAGTAGCCCCCACTCGCCGCAGCTAGAGAAAGCCCACACGCAGCAACGAAGACCCAACGCAGCCAAAAAAAATGAATGAATTTAAAAAGAAAGAAAGCCATCTCATTTATAATATACAATTTAAAATTGCATCAAAAAGAAGAGAATACCTAGGAATAAATTTAACCAAGGAGGTGAATGGACCCGTACACTAAAAATTTTAAGACATTAGTGAAAGAAATTGAAGAAGACAAATAAATGGAAAGATATTCTGTGCTCATGGATTGGAAGAGCTAACGTTGTTAAAATGTCCATACTACCCCAAAGCAATCTACAGATTCAATGCAATTCCTATCAAAATTCCAATGGCATTTTTCACAGAAATAGGAGAAATAATCCTAAGATTTGTGTGGAACCACAAAAGACCTTGAATAGCCAAAGCAATCTTGACAGAGAAGAACAAAGCTGGAGCCATCATGCTCCCTGGTATCAAACTATATTACAAAGCTATAGTAATCAAAACAGTATGGTATTCACATAAAAACAGACACATAGATCAACGGAACAGAAGAAAGAGCCCAGAAGTAGATCGACACATATATCGTCAATTTATGGCAAAGGAGCCAAGAATACACAATGGGGAAAGGACAGTCTCTTCAATAAATGGTGTTGGGAAAACCACTATCTTACACCATACCCAAAAATTGACTCAACATGGATTAAAGACTTGCATGTAAGACCTGAAACCATAAAACTCCCGAAAGAAAACACAGGCAGTAAGCTCTTTGACATCAGTCTTGACAATGATTTTTTAGATTTGAAGCTAAAAGTAAAGGCAACAAAAGCAAAACAATACAAGATGGGACTACAACAAAGTAAAGTTTCTGTGCACAAAAGAAACCATCAACAAAATGAATTGACAGCCTATCAAATGGGAGAAAATATCTGCAAATCATATAGCTAATAAGGGGTTGATATCCAAAATACATGAAAAAACTCATACAACTCAGTAGCAAAAAAAAATACTTTTCGAAAATGGGCAGGATATCTGAACATTTTTCTAATGAAGACATACAGATGGCCAACAGCTACATGAAAAGATGCTTAACATCACTCATCATCAGGGAAATGCAAATCAAAACCACAATGAGATATCACCCCACACCTGTTAGAATGGCCATCATCAAAATGAAAAGAAATAACAAGGATTGGTGAGGAGGTGGAAAAAAGGGAATCCTTGTGCACTGTTGGTGGGAATGTAAATTGGTGTGGCTACTATGGAAAACAGTATGGAGATTCCTGAAAAAATTAAAAATAGAACTACTGTATGAACCATCAATTCTACTTCTAGATATTTATCTGAAGAAAACAAAAACACAAACTTAAAAAGCCATATGTAAGTGGTGCTGGGAAAACTGGACGCTACGTGTAAAAGAATGAAATTAGAACACTCCCTAACACCATACACGAAAATAAACTCAGAATGTATTAAAGACCTAAATGTAAGCCCAGACACTATAAAACTCTTATAGGAAAACATAGAACACTCTGACGTAAATCACAGCAACATCTTTTTTGGCCCATCTCCTAGAGTAATGAAAATTTAAACAAGTGGGACCCAGTTAAACTTAAAAGCTTTTGCACAGCAAAGGAAACCATAAACAAGACGAAAAGACAACCCTCAGAATGGGAGAAAATATTTGCAAATGAAGCAACTGACAGGGTTAATCTCCAAAATATACAAGCAGCTCATACAGCTCAATATCAAAAAAAACAACCAACCAAATCAAAAACTGGGCAGAAGACCTAAATAGACATTTCCCCAAAGAAGACATACAGATTGCCAACAAACATATGAAAAGATGCTCAACATCACTAATTATTAGAGAAATGCAAATCAAAACTACGATGAGGTATCACCTTGCACCAGTCAGAATGGCCATCACCAAAAAATCTACAAACGGTAAATGCCAGAGAAAAGGGAACCCTCATACACTGCTGGTGGGAATGTAAATTGATACAGCCACTATGGAAAACAGTCTGGAGGTTCCTTAAAAAACTAAAAATAGAACTACTATATGACCCAGCAATCCCACTACTGGGCATATATACCCAGAGAAAACCATAATTCAAAAAAGCACATGCAACCCAATGTTCATAGCAGCACTATTTACAATAGCCAAGACATGGAAGCAACCTAAATGTTCATCGACAGAGGAATGGATAAAGATGTGGTACGTATATACAATGGAATATTACTCAGCCATAACAAGGGATGAAATTGGGTCATTTGTAGAGATGTGGATGGACCTAGAGAGTGTCATACAGAGTGAAGTAAGTCAAAGAGAAAAGCAAATATCGTATAATAACACGTATATGTGGAATCGAGAAAAATGGTACAGATGATCTTATTTGCAAAGCAGAGACAGAGACACAGACGTCGAGAACAAATGTACGGATACCAAGGGGGAAAGGGGTGGGGTGGGGTGGGAGGAACTGGGAGACTGGGATTGACACATATACATTATTGATACTATGAATGAAATAGACAACTGATGGGAACATACTGCATAGCACAGGGAACTCTACCTAAGGCACTGTGGTGACCTAAATGGGAGGGAAGTCCAGAAGGGAGGGGATATCTGTCTGTGTATGGCTGATTCACTTTGTTGTGCAGTGGAGGCTAATACAACATTGTAAAGCAACCATACTCCAATAAAAATTAATTTAAAAATTAAATTAAATTTTAAAAAGCTATATGTGGGTGTAGGAGGGGTCATGAAAGCAGATACATTTTTATCTTTCTATAACAACAAACAGAAAAAGCTATATACACCCCAAGGTTCATGGCAGCATTATTTACTATAGCTAAGCCATGGAAGCAACCTAAGAGTCCACCAACGGATGAATGGATAAAGATGTGGTGTATATATACACAATAGAATATTATTCAGCCAGAAAAAATGAAATTTTGCCGTTTGCAACAGCAAAGATGATCTTGAGGGCATTATGCTAAGTGAAATAAGCCAAAAAAAGACAAATACCATACGGTCTCACTTACATGTGGAATCTGGAGCAAAAAAAAATAGGACCTAGTTCACAGGTATAGAGAACAGACTGGTGGTTGCCTGAGGTAGGAGAGGTGGGCGAAACGGGTGAAGGGCGTCAAAAGGTATAGATTCTCAGTTGTACAGTAAGTCATGGGGGTGTCATATACAGCATAGTCACTATGGTTAGTAATACTGTACTGCATATTTGCAAGTTGCTCGTAGGGTAGATATTAAAAGTTGTCATCGCAAGAAAAAAACTTTTGTAACTATGTGATGATGGATGTTAGCTGGGTTTACTGTGGTGATCATTTCGCAAAATATATAAACATCAATCGTTACACTGTACACCTGAAACTAACACTATATGTCAGTTATGCCTCAATAAAATTATATATTTTTAAATGAAAAAATAAGGTTTCATTTTAAAATAATAAAGACCTTAATAGTTGAGAGATACACATATTCATGGGTAGGAAGATTAAGTTTCTTAAAGATGTCAATTATCCCCCCATATTAATGTATATATTTCAAAACTATTCCAACGAAAATCCCAACAGGATTTTATACGGTTCTTGACAAGTTTATTCTAAAAACGTTTAAGAAGGAATTTTCCACTTCTGGGAATGGCACACTAGGTAATTCAGACCAGCCATCCTGCTAGGAAAGCTATACCAAGTATTTTTAAATCCCTGCCTGCATTCATCAGAGAGCTAGCAGGTGAAGGAAGAATTACTGGGCCAGGATTCAGGAGGAGACAGAAATCCAGGGAGGAAGCCTGACATTTGGGGTCACATTCCTGCCAATTCCAGAAGAGGTGTCTGAGAAGCTCGGCAGCACTTCTGAGAAAAGGGAGGTTTAAAAAAAAAAAAAGTCCAGAATTCATATTTTGAGACCCCAAAGGAGATAACCTTGCAGCTGTGTGACTACGAGTATACCAGCCCTCACAGCCCTGTACCAAACCAGCTTCAGTCTGGATTCCTAGCACCCAGGCACCTGCCAGAAGCAAATGCAAAGCCTCCCTGGAGGAGGCTGACATCATCCTAGGCCTCAATATATTTAATTTTTCATATACAACAAAAATTAACCAGGAACACAAAGGGGACAAAGAAGCATGAACAGAAGAAGACCAGAAACAATGGACATAATCAGACCTGCAGGGGCTGAAAGCGCAACACATACTCTGTCTAGGTGTAAGACAGGACTGAGAATTTCAGCAAGTAATTGGATGTAAAATAGAGGGAAAATGGAAATTCTAGAACCAAAAAATGCATTAACTGATATAAGGAACTCAGTGAATGTGTTTAACAAAATTGGGACTTCCCTGGTGGTCCAGTGGTAAAGAATCCGCCTTGCGATGCAAGGGACGCGGGTTTGATCCCTGGTCGGGGAACTAAGATCCCACGTGCCGCGGGGCAACTAAGCCCACACTCAGCCATAACTACTGAGCTTGCGCGCCTCAACTAGAGCCCGCGTGCCCAAAACTCCAGAGCCCACGCGGCCCGGAGCCCACGCGCCACAGCCAGAGAGGGAAAACACGTGCACCACAACTAGAGAGACACCCGCGCTCCACAATGAAGAGCCTGTGTGCCAACGAAGATCCCGCATGCCTCAACTAAGACCCGATGCAGCCAAAAATAAATAAAATAAATAAATAATAAATCTTTAAAAAAACAGAATTAGTGAACTGGAGATAGATTAGGAGCTAGATGTGTAATGAAGCATGAAGAGAGAAAAGTATGGACAAAACACAGGGCAGGAAGAGACGGGATGAGAAGTCCAACTGGAGCACCAACAGAAAAGGAAAAAACACAGTAGAAGCAATGTTCATAGCAGTATTATTCCACAATAGCCCAAAAGTGGAAATAATCCAGATGTCCACCAACTGGTCAAAGGATGAACAAAACATACTTCCATACAACGGAACACCACTTAGCACTGAAGAGGAAGGAACTGACACACAACGCGGATGAACCTCAAAAACATGGGTGTGAAGGATGCCAGACACAAAAGACTCTGTACTTCCTGCTTCTGTTGAAATGAAATGTACAGAAAAGGCAAATCTAGAGACGGAGAGCAGACCGGTGGTTGCCTGTGAGTGGAAAGACTGCAGACGGCATGAGGGATCCTTTGGGGCGATGGAATTGTTTAAAAACTGGTTCATGGCGATAGTTACACAACTTTATAAATGTACTAAATTTCTTGTTATACTCAAAGTGATATGTAGATCACACCTCAATAAAGCTGTTTTTAAAGAAGTTTCCAAAACTGATCGTGCCAGTTACCAGTTTCTCATTCCTCATGTCCACGTCTCCCGTTTATCTGGTCCTCTAAAGTGAGCGTTTCCCGTGTGCAGGGAGCACAGGGTTTTGTCCCTGGAGGGGTCCTGCAGCAGGCGCCGGCTCCAGGTGTGGAGACCGCTGTTTTCTTCTCACTCTGACCGCAGGGCTACTAGAGGAACGTGTCGGGAGGCATCCAGCGCATTCTGCCCCAGCCACACCCTCTACCCGCATCTTGCTGCCTCTCGGCAAGCCTGCAGCCCAGCCTGGCCTGCTCATCCTCTCACTGTGGCCCCCAGGCCTTGTGCCACCCTGCACGCATGCCCACCTGCCAGCCTCGGCTCACCCAGCTCTGAACCAGCTCTGGCCTGGGTGACCCAGTGTGTTTCTCAGCACCCCCAGTGGACTGTCAGTAACCACACCTTCTCCAACGAGCTCTGAATCCCAGCATAGGGACTTGGGCCCTCCTGAGTTTTGCTTTCCTCGGGCATTCACCTTCACCCTTGGGTAACTTTAGCATTCCCTCTACACCTTCATAGTCGCTTTTCTCTCACAGTTAATAATTCCTTATATTAATCTTTCTCTGTTCAAATTACTCCAGTTTATGCCTTCTGATTGGTCCTTGACTGAAAGACATCAAGCCCTAAATTCAAGAAGCCTTATGAATCCCAAGTAGGATAATTAAAAAGAAATACAGTGGGTCCCTCAGTATCCATAGGGGATTGGTCCCAAGACCCGCTCTGGATACCAAAATCCACCGAAGTTCAGGTCCCAGAGTCAGCCCTCTGTACCCACGGGGTCAGCAGCAGAGTCAACCTCAAATCTTAAACAGTATGTGACCCCGCAGCTGGTTGGGCCCACAGATAGGGAGGGCTGACTGTACACATCTAAGCACAGCATGGTTAACCTTCTGAAAGACAAAGACAGAAAGAACATCTTTAAGTGGATAGAGAAGGAAAAAAAAAAAGGACACATTACCTTCAAAGGTAACAATGAATGAGACTCCCCAGTAGAAGCACCTGGGGAGACAAGTCGATGGAGTATCTTCAGTACTGAAAGAAAGTCACCAACCACACTTCTATCCTCACTCTAAATCTCTTTCAGGGATGAAGGTAAAAATCACGATATTGTCAGACAAACAGAAACAGAATTCATCACAAGCAGACCTACTCCAAGACAAGACTGAACCGTGTTTTCAGGCCAAAGGGAGATAATCCCAAATGGAAAGTCAGACGTGCTGGAGAGAAGGAAAAAGCCACAAAAACCAGTCAGCATGTGGGTAAACCTAAATGAGCATGAACTGTATAAACAATAATCATGTCTCATGGAGGTTTAAAATATGGAGAATTAAAATACAAACCAACAGTGTGTGATTCAGGAAGGCACATGGAGTTAAGAGTATTCTCGAATTAGTTTTTTTTTTTTTTTTTTTTTTTTTTTTTGCGGTACGTGGGCCTCTCACTGTTGTGGCCTCTCCCGTTGCGGAGCACAGGCTCCGGATGCACAGGCTTAGCGGCCATGGCTCACTCAGCGGCCATGGCCCACTCAGTGGCCATGGCCCAGCCGCTCCGCGGCATGTGGGATCTTCCCGGACCGGGGCATGAACCCGTGTACCCTGCATCGGCAGGCGGACTCTCAACCACTGCACCACCAGGGAAGCCCTCTCGAATTAGTTCTTGAATTGTCTAGAAAGGAGAAAAAGTACTAGGCTTTCAGAAGTCAAGAATGCAAGTGTGCAGTCTCTAGGGCACCACTATAGAGTGAAAGAATGCATAACTGCCATGCCAATAGAGAAAAGATACAAGGTTCACTCGTCAAAAAGATTTAACAATTTCTAAATATGTATGCATCTAACTACACAGCCTCAAAATATCTGAAGCAAGGGCCGACACGGAGAAATGGACAAATCTGAGATGCTAATGGGGAGTTTTAACACACCCCTCTGAGGAACACTATAAGAAATGACTCATCTTACACAGCACTTCCAAAAAGAAAATGAGAATCCCTTCGCAACTCTTGTAATGAGACCAACATAACCCTGCTACCAAAACCATAAACAAAAATGAAAATTACAGATCAATTTCACTTATGAACACAGATGCCAAAAGCCCTGAACAAAATATCCACAATGTTCGATATAGAAAAAGGATAATACATCACGGTCAAGACGGGTTTGTTCCACGAATGAAAAGTTACCTTAACATCTGAAAATCGACATTAAGTCACCATATTAACAGAATTAGTCAGATAATTTTCTCAGTGGATATGTAAAAGTCATTTAATAAAATTCAATATCCATGCATGATTTTTAAAAACTCTTAGCAGGGCTTACCCTGGTGGCACAGTGGTTAAGAATCTTCCTGCCAATGCAGGGGACACGGGTTCGAGCCCTGGTCCAGGAAGATGCCACATGCCGCGGAGCAACTAAGCCCGTGGACCACAACTACTGAGCCTGTGCTCTAGAGCTCGGGTGCCACAACTACTGAATCCCGCACACCTAGAGCCCGTGCTCCGCAACAAGAGAAGCCACCGCAATGAGAAGCCCGCGCACCACAACCAGAGGAAGCCAACGCACGGCAACAAAGACCCAACGCAGCCAAAAATAAAAATATAAATAAATAAATTTATTAAAAAAAAAAAACTCTTAGCAAAATAGAAATAGAAGAGTACTTCCTTAATCTGAAAAAGGATATCTATCTTTTACAAAAAACAGAATGTTGAAGCCTTCCTTTTGAAACAAGGGAAAAGATAAGGTTGCCCACTGTCAGCACTGCTATCCAGCATTGTACTTGGGGGGCCCCAGCCAGTGCAGGAAGGAAAACACACGAAAAGAGTAAGGGCTGGAAAGGAAGATAAGAAGCTCATTATATATAGATGGTAATACTGTGTAAATAGAAAATTCAACAGAATCTCCAGAGAAGTTACCAGAATAAGTGAATTTAGAAAGCGTGCTGGGTTCAAAGTCAATCACCTGGAATCAACTGCATTTTTGTACACTAGCAAGTAACAAAAAAAATATAAAAGTGATCATATTTATAATAGCATCAAAAAATCAAATACCTAGGGATACTAACAAAATGCGCAAACTTTCTGCACACACAAAGAAATCAAGGGAGCTGTTTAAACGACCTACTAAACAAATAAGGAGATTCACCGTGTTTGTTGGAAAACAGCACTGTTAAGATGTCTGTTGTCCCCAAATTAATCATAGATTCAAAGCAGAGTCAAAATCCCAGTTTTTTAGGAGGTGGAAATTGACATATTAATTCTAAAATTTATTATAAATACAAATGATTTTAAATGACCAAGAATCTTGAAGATGGCGGGAGGACCTGACCCACTCAATGTCCAGACTTACTATCAAGCCCCAGGCATGAGGTATGATAGTGGTAACAAGAAGAGACAAATGGATCTCTAGGATCTAGTCCAGGAGGGTGGCAGACCTCAATGTGGAAAACCCGAAAAGCTCCTGGATCTTGAAGACAACATAAGAGAACATCTTCATGACCTAGGAGTAGGGAAATTTCTCTTAAGCCTCAAAAAAGCATTATCCTGGGCTTCCCTGGTGGCGCAGTGGCTGAGAGTCCGCCTGCCGATGCAGGGGACGCGGGTTCGTGCCCCGGTCCGGGAAGATCCCACGTGCCGCGGAGCGGCTGGGCCCGTGAGCCGTGGCCGCTGGGCCTGCGCGTCCGGAGCCTGTGCTCCGCAACGGGAGAGGCCGCAACGGTGAGAGGCCCGCATACCGAAAAAAAAAAAAAAGCATTATCCATAAAGGAAAAGATAAATTTGAATATATATTACAATTGAGAACTTCTTTTCTATCGGATGCACCATTAAGAGAATGAAGAGGGAAGCTACAAAGTAGAAGAGGATATTTGCAATCCCTGAATCTAACATAGGACTCATATCTAGAAAACACTAAAGAACTCCTCTGAACTGATAAAAGAAAGACATAGAAACGGGCACAAGACTTAAACAAGTACATTATAAAAAGAGAGATCCAAACAGCTGATGAGCATATGATAAAAAGCTCAATAGAATTCGTCAGAAAAATGCAAATTAAAGCCACAATGAAATACCACAGTTTTAACGACCAGAAGCACTCAAATGTAAAAGATTGACAAACACCAGGGATTGATGAGTTTGCGGAACAACTGGACTCCCGTCCGTTGCTGGTAGGAATGCAAAATGATGCAACCACTTTGGAATGGCAGCATCTGATTGAAGCTTTATCTTACACACTCACAACTTCCTCAGGAGAGCCTTTCTTTACCACTCTCCAAGGCCAAACACCTCTAGGCCACACCGGAGTGATTCTAAGACACACATCTGAGCATCTCTGAAATCAGGGTGCGCCCTAATGTAATCAGAGCTCTCATTCCAGATTTGCCCCAGTCACCTCTCCTTCATGGCGCGGTAGCCACAACACTGACACATGTCTGTCGAAATGGACTTCCTTCTTCACTCCTGGGAATCCTGAAACTGGAATTACTGGGTCAAAAGACATGCACATTTTTTCCAGTTATTTTTTAATTACACAACACATGAATACACCCATATTTTAAAATTCGGCACAAACCCTCCTAGTACCAGTCCTTCCCCAAAGGCAGCCACTCTCAGCAGTTTGCAATATATCCTTCTAGACTCTGTTCTTTGCACTTACATGCATATTAATATATGGTACACATATTACTAGAAGCTACCATTAGCCTACTTTCCATAAAGATGGTAGCAACACATCTACCAGTAATAAATGAGAGGGTCAGGCCTTTGCCACCTCTAGAATCAATCTTTCTCATTTTTTCCCAATCTGATAAGTAAAAATCATCTCATGGTTTAAGTGTGTACTTCCCTTATACACAGAACTCAAATCCATCTCTTCCTCGTATCTGGAATTCCAGATTTTAGGAGGTCTCCCCTTCCATACTGCCTAACACCCTGAAGTTATACAAATATTCCCCTAAGCTTCCATCTACGATCGGTAGAGCTTTATTTCACACTACTTAGCTCTTTAATCCATCTGGCATTTATTTTTACATACAATAGGAGAAGAAGAATTATTTTTCCAACCAGAGCGCCAACTCTGCCCTCCCTGCCTCACTCAATTAAAATGCCATTTTGGTCAGGTATTAATGTCCCATATATACTTGGAATGTTTTCTGGACTTTGTCTTTCACCGATCCATCTCTGTGGCAAAGCCATACTGTGCCTTGTTTATTGTAGCTTTATCGTAAGTTTCAAAATCTGGTGAAGAAAGTCCTCCCTCATTAAACTTTGAAAAATTATTAGCAGTTTTTGCACATTTTCCTTCCACATTAATGTTTAAAAACATCTTTCTCAGTTTTAAAAGCTTGGCTTTCTTGTTGGAAGTTCATTAAATCTGTTTACTTAAGAAGGCTATAGATAGTTTCATGATACTACGTCTTCCCATCCAGATATTTTGTTCTTTGCTCTTTTTAGAGAAGTTTGGGCCTTTTTGTGCACTGGCTGTCCCGGACTCCTTGTACCTTACAATACATGCACTTTCCTTCCAAAAAAATAAAATAAAATAAAATTATTCTCTTCATTTGGATCTGGGTCTTTCCTGTTGAGTTTATTCCTAGGTTTTACTGTTTTTATCACTACTGTGAGTGGAATTTTAAAGTTCTTCCACTTGTACCTGAATATTGCTATTGACTATTGTATACTTTGTATCCAGTCACTTCTCTGAGTTCTTACTTTGATTTTTTCATTGACTCTTGGATATTCTAGCTAGAGTATCATTTTGTCTCTTCTAGTTTTCACACTACAAATTTCATTTTGCTGTTTCTTACATTAGCTAGAACCTCAAAACAATGTTGCACAGAGACTCTAGGGGGCACCCATGGCTTGGTCCTGGTTACAGTGGTTTAGTAATTTCCCACTTAACACACCATATGCTGCTGGTGCATCTACCAGCTTCGGCGGCACCTGGGAGCTCATGAGAAATGCAGGCTCTCAGGCCCTACTTACTGAATCAGGATCTGCATTTTAATAAGATTTCCCAGGTGTCTGATAATGTACTTTCAGGTTCAAGGCACACTGGTCTAGATGACTTCTTTCTATTCTGATTTTAGGTAAGAGTTTAGTAACAGGAAGAGCTATGGCAGTTGGGGTCTACCAAGTGCTTCTTGGCATCTACGGACCCCTAAAATACAGCTTCCTCCTTTTTCGCGGCAATCGTGCGTTTTAGGGTTTGATATCCTAATTCTGGGCCGCCCCACGTCCTAGACCGTGAGGCCACCTCTCGAGCTCCAAGCATCATCACTCCTCACCACCTACTCCCGCACCCCCATCTCTCCAGCCCCTGGAGCATTTCGAGGGCCGAGATGGGTTGTCCTGCTTCAGCTCCCAGACCTGGTCAGTGCTCAGAAAACACCTGATTTAACTTGAGCTGTCGATCTTTTACGGCTCAGCCAGGGGGCCCCCTTCCTCCTCTCTAGATGCAGATGGATTTCCTTCCTCTCCCATCACCTTTGGCCCGCGAAAGACCCTACAGAAATTCCCACCATCGGTACCCAGCGGCTCCACCACCACGTGCACAAGACACCGTGCTGCACAGACTGGGCAAACCCCAGCATCTCAGAGGGGCCGGCGTGGGAGCCCCAGGGCCCAGCTGTGGACAGAGGCGTCCCGCTCACCCTAAGGTGACCCAGGGTGAGCAACAGCCCCGACGCGGCAATGAGACGCTCCGCCCAGGGTGTTGCTGTTCGTTCGCGACTGACCGGACGTCGTGGCCTTGGTTTCTGGACAGGGGGTCATCAGGAGAGAGCCTGCCCCCCCGGACGGGGCTGGGACGCAGCACGACCGGCCGGGAGCGACCCAGGAGAGAGGAGGCCGCTCCTCTCAACTCCCCAACAGGGAGAAAGCAAGCCCAGCAGCTCTGCCCTGCAATCCCAGGGCTGGGCTGGGCGATGGGGAGGCCGGAGGTGGCAATGTCCTTCCAGATGGCTCCGAGGGCAGTGAGGGCACTGGTCCCTCTGCTGGTCTCTCAGGGGTCAAGTGAAGGCCAGGGGCATGGGGGCACTGCCAGCACAGTGCCAGGAAGACCTCAGGCCCCTGTAGCACAGCTGGGCCTGGGCCCTGGGGCCACCTCGGGCTAGGACACTGCCTGAGGCCACCTGTAGGGGCAGAGGCCCAGCCATGCGTGCGCTGAAGGCTGCAAAGCCCGTCTTCTTCTGAGCCTGCCCAGGTCCCCTCTAGGTGACAGATGGCCACCAGCAGGGATCCAAGTCCGCAGAAAGAGTCTGGCCAGGTCAGGAGTCCCCAGGTGTCCTGACGTCCCCGAAGGAGCCACCCGCCCTCAGGGCAGGTAGAGTGCTACCACCACGTAGATGACCCAGCTGGTGGACACGAAGACCCCAAAAAGCAGGCTGAAGAGTACCAGCGAGCGGGCCTTGCGCGAGGCCTCCTCAGCCTGGGCCAGGTCCCCCCTGCCCAGGGCCGCACGAGTCTGCAACGAGATGGGGGGTGAGCGGACACAGAGTCCCCACTCCCTCCCAGAGGCACCATCGGGCCCGGCCCCAGTGCGCAGACTGGACAGCTGACCCCGTGAGGCGGTCAGGGGCCTTCCCAGCGACGGGGGTGGCGGCTGCCGGCTCCTGGGCTCTGGCCACGGGCCTGACCCAGATCCACACCCTCCGTCCCATTGCCTACAATCCTCACAACAACCCCGAGTTTGGTGTCATCGTTGTCCCCACTTTGAAGATGAGGAAACGAAAGCTCAGAGAGGTTAAGTGACCCACCCTAGGGCCACACAGCTGGTGGTGGAGCCAGAATTGACAGGCAGGCAGCAGCCTCCGGAGTCCTGCCTCTGAGCTGTCCTGAGAGCGTCTTTCTCCCCACAGTCCTGTCCTGCTTATGACGGGGGAGCTTGGCCATGGAGGGAGGTCAGCCTTGAGCAAAAGCCCCAGGGCCTTCCTACTCTGTCTATTAGCATGTCCTCACATTGGCATCATGCTAAGTCCCCAGGGTCTAACCTCTTGCCTGGCCATGGTCAGAAACAATCAGGAGGGAGGGACGGAGGAAGAAGAAAGAGTGTTATCGAGAGGGTGGGGGGGGTGGATGGACGGATGGACAGGGACAGGTGGTTGGATGAGTAGACAGATGGGTGCATTAATGGACGAACAGAGGGGTGGATGGATGGATGAATAGATGGAGACTAGAGAGATGGTGGATGAATGGGTGGGTAGGGGCTGAACAGACAGACGGGTAGCTAGACAGATGGAGGTGGATGGGTAGAAGTGAGTGGATGGATGGATGGCAGTCTCCACCTGAGTAAACACAAGCCCCCACCGGATGGGCTGTTCCTTGGGCCTTAATCATCCACACCTTCAGTGTGAATTGTTTCCGTTGAATTTTCTAGGGCAGATCTTGAGTGACGGGGAGCAGAGACAGCCGAGGAGAGGGCGAGGACCGCACAGACAACTGGGCACTGATTTCCCAATCCTGCTCCCCTTCTCAGGGGGAAACACCAGGGGCCCAGTTGCTGGGGAAGGGGCTGTGTGGACCCCACCTGGGCCCTAGTGGCTGCAGGCTGGGAGGGCTGTACCGAGGACCGCCCCACGCCCACCTACCTCGTGGGAGTAGACGACGGCAATGAGCCCGGTGAGCAGGCAGCAGAAGAGGGTCACCAGCACGGACTCGACCATGTAGTCCTTGGGCAGGGGCCTGTGTTCCACCGTGGCCGGGGCTGGCACACCGGCCACGGCGCTGTTGTACTGTGAGGGCAGAGGCCACGGCGTGGTTAGGGAGCACGCAGCCTGCGACAGCCGTGGACCCGTCACTCCACCCACTGCCAAGCCCCACCCAGTGAGGCTGCGGGTCGCCCAGGGGTCAAGGCCCCCCTTCTGCCCGCTCCCTCGGCACCCCCAGCCTATCACTCAGCCCCCAGAAGTCTCAGGGTTCTGCCCTCTACAAAGTGCTCAGTCCAGGGTCCAGCCACCAGTGTCTCCATGTCCCCACTGGGTCCCCACTGGGTCCCCACCAGGAGGGACCTCGAAGCTATCCTCCACAGGCAGCCAGTGTTTTGTTTTTTCCTAAAAATCTAGTCAAGTCATCTCCTACCAAAGGCCCTGGGGACCCTCACGGTGGATCCCACCTTCCTATCCTCCCCTCCCCACTAAGCTGAACCAACCACCGTCATTGCCAGAAGACACGGACCTTGGCCCCCTGCACGCCTGTGCTGTGCCCTCCTTCTCTCCTCTGCCTCAACTCTCCTATTCATCCCGTAGAACCCAGCTCAAATGCCCCCACTGCTGGGAAGCCTCCCACTCCCGCCCAATCCCCAAGCTGAGGGAGCCCTTTTCTACTGCTCCCCTGGGCACAGAAGCATCCCCCTGCCGGCCGCTTGTGGTGACCTCTCACCTCCTGTGCGCCAAACTCTCCAGCCCAGGGAGGGAGGGACGGAGGGAGGGGCGAGGGGAGGAGGGAGGGGCGAGGGGAGGAGGGAGGGGCGAGGGGAGGAGGGAGGGGCGAGGGGAGGAGGGAGGGGGAGTGAACAGGGAGGGGGGCGGCGCCCGCGGCCTGACTCACCACCGGGAAGGGAGCGAAGAGTGGCTGCGCAGTGGGCCCGGGGAAGAGCGGCGCGGGCGGGGGGTACAGGGCGGAGGCGGAGGGCGCGGGCGGGAAGAGCACGGGCTGCGGGAAGGGCGGCGGCGGGTAGAGCAGGTGCGTGGCCTTGGGGTCCGGCGGCGCGTAGGGCGGGGGCTCGCCCACGAAGCCGATGTTGGGGACCCCGCCGGCCGCCGCCTTGGGCGGCTGCCGGCCGTCGCCCGCGGCCTGGGCCTGGGCCTGGTCAGGGGTCGTCGCGGAGGCCTCGGCCGAGGGGTCGCCGGGGGTGCCCTCCGGCGCCGGGGCGCTGCCTCCGTCCGCGGCCGCTTCCTCGTTGGGCCCTCCGTCCTCCTCCAGGAGCTGCGGGCGGCGAGGGAGCTGCGGGAGCTCTGGGCGCGCGGCGCTCCCGGCGTCCTCGGGGCTGCCGCCCCCTTTCGCGTCCGCTCCTGGGAAGAAATGGCAGGGGTGGTGAGCCCCCAAGAGGCTGCTGGGCCAGGTGGGAGTCCTCCCCGCAAACCCCAGAACACAGCGCCTCCAAGGAGAAAGTCACGATGACCGTGCCCATCCTGACCCCTGGTGAAGCCCGCACTCAGGCTTCTCCAAGCTGGGCCCTTGTACCCAGAGTGCTACAATAGGACAAGAAAACTAAGGCTCAGAGAGGTGAGGTGCCTTCCTGGTGAGCACACAGCCAGTACGCATGGCCGGCTGGGATGGAAGGCAGGCCTTGCCCACACCTGCCAGCCCCTCGTCCAGACTGCCCCTGCTGGGAGGTGGCCCTGTCCCCACAGTCCTGCTGCCGCAGCCGTTGGAACCCGGAAGAAGCTTCAGCCCAGGGCAGCCCCCTCATAGGCTGTGCTGAGACACCGTCCAATGGGGGCTGGTCTGAGGAGATTAGCTGAGCCAATCAGGTTCTCGGCTCTGGAGTGGTCGGCCCCCCAGCCAAGCGAGTGACTTCAAAGAGGCAGGAGGTCACTAAGGGCCAAGTGCCTTCTGAGGCAGAGAAGGAACAGAAACAGGAATGGGGTGGGGGAGGGGCAGGGAGCTGCCAGGAGCAGTGGGCGGAGAGCAGCCCACCCAGCAGCTTGGAGGGCGCTCAGAGGCCCTCAGCTGCCCAGCTGCCTTCCCTCCCTGGTCCTGGCCTCCAGCATCCGTACCATAAACTCTGGAGGCACCCCAGCTGGTCCCAGCAACTCCTGAAGGTCCCCCTGCACCTCCTAAGAGCAGTTCTGACCAGCTGAGCACCTCTAGGCCTCAGGTAGGTCCTGGAGGAACAACCTGGAAGGGTCCTGGGGCAGACCCCCTGGACCTGGGTGGGCATTCAAGGACCCACAGCAGGGACAGACAGCCCAGGGCATGGCTTTGGAGGTTCATTTCCTAAGTGTCTTGAAGGGTTATAGAAGGCAGAGAATTAAGTAAATCAGACATGACAGTGACAGTGCTGCTGAGGGTGGAGAAGCCTTGCTGAAATCCCCCTCCCATCCTTCCCCCCACCTCCACCTCCCATACAGCTGGTGGGCGGAGTCAGAGGCTAGGGGTCCTTAGGGGAGAGACCCCCAATGGCAGGGAGTACTGAGCCCCTGAGAGCTCCCCACCCTCTTCCTCCAGCAGGCAGGGTCTCACTCAGGGCATCTCCTACACACCCATCTGGTGTTCGTGCCTCCACACCTCTACCCATGCCGTTCCCTCTATTTCTCTACCCCTTGAACCCGGACTTGGCCACGTGACTTGCTTTGGCCAATGGCTCATTAACAAACATCTTGCACACAGAGGCTTTAAAAACCTACATCTCGGGCAGAAGACCTAAATAGACATTTCTCCAAAGAAGATATACAGACTGCCAACAAACACATGAAAGAATGCTCAACATCACTAATCATTAGAGAAATGCAAATCAAAACTACAATGAGATATCATCTCACGCCGGTCAGAATGGCCATCATCAAAAATTCTAGGAACAATAAATGCTGGAGAGGGTGTGGAGAAAAGGGAACACTCTTGCACTGCTGGTGGGAATGCGAATTGGTTCAGCCACTATGGAGAACAGTATGGAGGTTCCTTAAAAAACTACAAATAGAACTACCATATGACCCAGCAATCCCACTACTGGGCATATACCCTGAGAAAACCAAAATTCAAAAAGAGTCATGTACCAAAATGTTCATTGCAGCTCTATTTACAATAGCCCGGAGATGGAAACAACCTAAGTGCCCATCATTGGATGAATGGATAAAGAAGATGTGGCACATATATACAATGGAATATTACTCAGCCATAAAAAGAAACGAAATTGAGCTATTTGTAATGAGGTGGATAGACCTAGAGTCTGTCATACAGAGTGAAGTAAGTCAGAAAGAGAAAGACAAATACCGTATGCTAACACATATATATGGAATTTAAGAAAAAAAAATGTCATGAAGAACCTAGGGGTAAGACAGGAATAAAGACACAGACCTACTGGAGAACGGACTTAAGGATATGGGGAGGGGGAAGGGTGAGCTGTGACAGGGCGAGAGAGAGGCATGGACACATATACACTGACAAACGTAAGGTAGATAGCTAGTGGGAAGCAGCCGCATGGCACAGGGATATCGGCTCGGTGCTTTGTGACCGCCTGGAGGAGTGGGATAGGGAGGGTGGGAGGGAGGGAGACGCAAGAGGGAAGACATATGGGAACATATGTATATGTATAACTGATTCACTTTGTTAGAAAGCAGAAACCAACACACCATTGTAAAGCAATTATACCCCAATAAAGATGTTAAAAAAAATAAAAAAATAAAAATAAAAACCTACATCTCTCCACATTACCGGGGCTGGTGAGGGATGAGGAGTTTGTGCTTAATGGGGACAGAGCTTCAGTTTGCAATGATGAAAACATTCTGGAGGTGGACGGTGGTGATGGTTGCACAACAGCATTAATGTACTTAATGCCTCTGAACTGTACACTTATAAATGGTTAAAATGGTAAATCTTACATATATTTTACCAGCTTTTTAAAGCCTCTCTCTCCTGCTGATCACTACTAAAAACGCTAGACAAAATACAGAAGACACTACCCAGAGACCCTGAAAAGTGAACAAAAGCAAGCAGATTGTGGAGTGCAGTCAGAACGCAGAAGTGACCATAAAGGGGGTGAATTTCCCTTTTTTTTCCTCTCATTTCCCTTGAAGCTCAAAGCTCCAGTCACAGAGCCATGTGGTAGAGCACCAGAATGAGCAGCTAAAACTCCACTGGAAACTCGGTCATTCTAGCCAGAGGAACCAGGAAAGGGCCCCTGCAGAGTGGAAACAGTGGGGAAATCCTAGAGAGGAAGTAGCTTCAGAGGGGGATCCCCTAGTTTTGTATGTGCACTGGGGTGACCAACGTATATCAGCTTGCCCAGGACTTCCCCGGGTTTACTACTGAAAATCTCGCACCCAGGCAAACCCCTTAGTCCCAGGCAAACTGGAATGGTTAGTCATCTTAGAATGGATCCACAAAAGTCTTAGACTCACCCCCAAGCTGCATGTGTAGCAGACAGATCTAGACCAGCATAAGAAAGACTTTAAAATCTGGACCACTAGGGCTTCCCTGGTGGCGCAGTCGTTGAGAATCTGCCTGCCAATGCAGGGGACACAGGTTCGAGCCCTGGTCTGGGAAGATCCCACATGCCACGGAGCAACTAGCCCTGTGAGCCACAATTACTGAGCCTGTGCATCTGGAGCCTGTGCCCCGCAACAAGAGAGGCTGCAATAGTGAGAGGCCTGCGCACCGTGATGAGGAGTGGCCCCCACTTGCCGCAACTAGAGAAAGCCCTTGCACAGAAACGAAAAGCCATAAATAAATAAATAAATAAATAAATAATTTTTTTAAAGGCAAAATTCCTTTTAAAAAAAAAAAACTGGACCACTAAAAAAGCCAGAAAACAATGAACAAAATGGCAATAAGTGCATACCTATCAATTACTTTAAATGTAAATGGACTAAATTCTCCAAAAGACAGAGTGGCTGAATGGATAAAAAGACAAGATCCATCTATATGCCGTCTACGGGAGATTCACTTCATATGTAAGCACACACACGGACGGAAAATGAAGGAACAGAAAAACATATTCAATGCAAAAGGAAGCCAAAAAGCCTGGGGTAGCTCTACTTATATAACAAAAAGACTATAAAACAAAGACTGTAATAAGAGACAAAGAAGAGCATTACAAAATGATAAAGGGGTCAAATCCAACAAGAAGATATAACATTAGTAAATATTTATGCAACCAACATAGGAGCACCTAAACATAAAAGCAAATAATAACAGACCTAAAGAAAGAAATCGACAGCAATACAATAATAGTGGACTTTAATACCCACCTTACATCAATGGAAAAATCATCCAAACAAAAAAGAAAAAAATCAATAAGGAAACAGCAACCTTAAAGGACATGTTAGACCAGATAAACTCAACAGATATATACAGAATATTCGATTCAAAAGAAACAACACACATTCTCATCAAGTGCACATGGAACATTCTCCAGGATAAATAATGGTGGGCCACAAAGTAAGCTTTATAAATTTAAGAAGACTGAAATCATATCAAGCATCTTTGCCAACCACAATTGTACGAAACCAGAAATCAATTACAAAAAGAAAACTGGAAAATTCACAAATATGGAGATTAAACAACATGCTACTGAACAACCAATGCGTCAAAGAAGAAATCAAAAGGGAAATTTTAAAAAATACCTTCAGGGACTTCCCTGGTGGTGCAGTGGTTAGGAGTCCATCTGCCAATGTAGGGGACATGGGTTCAATCCCTGGTCTGGGAGGATCCCACATGCCACAGAGCAGCTGGGCCCATGCACCACAACTACTGAGCCCACACGCCACAACTGCTGAAGCCTGTGTGCTTAGAGCCCATGCTCTGCAACAAGAGAAGCCACAAGAGAGAGCCCGGGCACAGCAACGAAGAGTAGCCCCCACTCACCGCAACTAGAGAAGGCCTGCACACAGCAATGAAGACCCAGTGCAGCCAATAAATAAATAAATACCTCCAGACAAATGAAAATGGATAGAACATACCAAAACCTATGCAATGCATCAAAAGCAGTTCTAGGAGGAAAGTTCATAACAATAAATGCCTATACAACATCAGAAATCTCAAAAAAACACTCTATACCTCAAGGAACTAGAAAAAATGAAGCCCAAAGCTAGCAGAAGTTAGGAAATAACAAAGATCAGAGTGGAGATAAATAAAATAGAGATTAAAAAGACAATAGAAAATATTAAAGAAACTAAGAGCTGGTTCTTTGAAAAGATAAAATGGACAAATCTTTAGTAGACTAAGAAAAAAAGAGAAGATTCAAATAAATAACATAAAAAATGAAAGAGGACACAATACCACCAATACCACAGAAATACAAAGGCTCATAAGAGACTACTATGAAAAATTACATGCCAACCAATTTGCCAACCTAGAAAACATAAATTCCTAGACACATACAATCTGCCAACGCTGAATCATAAGAAAGAATATCTGAGCAGACTGATTACTAGGAGACTGAATCAGTAATCAAAAACCTCCCAGCAAACAGAAATCCAGGACCAGATGGCTACCAAACATTCAAAGAATTAATACCAATCCTCAAACTCTACCAAAAATGTAGAAGAGGCAGAAACACTTCCAAACACATTTTATGAAGCCAGCATTACCTTGATATCAAAACCAGAAAAGGATGCCACAAGAAAATTACAGACCAATATCCCTGATAAACATAGACATAAAAATCCTCAACAAAAAATATGAGCAAACAAAACTCAACAATACATTAAAAGAGTCATACATCATCATCAAATAGAATTTATTACAGAGATGCAAGGATGATTCAACAACTGCAAAAAAATCAATGTGGTATACCACATAAACAAAATGAAGAACAAACATCATATGATCATCTCAATAGATGTTGATAAAGCATGACAATTCAATATCTATATATGATAAAAACACTCAACAAAGTGGGTATAGCGGAAATGTACCTCAACATAATAATAAAGGTCACGTACGATAAGCTCACAGCCAATATCACATTAATGGTAAAAAAAAAAAAAACTGAAAAGCTTTTGCTTTAAGATCAGGAACAAGACAAGGGTGCTCACTCTCACCACTTTTATTCAACAGAGTATTGGAAGTCCTAGCCACAGCAATCAGACAAGAAAAAGAAATAGAAGGAATCCAAATTGGAAAAGAAGAAGTAGAACTGTCACTATTTTAGATGACATGATATTATATATAGAAAACCCTAAAAACTCCACCAAAAAACCTTTAGAATTAATAAATGAATTCAGTAAAGTTGCAGAATATGAATTCAATATACAAAACTCTGTTGCATTTCTATACACTAATAGCAAACTACAAGAGAAATTAAGAAAATAATCCCGTTATCAAATAGAATAAAATACCTATCAAATAGAATACTTAGGAATAAATTTAAACAAGCAGATGAAAGATCTGTACACTGAAAACAATAAGCCCTCAGTGAAAGAAATTGAAGAAGACAAATAAAAGATAGTCTGTGCTCATGGATTGGAAGAATTAATGTTGTTAAAATACCCATACTACCCAAAGCAATCTATAGGTTCAATGCAACTCCTATCAAAATTCCAACAGCATTTCTCACAGAAATAGGAGAAACAATCCTAAAATTTGTATGGAACCACAAAAGACCTCAAATAGCCAAAGCAATCTTGAGAAAGAAGAACAAAGCTGGAGGCATCATGCTCCCCAATTTCAAACTATATTACAAAGCTACACCAATCAAAACAGTGTGGTATTGGCATAAAAACAGATACACAGATGAATGTCAAAGAAGAAAAAGCTCAGAAGTAAACCAACATATATATCATGAATTAATTTATGACAAAGGAGCCAAGAATACACAATGGGGAAAGGACAGTCTCTTCAATAAATGGTGTTGGGAAAATTGGACAGCCACATGCAAAAGAATGAAACTGGACCACTATCTTACACTATATCCCCAAATTAACTCAAAATGGTTTAAAGACTTGAGTGTAAGACCTGAAACCATAAAACTCCCAAAAGAAAACATAGGCAGTAAGCTTCCTGACATCAGTCTTGACACTAATTTTTTTAGATTTGAAGCCAAAAGCAAAGGCAACAAAAGCAAAAACACCCAAGTTGGGATTACATCAAACTAAAAAGTTTCTGCACAGCAAAGGAAACCATCAACAAAATGAATTGGCAACCTACTGAATGGGAGAAAATATTTGCAAATCATATATTTGACAACAGGTTGATATCCAAAGTATATAAAAAACTCATAAAACTCAATAGCAAAAAATAAACCCACAATTAAAAATTGGGCAGAGGGGTCTTCCTTGGTGGTCCAGTGGTTAAGACTCCATGCTTCCAATGCAGGGAGCCCAGGTTCGATCCGTGGTCAGGGAACTAGATCCCACAAGCATGCTGCAACTAAGAGCCTGCATGCTGCAACTAAGATCCCGTGTGCCACGACTAAGACCTGGCACAGCCAAATAAATAAATAAATATTTTTTAAAAACTGGACAGAGGATCTGAGCAGACATTTTTCCAAAGACATAAGCGGGGCCAACAGGTACATGAAGAGATGCTCCATCAGGGAAATGCAAATCAAAACCACAATATCACCCCACACCTGTTAGAATGGCTATCATCAAAAAGAAATAACAAGTGTTGGTGAGGAGGTGGAAAAAATGGAACCCTTGTGCACTGTTGGTGGGAACATAAACTGGTGCCACCACTACGGAAAACAGTGTGGAGATTCCTGAAAAAATTAAAAATAGAACTACTGTATGACCCAGCAATTCCACTTCTGGGTATTTATCTGAAGGAAACGAAAACACTAACTCAAAAAGCTATACGCACTCACACGTTCATTGCAGCATTATTTTCAATAGCTAAGATGTGGAAACAACCTAAGTGTCCACCGTTGGATGAACAGATAAAGAAAATGGTCTATATCTAGACACACACACAAGAGAATATTATTCAGCAGAATGAAATCTTGCTATTTGCAATGACAGGGATGGACCTTGAGAGCATTACGCTAAGTGAAATAGGTCAGACAGAGAAAGACAAATACTGCATGATCTCACTTACATGTGAAATCTGAAAATAAAATTAAAAAATAAAAAACCTGAGTTCATGGATATAGAGAACAGATGGGTGGTTGCCTGAAGTGGGGATGGAGGTGGGCAAAATGAGTGAAGGGCGTCAAAAGGTACAAACTCAGTTATAAAATAAATAAGTCCTGGGGATGTAGTGTACAGCGTGGTGACTATAGTTAATAATACTGTATTGTTGGGACTTCGCTGGTGACGTGGTAGATAAGAATTTGCCTGCCAATGCAGGGGACACAGGTTCGATCCCTAGTCCAGGAAGATCCCACGTGCCGTGGAGCAACTAAGCCCATGCGCCACCACTACTGAGCCTACACTCTAGAGCCCGTGAGCCACAACTACTGAGCCTGTGTGCCACAACTACTGAAGCCCACACGCCTAGAGCCCGTGCTCCACAACAAAGAGAGGCCACAGCAATGTCTCAGCCCGGACACTGCAACGAAGAGTAGCCCCCGCTCGCCACAACTAGAGAAAGCCTGCACGCAGCAACAAAGACCCAACGCAGCCAAAAAACAAAAAACCTTAAAAAAAAAATACTGTATTGCATATTTGAAAGTAGCTAGAAGAGTGGTTCTTGAAAGTTCTCATCACAAGAAAACAATTTTTCTAACTATTATGGTGATAGATGTTAACTGGACTTATTGTGGTGATCATTACACAATATATACAAATATCAAATCATTACATTGTACACCTGATATTAATGTAATGTTATGGCAATTGTACCTCAATACAAAAACAGAAAACTGGACCAAGACTGGACATGCTACTCATACAAGGTGAAACAACTAGTGATCTGAAACTACCAAGGTTGATTGCCTACTAAAACAAAACATATCAAGACTTTCCAGGGAATTATAACAGGACTGAGAACCTACACAACATAATATTCGCAATGTACAGCACACAATCCCAAAATCATTCACCATACAAAGAACTAGGAAAATGTGACCAGTCCTCAAGGGAAAAGACAATCATATGTCCACCTGGAGATGACCTAGACGTTGGAATTATCAGAAAAAACGGCTGTTATAACCAGGCTCCATGAGGAAGATAAACACACTTGAGAAAAGCTCTCCATAAAGAATTAGAAAGTTTGATGGAAAACAAAGGAACCAACTGGAAATTTTCAACTAAAACACATAGTATCTGAATTTTTTTTTAACATCTTTATTGGGGTATAATTGCTTTACACTGAAATTTTTTTTTAATTCACTGATTGGTCTCAATATCAAAATGGAGGTGACAGGGGAAGAAAGTCAGTGAACTTGAAGAAGCACCAATCCAACAAACAGATTAAAGTGAAGGGAAAAAAAAAAAAAAAAGCATAGTGCCTCAGGGACCTGTGTGGTAACACAAGAAGGTCTTCACTCTATGTACCAGTCAAGTCCCAGGACAGATTTTAGGAAAAATATATTTGAAGTAATAATGGCTGCTAACTTCCTAAATGTGGTGAAAGACAAATTCATAAAACTCAGAAAATCCAGAACAGGCACTCTGTGGGAGCAAACCACCCAGATACATCACCATAAAACTTCTCAAAACCAAGGATAACAGCAAAGCCTTGAAAACAGGCAGAGAAAAATGACACGTTATATACAGGGGAACAACAATTTGAATTTCCATACTCAAGAGACGACCGAGGTCAGAAGACAGTGGATCCACCCAGAAATCGATATCTAAAGGAAATGTCCTTCAAGGACTTCCCTGGTAGTCCAGTGGTTAAGACTCTGTGCTTCCAGAGCAGGGGAGGGCGGGTTTGACCCCTGGTTGGGGAATTAAGGTACCACATGCCACAAGGCCCAAAAAAATAAAAATAAAATAAAACATAAAGGAAATGTCCTTCAGGAATAAAGGCATGTATTCATTTTCTATTGCTGTATAACAAATTATCATAAATATAGTGGCTTACAACACCCATCCACCTCACATCCATATAATGACTACAATCAAAAAATAAATAAAACCGGGCTTCCCTGATGGCGCAGTGGTTGAGAGTCCGCCTGCCGATGCAGGGGACACGGGTTCGTGCCCCGGTCCGGGAGGATCCCACATGCCGCGGAGCGGCTGGGCCCGTGAGCCATGGCCGCTGAGCCTGTGCGTCCAGAGCCTGTGCTCTGCAGCGGGAGAGGCCACAACGGTGAGAGGCCCGTGTACAGCAAAAATAAATAAATAAATAGATAGACGGATAGATAGATAAATAAAACCCAGAGGCTAGGATGTGGAGAAATCAGAGCCCTTGTGCACTGTTAGTGGGAATGTAAAATGGTGCAGCCATATGGCAATTCCACAAAAAATTAGAAATAGAATATTTCCAGGGAATTCTCTGGCAGTCCAGTGGTTAGGACTCGGCCCTTTCACTGCTGTGGCCTGAGTTCAATTCCTGGTCGGGAAACTAAGATCCCACAAGCCTCATGGTGCGGCTAAATAAAAAAATAAATGTTTTAAATAAATAAATAAATAAAAATAGAATTTCCACATTAACCAATAATTCCACTTCTGGGTATATACCCAGAAGACCTGAAAGCAGGAGCTTTAAGAGATATTTATACACCCATGTTCATAGCAGCACCATTCACAAAAACGAAAAGGTGGCAGCAACCCAAGTGTCTACCGACAGATGAATGGATAAGCAAAGTGTGGTCTGTCCATACAATGGAATATTATTCAGCCTTTAAAAGGAAGGAAATTATGACAATAAGGAGGAAACTTAAGGACGTTACTCTAAGGGAAATAAGCCAGTGACAAAAAAGCAAATATTGTATGATTCCACCGTCTGAGGTCCTTAGAGGTGTCCAACTCAGAGACAGACAGGGGAATGGTGGTTACCAGGACCTGGGATAGCGGCGGGGCGGGGGGGGGGAATGGAGACATTATTTAATGGGTAGAGAGTTTCAGCGTGGAAAGATGAAAGAACTTATGGAGATGGATGGTGGTGACGGTTACACAACAATGTAAGTGCATTCAGTACCACTGAACTGTACACTTAAAAATTGTTAGGATGATAAATGTTATGTTATGTGTCTTTTACAATTTTCTTAATGGGGAAAAATTACCAAAATGCTCATGTACTAACTCACAGTTCTGTAGGTCAGAAGTCCAGGCTGACTCCACTCAGGGTCTTACCAGGCCAACGTCAAGGTGTCAGTTGTAGTGGGCTCTTACCTGGAGCTCTAAGGAAGAATCTCTATGCAAGCCCATTCAGGTTGTTGGCAAATTCCAGTTCTGTGGGTCTGAGGTTCTCTGCTCCCAGAGGCTGCCCACCGTCCTTCCCATGTGACTATTTCGATCATTAAAGCCAGGGATGCACATCAGATCTCTCTCATGCTTCAGAATTCCCTGTCTTCCCTTCTACTACCAGGTAGAGAGATATTTCTGCTTTTAAAGGGCTCGCCTGATTAGGTCAGGCCCACCCAGAAACACTCGCTGTATTTTAAGATCAACTGACTTGAGACTTTAATTCCATCTGTAAAATCCCTTCACAGCAGTACCTATACTAGTGTTTGATTGAATAACTAGGGAAGGGAAACCTGGGTGTCATCTTTAGAGCTCTGCCTACCACAGGTAAAATAAAGTCATTCTCAGATGAAAGAAAACTAAGAGAATTCCTTGCCAGAGAACTTCTGTTAACAGAAAGGCTAAAAGAAGTTCTTTGGGCTGAAAAGAAATAATACCAGAGGTAAACCTGAAACTTCAGAAATAAAGGAAGAACCACAGATGTATAATTATGGGGGTGAATATAAAAGATAATTTCTTCCTCTTAAATCCTCTAATATATGCCGGTGGAAGGCCAAAATTATAACATTTTATGATGAGTTTGCAATGTGTACAGATGTATTACGCATGAAAACTGTAACACTTATTAAGCTTATAAATGGATGGGCATGAGGGTAAAGAGACCTCTAAGATTACAAGGTTCTACATTTTACTGGAAGTGATACAATACCAACTCTAAGTAGACTATAAAAAGTTAGGTATGTATTTTAACCCCTAGAGCAACCACTAAAAAAATAACATGAAGCTATGCAGCCATGACACCAAGAGATAAAATGGAATACTAGAAAATATTTAAGTCATACCCAAAAAAGGTAGGGAGTGGGGCACAGCACGGGAGTGGAAGAGGTGGAAACCAGAGGCACAAAACAGAGGCAAAGAGAAAACAGTAATAACATTATATACTTAAATGCAACCATATCAATAATTACTTTAAATGTTGATGGTCTAAACTTTCCAGTTAAAATGCAGAGATTGACATAATGAATAAAAACCAAGACTTACAAGCCACCTACAATAGATAAACTTTAAATATAAAGACACAGAGCTGAAAGTAAATGGGTGGAAAAAGATATGCCAAATAAACAGTAAGCAAAAAAGGCTGGAGTGGCTCTTTTAATATCAAATAAAATAGGCAAAGCCCAGGCGTCTAGAGCCCGTGCTCCGCAGCAAGAGAAGGCACCGCAATGAGAAGCCCACGCACCGCAACGAGGAGTAGCCCCCGCTCGCCGCAACTAGAGAAAGCCCGCGCGCGGCAACAGAGATCCAACACAGCCAAAAAAGAAAAAAAAAAAGTCAGAGTTAAAGAAGATGTGGTGTATATATATATATGTATGTGTATATATATATGTATGTATGTGTAATACACACACACACACACACACACACACACACACACACAATGGAATACTACTCAACCAAAAAAGAAAGAGAGACAGAATGAAATAATGCCATTTGCTGCAACATGTATGGACCTAGAGATGATCATACTAAGTAAAGTAAGTCAGACAGAGAAAGACAAACATCAGATGATATTTCTTATATGCAGAATCTAAAATATTATACAAAGGAACTTATTTACAAAACAGAAACAGACACATACATAGAAAACAAACTTATGGTTACCAAAGGGGAAAGGGAGGAGGGAGGGATAAGTAAGGAGTTTGGGATTAGCAGATACAAACTATAATACTATATATAAAAGAGATAAACAAGATCCTACTGTACAGCACAGGGAACTATATTCAATATCTTGTAATAACCTATAATTGAAAAGAATCTGAAAAAGGGTATACATATATATATATCACTTTGCTGTACACTTGAAACTAACACAATATTGTAATTTAACTATACTTCAATTTTTTTTAATGGCTTAAAAAATTTAAAAACAGGGGATTCCCTGGCAGTCCAATGGTTAGGACTCCGTGCTTTCACTGCCAAGGGCGCGGGTTGGATCCCTCGTTGGGGAACTGAGATCCCACAAGCCGCACAGCCAAAATTTTTTTTAAAAAGTACAAATTTCCAGTTATAAGATAAAATTATAATTATAAAAATATTTCCAGTTATAAGATGGGTACTAGAGATGTAACGTACAACATGATAAATTAACACTGCTGAATGTTATGTATGAAAGTTGTTAAAGAGAGGGGATCCTGGGAGTTCTCATCACAAGGAAAAAATATCTGGGGAGTTCCCTGCCAAGGACACGGATTTGATCCCTGGTTGGGAAACTAAGATCCCACAAGCTGCACAGCGCGGCCAAAAAAAAATACAGGTTTAAAAAAATAAACAAAAAACTCTTTAAAGGATGAAAGAGTATTTTAGGTAGGAAGGATTTGGGGCTGACCACATAATTCTCGATTCCAAGCAGGTGAAAAAATATGTTATATATGATGGTGTGAGGAATGGAGGGATTAGTGGGGAAGACTTCTCTTTCCTTAAAATTCTTCTTAAAATGGACATGTGAGAATAATGTTCTCAGTGATTGTAACTATTTGAAGATTTCCAGGAGGTGTAATTCTAACTTTTCAAATATGACGTAGATTATCGAAGTTCAGTAAGAATTAGCATAAAATATTAGCATTATCGTAATATAAGAGGATGAAACACAGGACAGAGTATAATAAATTCATGTAATCCTTTTGAAATAACTGTAAAGAAGTTGGGGAAAGTTTTCTGTCTAAACAGAAAGTTTTCTAGCTGTTGTAAAGCACTAAATTCACTTTAAAAATATTAACCATGGGGCTTCCCTGGTGGCGCAGTGGTTAAGAATCTGCCTGCCAATGCAGGGGACACGGGTTCAAGCCCTGGTCTGGGAAGGTCCCACATGCCGCGGAGCAACTAAGCCCGTGAGCCACAACGACTGAGCCTGCGCATCTGGAGCCTGTGCTCCGCAACGGGAGAGGCCGCGACAGTGAGAGGCCCGCGCACCGCGATAAAGAGTGGCCCCCGCTCGCCGCAACTGGAGAAAGCCCTTGCACAGAAACGAAGACCCAACACAGCCAAAAATAAATATAAATAAATTAATTTTTTAAAAATGGTCCACATCAAAAAAAATCTTAAAAAAAAAATATTAACCATGCATGCTTATTAAAATAAATGCTTGGCTTTTAGAAAAATAAAATAAATAAAAAGGACATTTTTTAAAAAAACAAAACAAAACTGGAGGACTGTACCTGATTTCAAGGCTTATTCTAAATCTACAATAAACGAGACAGTTCATATTAATGAAATGATAGACACGTACATCAATGTAGCACTAAAAGAGTATCAAAACAGACGCACATGTCTATTTGGTCAGTTGATTTTTTGCCAAATGGGGAAAGGAAAGTCTTTTTAATAACTGGTGTAAGAGCAACTGGCTATCTTTGTGGGGAAAAAGTGAATATTGACTCTTTCCTCACAAAATTAACTAAAATACATCATAAACCCAAATGTAACACCTAAAACTAGAGAACTTCTGGAAAAAATATAGGAGAATATCTTTGTGACCTTAGACTAGATAAATAAATACTATGTATGACACCAAAAGCATGATCCACAGGAGAAAACAATGCATCTATTGGACTTCAAGGTAAAATACTTTCTTCAAAAGACATCACTAAGAAATACAAAGTCACATCACAGAGTGGGAGAAAACATAACACATACATCAGACCAAGGAGTTGTATCAACACTGTATAAAGACCTCTTAAACTCAATACTAAGTCAAATATCCCAATAAGAAAGTGGACGAAATATTTGTCTACTTCACCAAAGCAGACACTCAGATGGCCAATAAGCACATAAAAAGATGCCCCGTGTCTTTAGTCCTCAGAAATGCCATGAAAATTAGAAATGCCAATTAAAACGAGATATCGCTACACATCCATTAGAACGGCTGAAATTAAAAACAAAACCAACCAAGCTAACCTTGGCACGTTTGGTAAGGACGTAAACAAACGCTGCAAGTAGGAAAATAAAATAGTAAAAACCACTCTGGGAAACAGTCTGACAATTTCCTAAGAAGTTAAATATACGTATACCATAAGATTCGGCTATTCCACTCCTAGGTGTTTACTCAAGGGAAATAAAAATATAGAACCACACAAATTTGTATAGAAACTCTGTTTGCAGGAGACCCAAACTGGAAACAACCTCAAAAGTCCACAACCAGATGAATGGATAAGGCAGTTGTGCTGTATCCACACTGGAATGTGTCTGCAGAGGCGGCTCTATGCTCCCTGCCTCCTGACATGTAATTCTCTCCCCTTGAGTGTCCCGGACTGCATGACTTTTTTACTGCGTGACTTTTCTTTTTTTGGCCGTGTTGCTCGGCTTGTGGGATCTCAGTTCCCCGACCAGGGATCAAACCCGCACCCTCGACAGTGAGAGCACAGAGCCCTAACACTGGACCCCCAGGGAATTCCGTGCATGACTTCTAAAGAAGAGACTATGGCAGCAGGTATGGGGTCACTTCTGAGATTAGGTGCTCTTTCTTTTAATATTTTATTTATTTATTCGTTTATTTATTTATTTTGGCTTCACCGGGTCTCAGTTGCCGCATGCGGGATCTAGTTCCCCGACCAGGGATCGAACCCAGGCCCCCTGCGTTGGGAGTGTGGAGGCTTACCCACTGCACCACCAGGGAAGTCCCAAGATTGGGTTTTAAAAAGATCATGACTTCCTGTCAATTGCTCTGTCTCTGGCAACTCCAGGAGGAAGTGAACCATGGTGGGAGGGGCCCACGTGACGCAACAGGACACTGAGGCCCTAGCCAATGACCCAGGAGGCACCGAAACCTGCCAACAACCAGGTGAGTGCGTTTGCAGGCAGCCTTTCAGCCTCTGCTGAGTCTTGAGGTGACTGCACCCTGGCTGATGACTTGGCTACAACTTCAGGAGAAACTCAAGCCACAGGCACCCAGCCCAGCCACACCAGGCAGTGCAGTAATAAATGGGGGCTGTTTAAAACCTAAGTGTTGAGGGTACAGATCTTCCTCAACTCACGATGGGGTTACCTCCTGAGAAACCCATCAAAAGTTGAAAATATTGGGCTTTCCTCCTGGCACAGTGGTTAAGAATCTGCCTGCCAATGCAGGGGACGCCGGTTCAAGCCCTGGTCCGGGAAGATCCCACATGCTGCGGAGCAACTAAGCCCGTGCGCCACAACTGCTGAGCCTGCACTCTAGAGCCCGCGAGCCACAACTACTGAGCCCTTGTGCCACAACTAATGAAGCCCAGACGCCTAGAGCCCGTGCTCCGCAACAAGAGAAGCCACCGCAATGAGAAGCCCGCACACCACAACGGAGAGTAGCCCCCGCTCGCCACAACTAGAGAAAGCCTGCACGCAGCAATGAAGACCCAACGCAGCCAAAAGGACGGACCTGGGCAGTACGGAGGCGGTGCACTGGGCCTGGCAGCATCCGGGGGGAGGAGGGGAAGGGAGCTGACAAGAGCAACAGGGCAGATCAGATCTCTCTTCTCTCCCCTCTCAGTGCCCAGGGCAGAGCTGGCCTGGTGGATATGGGATGAGGTTCTTTTTGGCCATGCCACGCAGCATGCAGGATCTTAGTTCCCCGACCAGGGATTGAACCCGGGGCCCCAGCAGTGAAAGCACCAAGTCCTAAGCACTGGACCGCCAGGGAAGTCCCTGGGCTGAGGCTCTGGGTCACGATCAACGGCTGGAGCTCAGGGGCCAGACTGCCCGGGCTGCTTCCTCACCCTTAAAAGGGGAACATCACTACTTCTCGGGGTTATTGTGGGGATGAAATGAGTGTACGCATGTACAGTGCTTGGGCGCTCCGCTAACCCTGGCTACCGTCATCTGAGGTTAGGAAGCGGCTGGGAGATGAGAAACTGGAAGGGTGTTCCGGCCAGTTTGGGGAATCGGTAAGAAGTGGGGGAAACCAAAGCCAATGAGGAATGAGATCACACGTAACGTCAGCAAGGTTTGCGACTTCTGAGTTTGATCCAGAGAGCTGGGCTCTTCCAAGAGGACCTCCGTGGGGGGCTTCAGGGTTGCTGATCTATTGGAGAGTGGGTGTGGCCTAAATATCCCTGCGGGAGACACCAGGGCAGCTCCCAACCTCACCGACCCAGCCAAGGGCTGGAGTTTTCAAATAAGGCAGCAAGAACAAAAGGAACATTGTGGGGAAAATGAGACGTTATGTTTGCTGTCTACGCTAGAGGGCCTTCCTCTAAGCCCAGGGGCCACTGGCTGACCTACTTATGAAGCTCTCAGCCAAAATCCACCACCCTTGGTACACAAAACCCCCAGACCACCCTCTGAATATGCAGCTAGGCAGAGGCACCCAGCCGCCAGCCATTCAATCCCACACGTTTCCACTGGGCAACTCCTGTGGACTAGTGTTCTAGGCTCAGAAATACAATTCTGGACGGACCGAGAGATGATCATACTGAGTGCAGTCAGTCAGACAGAGAAAGACAAGTATCATGTGACATCACTTACAGGTGGCATCTAAAAAACTGATACAGATGAACTTGTTTACAAGACAGTAACAGACTCAGACATAGAAAACACATTTATGGTTACCAGAGGGGAATGGGATGGGGGATAAATTAGGAGCTTGGGATTAACAGCTACAAACGACTATATATAAAATAGATAAACAGCAAGGACCTACTGTAGAGCACAGGGAACTATATTCCATACCTTATAATAACCTATAATGGAAAAGAATCTGAAAAAGAATATATACATAACTGAATCACTTTGCTGTACCCCTGAAACTAACACAACACTGGAAATCAACTATACTTCAAATCAACTATACTTTAAAAAAAAAAAAAAGAATTCTCTACACAAACCCCACAAAAATACCATGATTTCAGCAGGGTCAGGTGCCTGTGGGGCTGCTAAGTGGATGGAGCTTTGCCACTAAGATGTCCGAGGGAATAGCAGTGATAGTGCTCGGAACTGCAGCTACCATTTTTAAGCATTTATCGGGTGCCAGGCCCTGAGGAACAGACATGACATCTGCATTAACCCTGAGCCAGCTTTGCCACCCTGTGAACCCTGGCTCTGTGACCTTAGGGACAAACTCTCCACGTCTCCCTTTCCTCATCTGTAAATGAGGATAATAATAGTAACCATCATTTAAAAATAATAACAGGGACTTCCCTGGTGGCGCAGTAGTTAAGAATCCGCCTGCCAACGCAGGGGACACGGGTTCGAGCCTTGGACCGGGAAGATCCCACATGCCGCGGAGCAGCTAATCCCGTGCACCACAACTACTGAGCCTGCGCTCTAGAGCCCGCGAGCCACAACTGCTTAAGCCCGCGCGCCTAGAGCCCGAGCTGCGCAGCAAGAGAAGCCACCGCAGTAAGAAGCCTGCGCACCGCAACGAAGAGTAGCCCCCGCTCTAGCGAAAGCCCGCGGGCAGCAACTAAGACCCAAGGCAGCCAAAAATAAATTAATTAAAATAAAAGAAGATAATAAAAATAGTAACAGTGGACACATGCTCAGGCTCTGTTCTGAGCTTCCTTACAGTAGCTCAGGTCAGCCTCAGGTGTGTCTTATTATCCCGTTTCACAGGTGAGAGAACTGAGGCTCCCAGCAGGTAACCTGAGCCTAGGAGGCGCTCCCTCGGTTGCGGGCACGGGAGTGCCCCGGGGAGACGCCGAGCCCCTGCCCCAGTTATCATAACAAAAACCACAGCTACCCCGGCCGCCTGGGTAAATACCTGGCCCGATGACGCGGAGATAGGGCTGCAGAATAAATAAATTTGCTGGCGGGGCTGCCCGGCCATGGCCTCGGGTTCTCGGGTTCTCGACACCCGAGCCTCGGCGGGACATTCCAGCCGGAAAGGGGGGCCGGGAGCTTGGTGGGAGGTGCTCGAGGGCCCGGGGTGCTGGCGACAGATGAGTCAGGCGGGGCCGGTCCCCATTCGCAGCAGCAACCCCTCGGGAGCCCCTTGCACAAGCAATCTAGGTGCGCCCCGCCCCAGGTTCGCGGGGGCGGTGGGTCAGGCGGACTCCGCACCGCCCGCCGCTCCGGGTCCCGCCGCCGTCACCACCACCCCCTGCCCGGCCAGCCTGGGACTCCCGAGGGCAAGGCCGGGGTCTCAGTTCACCGCCCCCCGCCCCGCCCAGGGCTGGCTGCGCCGCGGGCAGCCGGAGTTGCCGGACTGAGCCTCCCCGCGCCCCGCACCCCGTCTGCCCAGCTACCTAGCACGCCCCCGGCCCCCGCCCCGCCTCTCTCGGTCCCCGATTCAGTCTGCGGGATCTCCTGCCGTCTCTTCCCGGCTCTCTCTCCCTCCCTGGCCCTGTCTCTGCTCCCCTTGCCAGGGTGGCCCCCTTCCCCGCTCCAAGGACTGCAGCCTAGCCCGTTCACCACCTTTGTCCGGTGAACAGTCATTAGAGGAAGGACGGGGCGTGGGGGAGGGAGAGGAACGTGCCCCCCACATCGCCACTGCCGGGCATCTGCTGCCCGCCCGAGGGCTGCCCCTCCCCGGCGGAGGGGGCTGCGGCCAAGGTGCCCGAACTCCCCGCAGCGGCCTCCGGGCCCCTCAGTTCCGGGTGGGAGAGAGAGGCGTCCCAGGGCAGGCCAGCCTCGGGGCCCGGGGCGGGGTCGCCCTCGCCTTCCCCGGAGGACGGGACCCCCGGGAGCGCGCACCGGGCCCGCCGCTCTTACCTGCGTCCATGGCGAGACCAGCTGGGCTGCACGCCTCCCGCGCCCGGCGCCTCCCGCCGCCGCCGTCGGGCCCGGCTCCGCTTTCGCGGGCGGCTCGGGTTTCCTGGTGCCGGCAGCGCGGCCGGTTAATCATTGACCGCCTGGATTGCCCGCGGCTGTGTCAACAGGCGGCTCCGCGCGCGCCCCGGCGCTGGGGCCCGAACCTGCGGGCGCCCGCCAGCCTGGCCGCCTCGGCAGGACCCGCGCCCGGCGGCCCCCCGGGGAGGAAGCCGAGTTGGAGGCGGGTGGGAGGAGGGAAGCAGCCCAGACCCAACTGGAAAAGGGCAGGGGGAGACTGGGGCAAGCCGGAGAGCACGGCTGGATGCATCTGTGGCCAGAAAAGGCCTTGGGGATCCGAGTTGCCGAATCCTCCCTTTTATTTTGCCCAGCAAGACAAGCCAGAAATACAGATTGTCATATGAAATCTCCTGGGTTTTAAAACAATGTGTGTGAGACTTCTAGTCCCTGAAACTTACCAGACTGGAGAACTCAAAGCAGGTCTCACTCCAAACACCGAGAAATGCTAGACTACGTAGGCAAGCCAGACGGCAATTTAAATTAATGGCGGAGCTCCCAAGATAGTACGGGAGTTCCCCAGGGACCAAGGAAGACAGCCTGGAGGGGATGGAGGCGGGTGCTGTCTGTGCATTGTGGTGGGTTAGTGGTCTCTTACGCTGTTCTAGGCTTAAGTTTTACACCCAGACGTGGACAGGAGATGAAACCTTGGGTCTGTGAAGCAGGGAGTTGGGATGAAAGCGATGAACACAAAATAAATCTGCCCATGGCTCACGGAGGAGACGAGGAAGCTGGTCTGGAGGAAACAAAGTCTCCCTGGGCATTATAACCACAGGCCTATTCCTCACATGGGTCTGGGGTTCAAGTTCAGCCCGTTGTTGTGGTCCAGAAACGCCGACTTTAAAAATTGACATTAAAAAAAAAAAGTGGCTGCAGGAAAGAGCGCTGGGATTTCTCCCAAGCAAAACTACTCTGGTGGGACAACCCCCATCCAAGATGACAAGATTCCCACAGAAAAAGCGCCCTAAACATACGGGCACAACCCCCAAAGGCAAAATGCACAGGCAAACAACTAACTCACCATGAGAGAGAGTCTCCAGGCAAGGAAGCAGGGCTTGATTGTGGGGCAATCAGTATCCAACTGGGAAAGCAGAAACACCTGGAGTATTTAAAAGAAACGGGACATTTAACGCAGGGAGCTGGCTTTGGTGATGATGGAAGAGGCAAAAGCTAAGCCCGGAGAGAGTGAAACAACCCAGAGCTTAGCCCGAGGAGGGGGAGGATGTCCCACACCACGGGCAGCAGCGTGGAAGGGGGCACCCTGCGTGGGTGCAGGCAACAGGGGGGTGCATTGTTTGAAGACAATAATAAAACTGGCTAAAAGCTGCTCTGCTTTTAATCACCATGGGACAGTAGTTCTAAACAATGTCAGTGACAAAATACTCCTCCCTGGAAAGAATATTTTGTTGGTCTCAGTTCTAAAACCATTGCTGTGGTGCTCATTTCCTGTGCTCCCAGAAAGCCAGCAAGGACTTCATTCTTGTGGCAGAAGACTGGAAGCATTCTCTCCTGGGATTAGGACCAGCCCCAGAGAAAAGACCAACAGACGTACAGAAATATCAGAGTTTCCTCAATGAACGTACCCAGGCAAACAAACCTCCCCCACACGCTCAGAACTTGTAACCATCTTTCGAGGCCCCTGCTCTACAGTATCAACGGGGACAGGGATGATCCACCTTAGATGGGAAGAAAAAATCTCATCGAAAAAGACAGAAATAAACAAATGGGAAGAGTAACCATGAGGAAACAGAGGTGATGCAGGTATTCTGAAGCTCTGATGTCGTCTATCCCTTCCAAGAATCCATAAATTCAATCACACGAGAGAAAACCTCAGACAAACCACAGCTGGGCGGTCGGGGGGGGCTCTGCAAAGCATCTTGATGTCTTTACTTTTCACGGTTGAAATTTTCATTTGGTTCTTTTAAAATCTGCATGTTTTTCATAATGTCTTTTCCGTGGTGATGCACTCTATTCCATGTGCTTTCTCTTCAAATGGTTTTTAAAACTTTTTCTTGGAAAATAATTTCAAGCTCAGAGACAAGTTGCAAGAATGGGACAAATGAGCCAACAACGCCTTTTCCAGCGCATTTTTTGCCAGGACAGAATCCAGTCCAGGATTATGTGTTGCATTTAGTTGCCATGTTTTCAAACAGTTTTATAGACCTGGTTTTAAATCCTTTTCAAATCACTGTCGTTTCTTAGATGCGATTCAGCCCATTTGCCACACCTGCTGACTGCTGCACAGTAGGGGGGTTTCCTCGTGGCCTTCAGCAACATCATGATTTCATGGTCAGCAGGAGTTAACTGCTAAAGGCACCGTGTGTGTACCGCACGTGTGCCCTGGGGTATGAGGCAGGTGGCTTCTATGGTGGATTCTAAGGAGGTCACTGGCTTGGACCATCTTTTATTTCTCCACTTGGGGTTTCTGCACCATGTAGGTGGCCCACGTGCTGTCAGGCCCAGCGTTCCACTTTCTGGGAGAGGACTCTACTCAGAGCCATTGGGGTAGCAGTTTGCTTCAGTTTCACAAAAGCACAGACCCTTTCAGGCTCGCACGGAACGCAGAGGGCCAGTCCCACAACCCTGCTGCTGTGCGTGGGGCTGTGGCTTTGACTCCCGCCCCCGCAAGGCACAATCTGCTCCCGGCTCCTTTATGGGCACACGGCAACGAGGACCTTCTTCTCTCAAGGGCCTGGATACCATATTTACCTTTCTTGTCTTGGAACGGGACGATGATGCACTCCTCCGTGTCTGGAGCGTGTTATCTGTGCAAACACTCTAGCTCAGCTATCTTGACTGGAGGTCCATTTGCGGCCGCAAGCCTTGGGCGAGCCATGTAATCTCTCTGCTCCTCAATTTCCCCATCAGGAAAATGGGCTTGTTAAAGTAAAAAACAAACGAAGACCAGCCTTGAAAGTTGCCTGAGCAGACAAAACCAGTTTTGTAACCGAGCAGGACCCTACGGGGCCTTCCCGAAGAAGACCACCCCACACACACCCTAACCCCGCCATGTCCTCCACCTGCGTCTTGGCTGTAGAAAAACGTTAGCTTCCTAGGCCTTCCCCAAGTTCCAAAGAGCAAATTTAATCAGAGAAGTGAGAAAATGCAGAAAGGAAAACAGTCAAGCAAAACAAAATAATAGTTTAGCCATTAAACAAAGTCAAGGACCTTTAGTTCCTCCTCAAGGGTTACAGTTAATATTCTGAGCCACGTCCTTCGAGCTGTTTTGCAGATACTGAAAGCCTGACCAGGTGGAAGAAGTTAACTGCATGCTGCCCACAAGCACGTAGACCCCAGACCGGTTGGAACCAGAAGGCTGATGATGTTGACTCCTGATGACCTCACCACTAACCCATCAGAAGAATGTCCACCAGCTGATCACACACCCCACAGCCCCCCTCCCTCACCCTGTCTTTAAAAACCTTTCCTGAAAGCCATTGGAGAGTTTGGGCCTTTGAAGCACTAGCTGCTCTGGACTCCTTGCTTGGCACCTGCAGTAAATAAACGCTTTATTTTCCTTCACCGCAACCCAGTGTCAGTAGATTGGCTTTACTGTGTGCAGGCAAACAGACCCCGGTTTGGTTCGGTGACGGTTTACTTGTACACATAAAGTTTAATTTAGCTTATTTTGCAAGAGTAACTTGACCAGGGTCATTCCTTCCTTCTGCCTCTGGAAATCGTAAGCACAACTGAAACTGTTTCCCCAAACTGGTATGAGGTAACCAATTCCCTATCATTTAAGAAAATCCTAATATTATAACCAATCATGGTGAAGAATAAACAGTCACTGCCTCCTCACTATACGAACTGCTTTATAACAACGTACCCCGAGGCTTAGTCCATGTTTTGAGAGCTCTTGTTTCAAGAACTGTCTTTTGCACAATCGACTTTCACTAATGGCCACTTTGGTTATTTATGGGTTTACTCCTATTTCTGCCCTTTTGACGGATTGTGTGAGACTTTACTGCTATTCAAGATATGTAACCAAACCTTGTTTAACTTTGCACTATCTAGCCATGGCCATATCAGACCAGAAAAGCAAACACTAGAATACAAAACCACGGTCTTCCCTGGGTGAGGGGTTACAGCTGATTTTAGTTTTATTTGTGTGTGTGTTTGTGCCTATGCATTTTCTGCAATGAGCATGGGTTACACCGTGATTGGGAAAATAGCAACAAATACTCTTAAAACGATGGGCACCTGGTCAGCTCTTTAAGTGCTGAGCGCCAGCTTGTGTTCAACAAAAGCTTAAAGACCTGAGGGGAATGAACGGACATTTTTGCAGGCGGTGGGGCTGGCTAAGGGGATTGGGGGAGGGGGGCCATGTTGGAAAGCTGTGTTGCCTGTGCTCCTGTGAACTTGACCTGGTGGGGGGATGGTACAGATGGGAGCAGAGAATCCCAGCATTCTGCCTCACCTGGTTCTGAGAAAGCCAAACCTATGAGTCTCAACCCCATTGCTCATTCAGCAACAACAGGTGCTTCCTGTGCGTGGCAGAGAGATTCGGCAGCACAAGCCAGCCACCGCCCTGCCCTCATAGCGCTCAGCTCTAGGGACAAACATCAAGCCCATGACTGCAGAATCTGCTACATAATTGCAACTGTGTTCCATGCTTTCCGGGGCTGCAGAGAACACTGACAGGGGCTAGCCTGGTCCAGCTGGGGAGGGGCCGGAGCATCCTCGGGGTAGGGATGGTGGGAAGAGTCAGCCAGGCACAGGGTAGAGTGGAGGGTCTAGGAGGGTGTCTGGGCCTGGGGCCTGGTGGGAGCGTGTAGGGTTAGATGAGAAGGGGTTGGGCATTGGCTGGTGCACATGGGAAAGATGGGCTCCCTTTGCTATCACTAAGAAGTGGCAGGCCTTGGGGGGAAGCCCCCAGATGCCACAGCATCAAGAATACAAAAAGTAGGGCTTCCCTGGTGGCACAGTGGTTGAGAGTCCGCCTGCCGATGCAGGGGACACGGGTTCGTGCCCTGGTCCGGGAAGATCCCACATGCCGCGGAGTGGCTGGAGAGGCCACAACAGTGAGAGGCCCGCATACCGCAAAAAAAAAAAAGAATACAAAAAATAACGGGAATTCCCTGGTGGTCCAGTGGTTAGGACTCCGCGCTTTCACTGCCAAGGGCCCGGGTTCAATCCCTGGTCGGGGAACTGAGATCCCGTAAGCCGCGTGGCACGGCCCACCCCCAGAAAAAAGTGTCAGCATTAAAAACGAAAAGAATACAGAAAATAAGAAAATATAATTAATATAATTGGCCCCGTGAGGCACGGATGCCAAATAGACAAATACACAAATGAAGAAAACACGTAGCAGGCACCCAGCACCCGCTCTGGGCCAGGCCTTACACCAGGCCCTTTGCGTGCCTTCCGGCATGGGAGCCTCACCGCGGTATTTCCCTGCTGAGAGTTTAGCTAAGCTACTCCATGGTATTGCCGCCCTGGCATCCAGTTTGTTTGGCGAAGCGGCCTGCAGAAGCCTCACGCTGACAGTACGTCCCTTCATACACGCGCATGCCCTAGACAGCAGCCTGTGGAGTCACCAGCCAACGTATGCGCCTGTGCTCAACGGTCTCCCCTGCCTGTATGCCTTATGCGCCCCTGAGATAAGGCCCCCGTGCAACTTACCAAAACCCCACTCATTCGGCTTGAATTAACCAATCCAGCCCTAGCCTGGGAACCCCAGAGCACTCCACCCACAGACCCTGATAAAGGAATATGCCCCAGGGCCTGCCTCTCTGTCTGCACGCTGCCTTGACCTCTTGTGTGGCCCCTTGAGGCATGCCGTGTACCTCCTCCAAGACCTGTGAGTAATAAACTTTTCTACTTCGGTTTCTCTTGTGGTCTGTTGTTGAATCTCTGCCCACCATCAGATTCCTCAAGCTCCACTCACACGTGTTAATTTCATGAAGTCATAACACTTCCCCCATAACATCTGGGAAGTAAGGAAACACCATGACCACATCACTGCCCGAGGTCACTCGGCAGAGGCAAGGTTTGAACCCAACTCTAAACCCAGAGCCAAGTGCCTAAACTCGCCTCCCCCGAGGTGAATGTGTGAACGGCCCTCCCTATTTTGAGCTTCTGCGTAAGTTCCTCTCAGGCAGGGGGTGGCTTTCTCATGCCCATCCAGCCGCTCCTTCCTCAGCTTCCCTCTGTCCAGGTCCACTGGGCTCAGGAGGCCCAAGTTCCCTTGTACCCTCTCCCCCCCCATCAGAAGAACCATCCTGTAACCCTTCCTGAGGTGGGTTAAGGCCCCTGAAGTTGCGTAAACAGTGACTTCGCCAGATGTCTGTGCATTAGCCTCTCCTGCATCATATTTCAACGTCATCAAATATTCATGGAGTGCTCACGATGCATTAGGAGCTAGACCTGCAAAGAGAGACCTGATGCCTTGGGGAAACATGCAGTTGGAACAGGTCGGTGTTTGCCTCCTCTGTGCCGGGTACTGGGGGTACAGGTGGAATCCAGCAGACAGGGCCTCTGTCTTCTTGGCTCACACCCTGTCTAATGCTGAGTCTAAAAAGTCATTCCATGACTTCTGCCCACCACGTCCTGGGAAGGTTGAGGAGGCCAGGAACTTGTGCTGGAGGCAGCACTGAGGCTCTAGCGGGGAAATGGGTGGGTGACACGATCAGGGCAGTGTCAGGAAACTCAGGTGGCCAGCGTGGAGGCTGGGCTGGAGGGGGGTGAGCCGAGGCGGCGCTAAGGTTGTGCCCAGGCAAGAGGCGTGGGACCCGGGAGGTGGAGGCAGGGGCGGGGCACAAGGGGCAGGTGCATAGGTGACAGCGCGCTCTCGGGGTGACCGCACGCGAGGAGGCTGAACCCGTTCCAGCTTCCGACCCGGGTCACAGGGCTCAGGAGTCTGACTTGCCGGTGCGGGCGCTGGCCCACGTCCCCACCCCGGTCCTGCAGTCCCGTGGGATCATTCCGACAGCCCCAGTCAGAGGAGGTGTATCCGGAGGGAACCTTCCCGGAGGCCGCCCGGCGTCTGGAGACTCCTGCAGCCAGTTGCGATATTGAGTTGTTTCTGTCCTTTGCAGCAAAAAAAAAACCGGGCAGCGCCGCAGCCGGTCCAGCTGCCTCCGCAGCCTCCCGGAGCACCGGCCCAGCCCACGCATGCGCGGCGCCCACAGCCGCCAGGGACTACAACTCTCGCGGTGCCCCGCGCGCGCCTGCACCCCCGCTCCCACCGCGCCGCTCGCCTCCCGGAAGTGGGGCTCCGGGGGGGCGTCTCCGACCTTTGCGCTGGGGCGGGCCGGCAGGTTTGGGGGAGGCTGCGTGAGCTGGGAAGCCGATGCGGGCGAGCGGCGCTGGAGATGGCTTCGGCTGGAGGCGGCGACTGCGAGGGCGCCGCGCACGAGGCCGACCGTCCTCACCAGCGGCCCTTCTTGATCGGGGTGAGCGGCGGTACCGCGAGCGGCAAGGTAAGGGGCTGGGCGGCGAGGCGGGGCCTGAGTGTCACGCTGGCCCCCTGGGACTCCGGCCTCCGTCCAGAGACAGACCCCAGCCCCTGGCTGCCGAGGTGCCCCCTCCCGGGCGTGGGCTGCGGCCACGGCTGGCCAAGCTTAGGCCGGGGTGCAGGCGGGGAGCGGGGAGCGGGGCGCTGGACCTCGGGGCCCCCCCCGCAAGCCTCCCGCTGGCCTGGCCTCTCGTGGCCTCCAGGTCCGCGCTGCCCCTGCCAGTGCCCCGAGGCCTTCCCGCCAAGCGCAGCCCCACCCGTCACTGGCTGGGCTGTCACTGGCCGGCCCGTTGGAGCTCGGGGGTCAGGGTGAGCGTCTCCAGGCGGGGATCCTGTTTGTGTGTTCCCAGTCAACTGTGTGCGAGAAGATCATGGAGCTGCTGGGACAGAATGAAGTAGACCACCGGCAGCGGAAGTTGGTCATCCTGAGTCAAGACAGGTTCTATAAGGTCCTGACCACGGAACAGAAGGCCAAGGCCTTGAAGGGACAGTACAATTTCGACCATCCAGGTAGAGACCCTGAGGGTGGGGAGGGAGTGGGGAAGGAGGGCAGACCACGGAGACTGGGTCCAGGGTTGGACCTGGACAGCAGGAGACCTAAGCGGTTCCATGAAATCACGCAGATAACCCGCGGTGGCGCGTCTTTCCCGCGCTCTCTGGGCCCTGGGTGGCCCTGCCGGAGCTCCAGGCTCCCCTGGAGCCAGTCAGGGAGTCTGCGCCTCAGAAGGGCCTTCAGAACCACTTCTCTGCCACGACTATGGTCACGGAGAACGCCATGCGTCTTCCCATGTTAAGGGTCCTCTGCACAGACCGCATCCACTGTGGCCTTTCATTCCGCCACCTGCCCTGGGGCAGAGTCCTCAAGAGGCCAGCAGTGGAAGCAGTGGGTAAACAAGAACCAGAGGCCTTGAAGCTCTGTTTCCTGGTCTGGTCGGGGGCCGGGGGAACAGGTGGAGATGGGGTGGATGAGGAGGAACAGCCAGGCTGCCCCTCCCTGCTGCTACTAGAAGATTCCACCCAGTGGCTGGCTCCCATGTTCATTCCTTTCCAGGGGACACATGGGAAGAAGGTCTGAGAAGCGTCAGTCTGTGTTATTTCCCAGAAATAGAGAGAAGCAGACGCCTAGCCCACCTACCTCCCAGGGCTGGCCGATCCCTGGGTGGTGGCACTGCCCAAGGGCAGCGAGGACAGGTCCACCCTGTGGTTTGCAGAGGGCCCTGCAAATGTAAACTGTAGGGGGCAGCTCCCAGTCCAGCTGTTCCTTAGGGTCACTGGTAGCAGCAGCACCCAGCTGTGCTGACCCCAAGGCAGAGCGAGTCCCCTGCGGTCCCCAGCACCAGGACACAGGCTTGTCTTGCCTTTTGTTCCATCCCTGCAGATGCTTTTGATAACGATTTGATGCACAGAACTCTGAAAAACATTGTGGAGGGCAAAACAGTCGAGGTCCCAATCTATGATTTTGTGACCCACTCAAGGTGAGCAGGTGGCTCCTGGGAGGAGAGGGCTGTGCGCTGGGGGCTGGTGAGGACACCCCCCCGCCACCACGATCTGTCCCCAGCACGGAGTCCACACCCGCGGACTGAAGCTGATGGCGGGCCCCTTCCTGGTCTCACCCTGCAGGTTAGCGGAGACCACGGTGGTCTACTCCGCAGACGTGGTCCTGTTCGAGGGCATCCTGGTCTTCTACAGCCAGGAGATCCGGGACATGTTCCACCTGCGACTCTTTGTGGACACTGACCCTGATGTCAGGCTGTCGCGAAGAGGTAAGGCGGACACGGGCCTCTCTGCCCCTGGCCGGCCCGGCCACGGGTCCCGGGGGTCTGAAGGTCCCCACCCTGCTCCTGTCGCCACAGTTCTCCGGGACGTGCACCGTGGCCGGGAGTTGGAGCAGATCCTGACACAGTACACCACCTTCGTCAAGCCGGCCTTCGAGGAGTTCTGCCTGCCGGTACCGCCTTCCGCTTGCTTGGGGACCTCCTTTTCTCCCTTTTCAGAAGGACCCCCGGTTCCCCGTTCTCTGAGAGCCAAGCCATGGATGGACGTGGTCTGCTGTATAAATGGAGAAGTTAGCTTCTTGTACCCACGTTCCCGAGGAGCCGTTCTCAGCTGTGAATGTGTCCTCTGTTCTCCCCATCACCCCTTCCCCACTGCCTCCTCCTCGCCGGCCGGCCCCTCCCCGCAGGCTTCACCCCTGGCACCGGCACCGCCTCCCTCCTGGCCTGTCTGCATTTCTCCAGGGCGCTGCTTCTCCCCTGACCCACACTGTGCATTTCCCACCCCCCTTAGAACGGTGGCCTCCACAGGGGCAGGGATTTTTGTCTGTTGGCTGCCAAAGTGGTGTCTGGCACACAGTAGGTGCTCAGAAACTTCATCCCTGCCGTGTGTTTCTCTGGGCTGCCTTTGGCTGGCACTGGAAGGCTGGCCGGCCTATAGAGGAGGAATTCACTGCTTGTGGCCATCTGTCTTCCTCCATCTCACAGTCTTCACTGTCACTAGATAGGACTTGCGTAAGGATTTAAAGGGGAATTGAACAATATTTTGCTTCTTAAAGGGAAAAATGAGGCACAAAGGAATTAGAACCAGGATTCCTGCTTTAGATAAACAGGACGAAGGAGTTCTGTTTCTGCTATTTCAAGAAAACATTTTTTATTTTACATTCATGTTCTCTGAAGTTTCTGGAAAGTGATCAGAAAAGTAAATTGACTATTTTGCAGTCTCTCTTATTTACAGAAAGACATTTGGCAAAGTAGGTCGTTTACGGAAAAACTCCAGACTCCAGATGTGACCGGGTGCCCCTGGGTGGAAGCAGGCCCACTCTGGGCCGGACCCTCCGTCGCTCCCTCCCCTTTACCTGTAGCCACACAGCGAGCTGACGAGCTGGCCGTGTGCCCCGCATCCCCGAAGGGAAGACCTTCCTCAGCTCTGCTGGACTCCACCCCCCTGCCCCCCGCAGCCCACTGTCCACAAGCCCCATGGGAGGCAGCCCTGGCCCTCTCGTGCTCACGTCTCCCGTGGGTCTCCACTGCCTGCAGACACAGCTGCCCCAGGACTTGGCTAATCTGTGTGACAGGCCTCCTTGGCCCACATCCACACGCTGGCGACACTCAGCGGTCTGCAGGGCTGTCTCTGGGCCCAGACCGTTTCCTCCCTTGCCTCCCTCCGCTGCTTCAGATTCGGCGCCCTCAGCAGCATCTGGTCGGGGTCCCTCCTCGGTGGTGCCACAGGGTGCCCAACAGGGAGTGAGTTCCTCGGCGTGGGAGCAGATGAGGGGCGGGGAAGGAAGGGGAGCAGGTCCTCGCGTGCAGCGCAGCCCTGCTGTCACAGGGTCAAGAACCCTGTGTGTAGTGGGAGGGTGCCCCACTTCACTCGGCCCAGAGAACCAGGTGGTCAGCACAGAGAACTGGCCCCTATAGCAGTGCTCATGAGAGACAAGCATCTCAGAGACGCTGGGAGACAAGTGCTGTTAGAGCTTATCTCAGCTCAGCTTCCCTCACTTCTGGGGTCACCGTCTCTCACCTGGTTGACAGATACCCTGAATCCCTGCCCCCCCATCTGCCATGACGGGCCCGGGCTTGCTTCCCTGCATCTAGCCCCAAGCAAGCTGAAACCATCTGGGGGACAGATCCTTACGAGACTTTCCTTTTCTTGCCTTGCAGACGAAGAAGTACGCTGATGTGATAATCCCTCGAGGGGTTGACAATATGGGTAAGGACCAGGCCTGCCGGCTGCCCCCACTCCTCCCAGGACCAGGAGGCAGGCACTGCCCATCCTGTCGTGGTTACTGAGACACCCCCAGCGCGTGAGGCCTGTCTGTGTACATCTGGGGCACAGGTTTCAAATGTACTTGGAAAAACAGTTAACACATTGTACACGTTAAACTGACACAATGCATTATGTCAATTATATCTCCGGGAAGCTGGTGGGAAAAAATATATATATATATGGAAAACTGACAGGGAGTCACTCATTAGCAGAAGGTATCTTAACCAGAGTTAGTTAACAGAAACCCTCGCCGACCGAGCCAGGTAGGTTTTATTGTGCTCAGGCCCCAGCGTGCACTTGTCTGTCTGCTGAGACTCAGCGCCACACAGATGCTTCAGGGAGGAAAACTGTGTGCTTCACCAGTAACGCCAGGTTGGCGCTGGGCGGGCATCACTCCCGGCGTGTCGCGATGGAGAGTGGGGGCAGCTGACCCAGCTCTGTCTGTCTCTGCTGCAGTGGCCATCAACCTTATCGTGCAGCACATCCAAGACATCCTCAACGGCGACATCTGCAAGTGGCATCGCGGAGGGTCCAACGGGCGCAGCTACAAGAGGACGTTTCCTGAGCCGGGAGACCACCCCGCAGTGCTGACCTCTGGCAAACGGTCGCACCTGGAGTCCAGCAGCAGGCCCCACTGAGGAGTGGGGTGCTCAGCTCCCGCGGGTCCAGAGATGCCCCCCTGCCCCTAAACACACAACCGTGGCCGGGGTGGTGCTGGAGTCCAGGCGTCCCTCGCTAATTCAGGAAACCTGGACGAGTTATTCAGACTGGGTCTGACAGGATGTCTGCAGGCAGCCCTGACCTTTCCACCCGCTTCCTCACATCACAGAGGCTTAAAGGTCTCTTTAGTTACTGAGAAACGCCACAGAACGTGTGGTGAGCGAGTCACATATTTGGGGAACGTTGAAGAAATAGCCCGGACGCTGTGATTTTGACGGTGAACCCACAGCAAGAGAGACTAGTATGATCTGGTTCACACACGTGTAACTGAAAAGTGTGAAGAGGTAACTCTCTTCCTTTTTATGTGTTATACAACCACATGTTTTCTGTTGTAGTCCGTCTCCTGACACCATGCTCGCTGTGACCTAGTAACCCAATATCATGACCCACCAGCAGGGTTGTGCTCCTGGTACACACTGACCTGGTACACCAGGGGCCATAGACAGGCTTCCTTCCTTCCGGCCTGTGCTCGGAAGGCAGAGCCAGGAGGGAGCCCTGGGGAGCAAGCTTTTCCTTAACCAGCACCAAGCACAGGCGGGGCCCCCGCTTGCCCAGCCCGAGTCCGCCTGCTTGGGGGTCTGCCTTCCGGCGGGCAGAGCGTCCTCACGCAGGCCTACTCAGGGCCCCTGAGCCCAGGCTGCTGTCTGGACAGGTCTTTCCTGGTGTCGCCCTCGGCCAGGTCAAGGGCACGTCACCTCCAGTCAAGGCGTGTGTGGACCAGAGAGGCGTGAGCAGATGCCGCGGCCCAAAGGTGGCCGGTCTCCTGTGCTCACGCAGCGTCCGCGCCTCACAATCAGTCATGGTCTTGTCCTCGTTTGTCCTCCCTCCCACGTGGCTGTTTCTGTAAAAGCCACCAGCTGTCGAGTTCTAACTGTAGTTACACAGAGACATCAGTTGAGCTCAGCTGAGCACGGTGGCTGGTTTCTGATGACTGTGAAAGTTTTGTCAAACTTACTGTGCCCTTTCGGAGAGAGATCCAATAAATAATACCAAATATGAATGTCACTTTGTCCCTTTTTAATTACATTAAGAAAAGGCAAATTCAGGACGAGGAAATGTATGGATGACACAAACCCTGACGGTTAGGAGGCTAGTCGCTCACGCACCTCTCAGCAGGCTCTCCGGGCAGCGGTTAAAGAGTCAGCGATGGCGAGGAGGAACGGCCAGCCTTGCACAACCTCCTCAGGCCGGCGTTGCAATAGCTCGTGTGCCCCTGAACCATGAGGGTGACTCCCCGCGGCCTCACGGGGTCAGCAGGTCAGCGGGCCAGTCAGCCAAAGCCCACCGCCAGCCTCTGACAGCAAGACCGGGGCCTCGTCTGGTTCGCCCCAAGCCGGCCCCTCCCTGCCTCCATCTAGGCCGACAGGAGCCCCACGCCGGCCGCTCCACACTCAGCTAGTTCACGGGGCTCCTAGGAGTCAGCAGACATGGAGGGCGTTGATCTTTATGGTCCGGGGGAAAACAGACTTTGCTCAAAACGAGGTGCTCGTCAGAGGACTGTTTCAACAGCGAAACCAGAACAGAACCCCTGCCGAGCCTGAGTCCCCACCAAGCTCAGAGCCTTGTCAGAAGGAAACGTGCTCACAAAAGACGGTTCTACTTTGTCCTGACCCGGCCCTGCCGTCCGTCACTGTGTCCGCATCCTACTAGTTTTTCCGGATCAGGATATCCCAGCTGTCTTTCCAGCGAAGGGCCTTGAGTTCGCTGGGTGAGAGTGACCTGTCCCCGAAGGTTAGCGGGCGCAGCGTGTTGGACACATGACAGGCAGAGGCAAACCATGCCACGACCAGCGCGCCGAAGAGGCTCCTCTGGAGCTGGGACCTGCCGGCCCAGGGCAGAGCACGGGCGTGGGGAGGCCGGCCCGTCCCCACCACGATGTCCTCTGGGCATCCGTCGCCCACGTGGTCACCTACCCCGGCCTTTCCTTCCTCCGGCCACCCCCTGCCTGACCATCAGCCCTCACCACGTCCTGCCCGATGCGCTAAGCCCCACTCTCCTCATTCGCTCTTCTTCCAGAATTCCACAGCTTCTGCTCCATCTAAGGTCGGATGCCGGGGTATTGCCCCCGAACCCCCCGTGAGCAGAGTGCAGCCCTCCTGACGTACTACGAGGCTCCTGGGGACCAAAGAGAGAGGGCTCCCCCTCTGCCCTGGCCTCCCGAACTCGCTCCGGTTTACAAAGCTTCCTGGTTTATCTCTGCCATGCACCACGCAGTCCGGCCACGAACCACCGGCTGCTCCGGGTCACGCCCCATGTTTCCCTGTCCTTCTCTTTGCTCCTGGTGCTCTCCAGGCCCAAAGGGCCTTCCCCATCTCCCGTGCACATCAGCCACCTTCCTCTCCCGGCAGCCTTCGTTAGCTTCATCCTCTGAACCCCTGCAGAGCCTTGCTTGTGATCCTAACCCCATCTGCATCACACTGGAATCACCATTCAAGACACCCCTGGACCCATACCCCCAGGGGGGCGTGGCTGCCAAGGTCCCGTACCTGCACAGGTGGTCGCTGACGTGCTCCAAGACCACAGGAAGCAGCAGGATCTGGAAGGTGAGTGCGGGCAGGTAGTGGTAGAGGAACAGCGTCTTCTCCATCATGAAGAAGGGCACGTAGTTCACGGCCCAGCCCCCGGCGCACAGAGCCCCGGCCAGTGCCCAGCGCAGCCAGCAATCTGTGGGAAAAGGTCATCTCGAGCCGGCGCTGCTGACGGTCCAGCTGGGAAGCTCCCGGCGGTCCAGCAGGCCGGCCTCCTCATCCGCAAGGTACACGCGAGCTCCAGCTCCTGATTTCTCTGTGTCCCCTCCCAGCCTTCCCACATTTCTGGAGGAAGGACAGACTGTGTCCTAAGAACCTCCTGTAACTTCCTGCTGGTACTACCGTCCCCTTCCTGAGAAATGCCAGCTTCCTGGGGGCCAGGCTCAGCTTATTCCCAACTGCCTGCTGGCCTTGGCTCACCCGGAGATTCCGAGCTGGGTCTCACTACTCAGGGAGCAGTGGAGGGGCTGGACCCGTGCACCCGCCCAGGAGAGCCGGGAGTCGGTGGAGAGAATGACCAGCTCGGAGCTGAGCCCAGAGAAGGCGCCTCCCTGCCCCTGACGGCCTTCGGGGCCCGGCCCTGCCCTGGGTGTTTGCTCCTTTCCTGTTTCAGGATGGTCTGAATGGGGTCTCTGTCCTTGCAAACCACCACCCTTGACTACGTGCCCGCTGGCGCCTCTGTCCCATCAGCCACTTCCAGGGTGTCAGGCAATTCCTGCCCGACACCTGCACGTCCCCAGAGAAGCCTTGAAGGCGATGCGGGGACTGGACTGCAACGTGCTGTCTCTGGGGAAGAGACAGAAGTTCCCTCGAGGCAGAAACAAAGAGGTGGCCTCAAGGCCCTGCTTGCTGGTGCGGCCGGGCTGACACCCGAAGCACAAGGATCTCCCGTCAGAACCAGAAAGAGTGGGCGTGAGACACGTGTGGGCAGCTGCACGGACCCTCAGGGAGGTCGCAGACTCTTCTTCGGCGTCTGAACAGGTACCAGATGAAGAGCAGGGCGTACACCAGGGTGGCGAGGCTGGCCGAGGCCCAGATCACGATGTTTCCGAGCAGGTGGATCTGTGCCTGCGGGCGCACAGAGAGACCCTGTCACCTCAGCCAAGACGCCACAGCCCAGAGCAGACACGGGCACCACCACACCCTCCGCCCTCGCTGCCGGGACGGACGTGCGAAGGTTCTCAGCTCCGTAAGCTGAAACTGAGAGCCGGGAGTAGACGGGATTCTGTTCTGACAACAGAGCTGCTCCCAGGGGGCTGATGCAGACGCTCATCTCAGACCCCGCTTCCCAGCGAGCCGTGGCCCCCCACTTCCGGGGGGGAGGAAAAGGGTGAGCATCTTGAGCACATACCCCCCCTCAGCAGGTGATTACTGGGCACCCGCTACGTGCTGCGTTTGCTCTCCCAGGTGAAGAGAGACGATGCACAGGGACACAGAGCACTGACCGGCCCAGACGCCATGTGCCACACGGGAAATCAAGCAGGGCTGTTTCAAATACCACGTCTGCCAGAGAAGGGGAGCCATGCGCTCCCACCGCAGCCACCAAGCCTGGTTTCCCTCGACCTGTGGACAAGCTAGGACCCGACTCCTTGGCATCTCAGGGGAGCTCTGGCCTCGAGCTGCCAAAGCACTAAAAACAGGTCCCAGGCTTTTGTTAGGGAAGCGCAGGAAGGCTGGGACTTGGTCGGATGCAACAGCTGCTCTTAACATCACAGAACTCTCAGGCGCAAGACAGCTCTGCCGCACAGACGCTCTGCTTACACTGGTCCTGGGGTGCAGCCAGTAGGCGATGTTGGTGTCTAGCATGACCCAGTCCAGCGGCGTGGAGCTGTATTTGTGTTCGGAATCGTCGCTTCTCACTGTCAGCATCCGCCACTGCGGAAAGCAGAGGCCGCTGGGAGTCACACAGACAGCCAGCCGCCTTCATCGCTCAGGGATCTGCCAGGGGGCAGAGTAAACCGCTGCCCCTCTCACGTGGGCGTCCGACCTCAAGTTCATCTAGATCATGCCACAGAGGCAGCGCAACGGGCCGATGAGCCCAGGAGGCGCCTACCCCTGGGCTCCGGTCGCCTCGTCTGTTTAAGGGATGGGACTGGGCACTAAGGGTGCTTTTAGATTTGGGACCCTGAGTCCTCTGGGGCTGCACCGTGTTGACCGTGGCCCGTCCTGCCCTGCCCTGCGTGCAGTGTCACTCTGCTGCACAGTCTCCTTGGCTCCTGACTGTTCCTGCCGGCAAAGCCACAAGGCAGGACAGCCAGGAGGCAGGGGACCGACAGTGCCAGGCAAGTACTTAGAGTGGACAGAGGGAAATGCTCCCTCCCTGCCGAGTCAGGTCCCGGTTTAAAGGCTGACACTGGGCAGGCGGGAGTTCTACAGACTGCAGTGCCTGCCCTGGTGAGGAGCCAGCACCCAGTGGGCAAGGTCGCCCACCCCCCGCCCGCCTGTCACCTGCAGCTCCGAGAATCTGGCCATGAAGCTGAGGTTTCTGCTGACGTCCGTCTGCGTAGGGGAGTGCAGCTCCAGTTCCCTCTCCTTCTGCTCCTGGCCTGGCAGACACACCAGAACCCACAAGATACAAGCAGAACCAGGTCAGGGAGCTCCCAGTGGCAGCGCCAGCTGCTTTCCAAACAACCCGCCAGGACTCAGAGTGCGCCTCTCCACGTGGCTCTCCCCACAGCACACGGCCCACCCACCCGCTCAGCACCCTTCAAGTCAGAAAGCTCGGCTTGCCCTGCCTTCCAGGGACACCCGCCCCCACCCCGAGTCCTATCACCGCTCCAGCTACAGGGGGAGGGCGAGGGTCTGCAGCGGAGCACGGAGCGCACGCGGCCCCTCCCACGCGGCCGGGGCTCACTCCTGCCGTAGCGGTGTTCCTCCACGCTCCACACGGTGCTCCCGTGGTAGCCCCGGGACAGCTGCTCCCCGACCACCTCCAGCTGCCGAAAGCCCCAGTCCGGGAGGGGCGCCCCGCTCAGCTGGCGAAGAGAAGTGGGGAGGGTGTGAGGGCGGGCCCGGCTCAGCCTGGCCCCGGGGCACCCCCCCCCGGTCACTTGGCCAGCAGCTGACAAGGGCGGCCGGCTCTGCTCTGGGGAGCGTCACGATAGGGTTCGGTTCTGAGCAGTCACAGAGGGCCCTCACCACTCCCGCAACACGTCATTCTGTCCCACCTGGCAGGACCGTGGGAGGCGGCATCACTGACCTTGAGGATGGCTGAGGTGTTCACATGCACAAAGCGGACCTCTGACACGATGGTCTTCCAGACGTCCGTGTCCGACTCTCTGTTCACGATGTCCTGTAAGAGCAGGTCTGGTCCGTTATTTCACTCTTTTTCAAATTTCCTTAAGTGTAAAACCGAAGACCAGTCACCACGGTGAGACTGACATGGTCTGATATGAGGGGACAGTCCCCCAAGGGGAGCTGACGGCTGATCCCAGACGGTACCATCAACTTTATTGCTGACGCCTGTGCAAGGTGCTGGAGGGGGTGGTCGGGGGAGAGGACACTGCCCTCCTCCAGAGACTGCACAGGGCAGCCTTTTCAGTGGGGACTTAAGGACGGACGCTCACCCTTGAGCTTCTGCAACGCCTGATGCTGCGCAAAGATGGCGCAAAGGAAGGTCAGAGACTGTCCCTGAAAAGATGCCCTTACAGGGCACTCCTGACGCTGGGTAATAGAAAACTAACATCTGAAGAGCTTGGCGCTGCCATATTTAACTTACTGGAGCCTGGCGATGACCCCGGGAAGTCACGTAGCTACTGACAAGAAAGAACCCGAGGGGCTAAGTGAGGACAGGACGAGGAGGCCAGGCCGGGCCTCACCCTCCGGTCAGCCGTCCTCTCTGCCTGTTCCCGGAGCTTCAGTTCCTGGAAACAGGGGCGTGTGGGGCTCAAAGTGCCACCAGAGGGGCTGAGGAGCAGGAAGGCAATGAGCCTTAGCAGCAAGGGGAGTGGGTGAGGAGCAGGAAGGGGTCGGCAATGGGCCTTAGCAGCAAGGGGAGTGGGCGGGGCCTCCAGGAGAGTCCTGGTGGTGAGGGGCTGGTGCAACGACTCGCATCAGAGGAGCACTGCGGGAGGGGAGAGAGGCAGCTGCACAGACACCTACGTGCGGCACAGAGCGCCAGCACAGAGACAGAGGCGGGCTCCCCGGCCCCTGGTTTCGCAGAGGGCCAGCAGCGCCTGGCCTCACACCATCGAGAACCCGGCGGGGGGCCAGTGCTACAGGCGTGCAGCCCGTGCGGGCTGAAGGGGAGCCCGGCTCCCCCGGAGGTTAGCCCAGTGCAGCCACTGCACCGCCGCTGCGCTTCTCACGCGTGTCCCTGACTTCAGACGGTCCGACGGCCCAGTGACAGAACCTTCCTCCTGCCACTTTGCCCAGGGCACTGCCTGACCACAGGCCCAGGGCCTAGGAGGGCAGTGCCAGGAATCAACCCCCAGATGGCCCTGCCTGTCCCCAGGGAAACCCTTCTTAATCCCTGGTGAGGGTTGACAAAAGAGGCTCCCAGTGTGCTCAGGGCACTGGTTTGGAGGCCAAACAGTGGGAGGGACCTTCTGCCAGCAGTGCCACGTGAGCCCCATACAGAGTGCCCACCCATCCATCGTACCATAAGCTCCTTCCTCTGATAGAAGAAAACTACCCAGTTCCCCCTTTCCGTAGAACAGGCAGTCACTTGTCCTAAGGGGCAGCTTGGAACGGGCTGTGCTGCCAGCGCGCACGGTCGCTGGGGTTAGACTCACCAGCCTCCAGAGGTTCTGGGCGGGCATGGAGACATTGTAGTCGATGTAGCAGGACACCTCCTGGGAGTGAGGGCTCAGGGGGGCCGCGACGTCGTGCCTGGAAAACCAAACAGCGCTGCCGAGGGGCTGCCCGAGCTCCTCTGAAAGGCGCTCACTGTGCTTTTATGGGAAAAAAAACGCTCCTCAGGAAACAAAGCCAGTCAGCCTTCAAGCACCGCGGCTGCCACTCCGAGGATGCAGCACGTAGGAGCTGGGCGATAAATCAAACACGAGAGGGCAGACTCTGCAATCATGACATCTCTGGGGGAATCTGGCAGACACCCATCTAAACCGCGGGGCCTGTCATCCCCCTTTCAGAGGACGGGCTGAGCCCGGGAGCTCACCCGGCCAGCCGGCAGCAGCCTGAGGTCAGTTCTCGGAAATGGCTGGGGCGCCACGACTACTATTGGAGGACAACACGCCCAGAAACCCCGGCTCCCCTCGCCCACGCACTAGGAAACCGCGCTTCACCAGACTCTGCGCGAGGCCCCGCAGAGGAGCCGGGGACCCTGAAGCGAGCAGGAAGTCAGTCACGAGCGCAGGCCCTGTGAGTGCTACGAATGACACCCAACCAGGGCAGGCACAGCACACAGCAATGCTTTTGCTGCGGCGACATCTCAGCTGACACCTGAATGAAGTGAGCGAGTGGGCCACGGGGTGGGGTGTGTGTGGGGGGACCTGAGTTGAAGAACGTTCCAGGCAGACAGAGCAACTGAAGGCCCCAGGGGGGCTGCACATGGTCATTTTGGGGATAGTGGGGGGCTAGGGTGACTGGAGTCACGGGGCCAGGTCCCGGGGGGCCTGCAGCCAGCGGAGGGGTGGGGTGTGATTCTGAGTGTGACAGTCACACTGGGATCTCCGCAGAGACGTGAGGTCACTGAGTAGAGTGTGTGTTTTTCAGAGGGAGCCGTGGCTGCCGCGTGCAGAAGGGGGCAGGCAGGGGGGTTCCCAGCATCGCAGGACAAAGGGAACGGGGCCTGGGCGGGGCTGGGCGTGCAGAGAGAAGGAAGCGACCTTCGTGGATTTCCCGACACAGCGACTACAGGGGTGGCGGAAGAGGATGAGGATTGAGCAACCGGCTCCTTCCCCGGGAAGCAGAAGGGGAGGCAGAGAGCCCAGGCACCCAGCGGGGAGGCCGGGGCTGGGGCGCGAGTGTGGGGTCACTGAGACCCACGAGATGGCCCGAGAGGCCGGGTGGAAGGAGAGCAGAGGCGGCCTGGGCCCATCAATATGCGGAGGCTGCCCAGAGGTCAAGCCAGGGAGGGTTCCTGACTCCATCCCCCAGCTGAGATCCTTCCTGAACTCACTTCTCCTTCTCACTGGTCCCCCATCTGCAAGGACACCCACACTTCATACCAGGCAGGACTCTCCTCGTCACCCCGGCCCGTCACCCCAGCCCCCCCTGCAGGACGGGTGAGAGGCTGCTGTCCCACTCAGATCACTAAGGCTCTCCCCCTACCCTGCGACCACCACTAGGGGTCCCCTGCCCCCCCCAACCCCCCGACATCGAGGGCAGAGCCAGGCCAGAGGCAGTGGCGCACAGCAGCGGTCACGTTTTGCTCTGAACAGAGGAGGGGACTCACGTATTGAGGAGGCGGGTGGTCATGCCGTGCGCCAGCTGCACGATGTCGCCGTGCCGCACGGGCCTCGGGGGGTTGTTCACCACCAGCTGGTGCCTGCAAGAAAGTGTAGCTGCGCTCATGGGGCGGCAGGGGCCCCGGTCCTCGCTCGCGCAACGTGGAATCGCACAGCCACCCGGTCACCGTGTTCCTTGTGTGAGGTGAAAGCGTGTGAAAACACAGCGCGTACGTTTTCTTTAACTCTCTTCTGAGACCTCAGGTCACTTTCCAAGCTTCCTGGCGTGGCCCCACTAGTAGCCGCCTTCACACTGACCGCAACTGCGCCATACCTGCTACGAATGCCCGCACCTGCCCCAAAATCCTTCTAACAGACTGTGGCTCCACGTTCGCTCGGTGAAAGTGGCAAGGGCCTATCAGACCCTGCCCCACGGCTGGGAGCTGAGCATCTGGCGGAGCCAGACGGACGTGGCCACCACCCTCAAGTTACTGCACTGAGTGGGAACTAGGGAGCAAACATATGGGCAGCCAGACAGCGGACACGCGGAAGCCAACGGGATGCTGACAGTGGGGAAGGTGGGGAGCCTGGGAGGCGGCCAGGCAGCGTCCCAGAGGAGCTGACTTTCAGGTGCTGAGTAAGAGGCCCTGGTGGGACCCTTCCAGGCTGTGGGGACAGTGGTGCAGAGCCTGTGGCAGGAGCCTGCCTTCCTGCAGAAATGAGGGGCAGGGTGAGCACTGCGAGGGGAGTGGGGCTGGAGCCGGAGGGCGCGGCCCTGCAGACCAGTTGGGGACTGGATCCGTTCTAAGGGCCGTGGAGCTCGGAGCTCAGGGAGGTGTTTGAGCAGGAGCCTGACCTGACACCTGGGGGGGCTGTGGGGTATCGGGGAGGCAGGCGTGGAAACAGACCAATGGGGGAGACGGACACCCTGACAGCAGAACCAACAGGACTGGCTGGGACTGGAGGTGGGGATGATGGCAGGAAGGCGGGCGTCTGCAGGGCGGCGGGGAGTGGGGGCAGACCACGGGGTGGGGAGAGTCGGGACACGCCTGGCAACACCTGGAGGAGATGCTGGGCTCCTAAGTCCTGGACCGCGGGCTGGCCGGCACAGAGCCGGTCCCAAGGCTTCGCGGACGGGGCATGGACAGAGAGGAGGCCGGGACCAAGGTGAGGTGTCCCCGGACCTGTACTCACCTCCCGGGGTCCTTTACAATCCACCAGTTGTTGACATCCTTGAAGGGGTAGCAGGTCACCTGCTGCTGGTGGGAGCTGCCGCGGCCATTCTCGTATCTGCGAGAAGAGGGTACATCTGCGGGTGGGGCACCAAGGGGCCCGCGGCCTCCCCCTCCCCCCCCACCAAGGTCCCTACAGACACCACCCAGTGAGCTGTCCAGATCCATTCACGTCCCAGCGGGGCTGAAGATGTGAGCCCAGGCAGTGCCCGTCCCTCTAGTGGTTTTACACGCAGAAATAACTAGTCTCGTCGATAATCGGGACCTGAGAGCTCAGTTTTTTTGTCTCGCAAACTTACTCGCAGAAAGCGAGAGTTGGTAATAGCAAAAATGTGAAAAAACAAAACACGTTATAATCTTCGCATTAAAAACATCACTTTCCTTACATCACGGGGTAGGTGCTCTGGTGGGAATGAAGCCAGCAGGGCACGGGTTGGCCAAAGGCGTTCTTCAGAGTGACCTGGGAACCGTAGGCCACCTCCAGGGGCTGGCCTTGTGTGATCCGCGCCAGTCCCCCCTGAGACAGGAGCAAAGGGGTGGCCGGTGAGAGGGAGAGAGAAAGCGAGAGCGTGACACCTCCGCCAGCCCCTCCGCCAGCCCCTATGACAGCCGGGGTGTATTCCGGGTGGGGGCAGTTATCACTGTATCTCACAATTAGCTACGACTGCATGTGATATAATCCTGACATGTTACGCTGTATGACCACCGACCGGAGGCTGCCCTGGGCCAGGCGCTCACCTAGCCCCTCCCCGCTCGTCCTTGTGGCTTGCAGGATCTCTGCTCTCCCACTACGGGTTGAACCCGGGCCCCAGCAGTGAAAGCGCAGAGTCCTAACCACTGGACTACCAGGGAATTCCCCCCATTCGTCCGTATTTACTTCTTACAGGCATCCTGTGATAAGAGCAATTATGTCTGTCTAACTCTGGGGTGTGGGTGAGTGAAGAAATTTCCCCAGACACACAGAGCTGGCTGTCAGCAGAGCCGGCCCTTAAGAGCAGTTCTGTCCGACTTCAGAGTCTACCTTGCTGACACCACAATTGGAGCATTTTATTATTTTTGCAAAGTTACTTGAGCGAATGCCAGAGTCGCGTTTGTCCTGTGCAGCCTGGCCCCTGCCCAGCAGGTCACACTGCAGAGAGCGGACCCCTCGTTCCCTCCTACACCGTCAGCATGTTCAGAATTCGTGTAGTAGTAGTGAAGCGATGCCTCACTTCTCGTTTTGGTTTTTCCTCTAAGGCCCACTTGCGGTGTTTCGTAAGAAAACTCTGAGTCTAGTGTGGCCTTCTTTCTAGGATGGCTGGGGTGTCACTCTTACCTCCAAGCTGGCCTGGAAGGCACTGGACATGATTTGGTCGTGCGGCCCGGAGCGGCAGAGCAGCAGCAGGTGGACATAGAAGAACAGCAGGTACACGAGGACGGGGATGACCAACAGGGCCACCGCTCGGGCGAGCAGGTGACACAGCACACGGACCTGCCAGAGATGGAGGGGACGTCACCCCTGCTTTGGGGAAGGCGGGCCCAGGTCTGTCCCCCTCCGAGGCCTGTCATCAGGCGCTCCCTGCCCCCCGACCCCCCAGGGCCAGCCTCGCCCTGCCCAGGACGTCAGCACCTACGTTTGACAGCGTCTGGTCTCCTATCAGGTGCCAGGCGTGGACAGCGGCAACCCCAAGCACCAGTAAGTATGTGAACACACCCACATACTTGATGCTGAAGGGACACAACAGAGAGAAAGTTAAGACGAGACAAGCACGGAGGACATGGCTGCTGCCCCAGACCCGTGGAGCAAACTCACCCGACCGCACAGGCGCAGGCCACACCCGTCAGTATCAACCAAAACCACCAGCTCGGAGAGAAGGGCCTGGAGCAAAGCACAGAAGCCGAGCTGGGAGATCAGAATGTCTCCCAAAGGCCAGAGAAGGTGCCCCCCTCAGAGATCTCGGGGTCAGCTGGCTGCACCAGGCTCTGGGTGCAAGGAAAGGACTCCTCGTCTCCCCAGAGAGCAGCCAGTCCTGACAGAATTCTCCTTTTTGGCCAGAACATCTTTCCAGTTAGTTTGAGTTACAGAAAGATGAGGATTATTTGTAAAGTCAGCCAAGAGCCAGTCGAGGTGCCTGGGGCGGCTCCCGTGCGTGGAAAGGCATCAGACCTGCTCAGGTCGACCAACCCCCCGGACTCCTCTTTCTTAGTAACTAGGAGAGCACGTCCCATTTTCCATACCCGTGTTTCTGGGAGTTGGAGAACTTCAGGTAAGACAGCACGGCCAACAGGTTGAAAAATATCAACGCTGATTCCAAAAGCATCAGCCTCGACTGAGTGATCAGAGCGTTCTCTGTCGGGGAAATGACACGGGCGTCAGGTGCTGGGCAGCGAGGGCAAACGTCCACAAGAAAGGGCCCTTGTCAAACGTCCCAGAGCGTGAGGGTGGCAAGTTCGGGCTCGGGGCGGCTGGAAGGGGACACGCCCCGGAACCACGAAGGCCACTTCTGAGGTGTGAATCAAGCCTCCCGAGACCTGGGGGACTCTGGGGAAGTCACTGCCCTTCCTGAGCCTTCGTTTTCCTCGTCTGAGAAAAGAAATACAGATTCCGCAGGCCGCCTGGACATTCTAACACTCTGTGGGCACAGGGGCCCAGTTAGGGTCGTCACTCAGCAGACATGAATTCTTTTTGTTTTCATCTGACTTAATGTCATTTGTTCATAGACCTGGGCCAAGAGATCCCTTCTGAGGAATACCCACAAATTCCTGAGTCCATCTCCACCGGTCAAGGCCTAGGAGGTGGGAGTACGGGGTAGCTTCTCATTCAAGGACAGACTTGGTTGCAGGGGGAGGTGCTCACGGCGGGCGCGCGTAGGAGTATCGCTTGGGGCAGCCCCGCTACACACGGCTGCACCTCCATGACGTCACAGTCTGCACACACAGCTCCACAATCCCCCGGCCTGGGAGTGGGGTGACTCCCAGAGTCCAATCTGGACACACTGGATGTGCGTCCTTCCATCCTGCGAGCAGCAGACACTGCAGGGGGCACGTCTACTAAACCCTGAGCCCTCCGGGGCCGCACAGACATAAACAAGGGCTGGCGCTGGGATCTTCCCTGCGCCCCACCAGGCCTTACCGATCAGAATCAGAAGAGCGGCCCCCACGGCGGCACAGTGAGAGAAGCCGAGCTCCCACACGATCTGGTAGGCCATGGGCACCGACAGGGCCCCTGCAAGGGCCGGCAGCAGGCGCAGGGACCACACGGGCACGTTGGTGCTGTATTCTGGAAGAGAACCACAGCGGGGCTGAGAGCACTGCGCACACACCACCTCCCTACACTGCAGTGTCTTTTCACACAGACTACCAGGCTCACAGACTACAGTGCAAGGCTGGGGGCCCCATCAGGGACGGAGTGTGCAGGCCACAGGCAGGGGCCTTGAGAAGCTCCGTGCGGTCAAGGGCCAGTTCTCAGGAAGTACGGGAGTGATGCCGAGGACTCTGAAGTGAGTTAATCCTTATTTGTAAGTTTACCCCATCTATTTCCAAAAACATTGTGGCAACACATAACATTCATACGTACAAAAGATAACGGCAATCAGATGCCACATGTGGCGAGCATGCTATGCGTACCAAAAACCAGGGATAAAATACTTACTGTAACTAAACACTAAGGAATTTACCGGACTTTTTGAAAATCTTTCACTTGTACCCAAACATTTATCATACCTTGGATTCAGATGAATAGACCATAGTTGTTAATCCCTATGAAAGCTACGACCTCTCCAATCTAATATAAGCAAGTTAATAAGGGAAACGAAAACGATGCTTTACCTGCTCCAATTCTGTTCCACAAAAAGTTACCATCAAATCCTCCTAAATAACCTAAAACAGAAGATTAATCAGTAACCATCCTGTTCAGTAAATATTTCTGAAGCACCAAACTGCGGCAGTCAATAAGGGAACAATAATAAAGAATAAGACACCGCTTCTGCCCTGAAGAAATTTCACCTATAAGTGTTAAAGGGCCACCTCTCTTACTAATGAATCCTACCTCCCAAGGCCAGCAGCATGTGGCCAAACGGTGGTCCGCTGCCATCCAAAAAGAAGATCCGCTTCATGTAAAAAGAGATGTACTGCCCATAATACACTTCATCAAATCTGCAAAGCAAACCCACGTTATAGTCAACTGGAAACCTTAACCGTACACAAAAGGCATGAGGATAAATGCACACCTGTGTCTCCAAAGGACTTTGGAGAGTGACCAGCAAAGGTCAGACTTTTGCCCCAACTATGAAGACACGTGTGCAGCATCACACATCCATAAGGACAGGAAGGGAAACGCCCCACGAAAGTTGGGAATTCAGGAGGCTTTCCTGACACACGTTCTATTTCTCTCCCTATGTTTGGGTTTAGGGTGTACTGTGAGCCAGTCTCCAAAAGGCCTCCTGAACGCAAAGCTAGTCTGCCTGTCCACCAGCGTGCCTGCAGCTAAGAGACGGAATCAGACCTGGTGACCCGACAAAACAGGTGTAACAGGGAGGCATGCAGGCGCCAGCCGCAACAAACCTCTTTCAATCAGGGACTTTCACTGACATTAAGGAACTGCTGGCAACTTGTTAGGTGTGATGATGCTACTGCGGTCACGTGGTTTTTAAGAATCCTGATCTTTTAGAGATAGATACTGAATTGTTTACAAATGAAACACAGTGTTTATGATGTGCTTCAAAACAATCCACTGCAGGGAAGGGGTTGGCTATGAGCTGGTAACTGTTGAAGCTGGGTGATGAAGATACCATTCTCTGTATGTGTGTATCTGTTTGACATTTGCCATAATAAAAAGTTAAGTGAAAAGGAACCCATGTATTAATCAGATAATGAACAGCCCTTTAATAATAACAGCAATCATTTCCCATTACGACAAAGAACACACTCTAGTATCAGTGAGGACTCACTTCCAAATTCCTCAATCTTAAGCCCTCCACTCTCCAGACTGTCAAAGGTCACCCAAGGCTACTGCACCCACTCCTGACCTACGGGGCAAGACCAAACAGGTGGCCTCTGCAGGGGCTGTCCTGGGGACAAGCTGGTCTCTCCTCTAACTGCCAAAGACACCCATCACCAGGAAGCCCGGAATTTTACTCTCCCGTTTACGCTGTTCAAAAAGGCACTTCCTGTCACCAATGCACTGAACAAATTACGGTTCCTTCCGATGCACCCAAAATGGAGTTGCCTGGCTTACACCACGGCCCTTGGATAGGCAAGCTGCCACAGTCGGCTCAGCAACCCCACCGCGGTCAGAGCCACGACATTCAAGTTGATGTCAGCTGTCACCACCACAGGGCGCTGCAAAAATCCCAACATCTTGTAGAAAAGCGGGCCGGGGAGGATGCCCTGGAAAAGCAGGGAAGAGCTGTCGTCAGAACACAGGTGGCCCCCTGAAGGCTCGAAAGACGCTGTGACAAGACCCTGCTTTCACGAGCGGTCAACCGAGGCGGGAATCTGAGGACTCAATATTCACTCACTCCACCAACACCTGCTGGGCACTTCCGGTCAATGAGACGGCCTCCTGGCCCCTCCCCACCTAGGCAGTGTGGCCAGCGTACAGCGCGGTGACCTCCACCCCCTGAGGCTCAGAGCCTCCACCTCTGCGCCAAGATCCTCCCTCCCCTCCCCTCCCGCCGCGGGCCAGCACCGTCCCCTGGGCGCCCCCTTTCTCACCCCGAGGGCGCATCTGCACTGGGCAACCCCGTTTCCTCCCCCGAGGCTCCACTTTTCTTAAGGCTGCATCTGCCTTGGGCACCGCCTTTCCCGCATCAAAGCTGCATCTGGTCTTCGGCGGTCCCCTTCTATTCTCAAGGCTGCATCTGCCCTGGAGGCCCGCTTCTCTCCCTGCAGCTACATCTGCCCTGAGCACCCCCTTCTCTCCAGAGACCCTGTCTGCCCTGGGAGGCCCCCACTCCTCTTCCCGGCACTCCCCTTTCTCTCCCGCAGGCCGCTATCTTTCCCGAAGGTTTCACCTGCGCCTCGGACGCCCCCTTCCGCCGGCACACCTGCCCCGGCCCCACCCCCGGGCCAGGCAAGACCTGCCGCCCCCCGCCACAGTGCCCCACAGACCGCGCACGCGCGTTCCGCACTGACTCTCCCGCTTGCGCCTGGGCTCTGGTCCACAGCGCCCCAAACGTACTCGCGTTTCTTCCAGTCTCCTCAGAGCCGCTCCCCGCGCCGGGCCACGCCTCGGACGCCTGAGGGCCGCGGGCTGGGGCGCGGACCGTTGGGGACGAGGCCGCTCGGCACTCTTCGCCGCCCACTAGCCCGCTCGACGCTCGATTCGCCGCGCCTGCGGGGCCCGCCGGGGGTGAAGCGCGCGTGCGCACTGGGCGAGAGCGGCGCGCTTGCGCACTGGGCGAGCCCAGACCCGGACTCGAAGGGTGTGCAGCGGACCGTCTGCAGTCTGATTCACGGCTGGGCAACCCAGGGTTCCTGGGCACACTAGACACACGTCTGCCTTTTTAAGACGACACAGTGGGACCGTATGGGCATTTCGCTCAGTGTGGCGCGGACGCGCGCGCAGGTGGAGGCGGGCAGGGTCCACCCCCTGCCCCGGCGGTGCCCCCCACCCTCCGGCCCGCGCGGCCCAGCCGAGCCTGCTCTGCAGCGGGACACGGCCCCAGATCAAGGGAGTGACCCGGACGGTTAACCGGCACGAAGGCAACTCTGCTGCCCAGCCCCACCCCTTCTTCCTCCCCTCGTCTATATGGGAGTTAATACTCCTGGACAGAAGGGTACTGCAGGTTTAATAACTGGAATTATGGTTCTTTCCTGTTTTCCCATGTCCGTCACCCAGCATTAGCGCAGTGCAGGTGACTCTGACTTACCCGGGTTGTGGGGAGAGAGGGAGCTCGGGCTCACCTGCGCCTGCGGCCGGAGGGCGTCCTGGGCCCGGGCTCTCAGCCTGTGGTCTTTGATACGAAAGCAGGGGCCGTCTGGTCTCGAGGATCCAGAGCTTCCATCCTGCGGGCCCTCGGGCTCCTTCGCGGTCAGGCCCCTGGAGGTCTGCGGACCGCCGGTCCCCAGGAGCAAGGAATCCAGGGGGTGGGTGTGGCCCTGAGAGCTGCAGGGCGCGCCCTACCCGGGTCCCCTGCTTCCACAGTGGAGAGGCTCAGAAGGAATCAGCCGGCGGGGTTTCCTTTTGGAAAGTGTTGAATATACTCGGGCATAATTTTTACGTTTCCTACATTCTTACCTGGGACCAGGCACCGGGCTGGATGCTGCCCATGACCTCTGTGCATACACACTACCCGACGACGTAGCTACTGTTTACAACCCACGTTTTACAATTATGGAAATTGTGACTCTGAATGAAGTGTCCTTCCCAAGGTCACACAGCACACAGTGGATTGCAGAACCGAGAACTACCACTTGAACCCAAATCCAAGCTCTCCATCCTTCACTGCCCACGCCTGGCTTGCTCTTCCTTCCAAGCCAAGCCCAAGTGCAGCAAAAGAAAAGGGACATTAGAAGTGGCAACAAAACACGACAAATCAAATGCTTAACCTCTGACCCACCCACTTCTCACGGGGAGTTGGGGCGCGTGGGGTGAGGAAGGGCAGGGGGCAGGCAGTGCTAACGCCCACCCACTGGGACGATGCACCTTAACCTCGGGTTTCACCCCCTCCTCGCCCTCACATCGCAGTAGGGCACTTCAGCCCAGTCACTCCTATCTTCCACGTAAAAGGAAAACTCTTCCATCTCTAAGTCTCCAGTCAAATGAGAGAGTCGAGGGACACACAACCTGACAAAGCATGTTCAGTTTCAGTGGGTTTTGGTTTTTTTTTACTTTTTTTTTTTTATTTAAATACGGAGAATTCTTTCGTATGGAAAGAGCTAGTACAATCACATATTTGAAAGGAGAAACCGTAGGTACTGAACCGGAGGGAAGGGTGAGGGGTGAGTGTGCCACCATGGCCTGCTGAATCCACGGTTCCGTTTCCCATCCAAGGTGAAAGCTCCCCCAGACAACGTAGAAACAAGCTGCACGTTACACCTTTAGCCATCGTCTGCCCTTTCAAATATCTGGTCTACGTGAAAAGACACAGAGGAAAGGCCAAAATAAGAACAAAAGGAAACAAAACACAACAAAAAAAACCCGAACCCTTATTACTATACAAGGCATGAGGTCAAAAGCTTGGGAGTACAGGAACCCCTTTACACAATGGAAGAAAGTCATCCACAGAGAGCCTTAACAGAAAGTTCCACCCCGAGGCTTTGTGGCATGCTGAAGACGGGGCCCCGGGGACACTGCACCATCTTGGAGACCACCTAACTGGGATGGAGAAATGGTGAACAGCAGGTTGTAATATCACTAGTCAAATATGCGCTGGTGGTCCCGGTGGAGGGCACGGCTGGGGGACAGAGTGTCTGACCCCAACACTGAGCCATTCCTGTCCGGGTGATCTGCTCGTCTTAGGTCCAGTTCACTTTTCAAACAGGAAGAGCCGGCTTTCTGGAAGTCTGCATTTCCCAGTCATCACAGAACAGTACAAACAAGTACCCTAGTGTCCTTGGTTGCCGAAGGCCATTTCCAACACACCTTCTAACCCAGGCTAGCTCTGCAGGAGAAATGGGACAAATGCAGATTTGAGAGGCAACATGCAGCTACTTGGTGGAGGGGAACCACACAGCAGGGAGGGGGCTTCAGCAGTTGGCCACACACTGCCTCGGCAGGCCAGTTCTGGGCGTGGCCATGCCCTCGTGTGCACCCTTGGCCTCCTCGGCCCTTGACCATCAGTCACCAACCTCATCAACCATCCAGAAAGCAGGTCCAGAAGACAGGAGGGCGAGGGCAGAGCCGGAGAGAACTGATGCCCGTTATTTAATGACAAGATGCCCCAATATCCCCTGGCAGTGGCTGGAATGACCGTGGCTTTGGAACTGGACCAACGAGATTTTCTGAATGTGCAATAGTCGTACTTTAGTTTTCCCCCTGAAGGAACCCAGAGCCAAAAGCGTATGAATCCCATGTTTGAAAACCATAATGATGATGATTAAAACGGGGAAGCAAAGAGAACCAGACCAAATACACATGCCAAAGAAGTCTTCAGTGGGTGGACAAGGACACATGAACCCATGCTCTTGGCTTTTACCCCGCTAACTGATGTTGGACATACTCAGGACACTGGCTTGCTGAACAACGGGCTGCACCATCAGCGGGCCAGGGCAAAGCGGCCAGCATGGGAAGGGAGGGTAATTTTAGCAGGCAGAGGCTCAGCGAGAAGACCCTGACACCCCACCCCCACCCCCAGAAAAGGTTAAGCGCTAGTCTCCACCTGTTCCCGCCAAAGGCCCAAGGCATTCTGCCAGAGGCCTTGGCATGGACACGCACTCTGAGGATGGGGATTTGAAGGCAAAATATGACCCTAAGTCCTATTACCTTGAGCTTGGCTCTAAAAGCACATGAAAAGAGGAGAGAGATTGCACCTTAAGACATCTCTGCACTAAAAACTGCATTTCATCAGACCAAGGAAGGGACGGGGTGTTGGTTGGGCCCAAGGCCTGCCCTCTGCCTCCAGAGTTCAATTTAAAATCTGTATCTCAGCGGGGAAGAGACTGCAGCTTGGGCACACGAAGGTGGTAAACGCACTGAACTTCACATGCAATTTCCTGGCCTTTCCTGCACAGAATAATTCAGACATTATATATAAATAGAGCAGTGAAACATTTACTTTTTTTCACCTAGACCTACAACATCAATACATATAAATAAATTCTAGTGTTTTCTGTTTTTATTGGGGGGTGGGGGTGGGGAAATACAGGGGTAGAGAAAAGGGCTGGATAACAGGTGACCCTTTCGTTTTTATTTTTTCTCAAACAGGAAGTACCGTCACTCCGATGGCAGGTTCACCTGAAGCATACAGCTTGAGAGTTTGTAACAGCATCCAGGACTGTCCTGTTCAATTTCAAAATGAGAAAGCCTTTTTTCCTTTTGACAAACAATGTGCACTGGAATTAGGTGTGAGGGGTCTGGCCGTGTTTCTAAGAGTGAGTGTGTGGCCTCTGCAGGGGCGACTGGAGCGGAGAGGAGCTCAGTCAGGGCGGCTGGGTGCAGGGACGGCAGCTAGGCACTCGCGGGGGAAGGGAGACAAGAGCAGGTGAGCCAGTGGGCAGCCCTTCAAGAAGGGCCTTCCGAGTAAAGAGTCAGGGGATGAAGGAGAAAAAAAAAAAAGCTAGTGAGAAGTAAGGCCTGAGGGTGGAGGCAAGGAGGGAGTGCTGAACACTATCGAACAAGCAGCGAAGCATCCTTCAGGAAAACCGGCCTCCCCGGATGACGCCGGAGGAGCCCTGCACCCTCTGCCAGGAGGCTGTTGCTCCCCCACTTCCTTAAAGCACTGAAGAGCAACAAGTGACTTCGGCGGTTCCTAAGGCGCTTCTTTCCCCGTGTTCCACACTGGACAGAGCTTAGAGCCACTGCCCGAGTGACTGTCACACACCTGTGGCGACACTGCGGGTGGACTCTGTGGGGCACGCCCCCGATGGCCTACTGCCCATTCTCCGAGGCAGGTCTTCCCTGGACCCGCCAGCAACGGCAGGTAGATGGCGCGTTAGTTACTCCCAAGAGCGTGAGCAAAACTTCAAATTTCCCCTCGCCTTTCCTTGGAACGACAGAATTTGGGATGATTTCCTTCTAATTCTTATCTAAAAAACAAAAGCCTAGCATAAAATGCCTCACACAGACTCTGACAAAGGCAGCTCTGCAGACTTACGAGGCTACCCAGGCTGTTCTGGGAGTCACCGTCAGCCCTGCAACCCATCCTCCCCTTGGACACTGCTCTGTCCTTGAAGAGACCCACTGCCCAGCTCAGGCCTCTCTGTCCCCACAGCCTGGGTCTGCTGCTGGGAGCGGAGAAAAGGAAGCCCTCCCAGCAGCCTCCCAGAGCTCACGCCTCTGTCGTAGACCCAACCAAACCCCCGTCCATGTGCTCACGGCCACGCGGATGAAGTGCACGGTCTCTAGTGACAACTGTCCACGCGTCCGTCACCACAGAGGAAGTGCGTGGCTTCCAGTGACGAGCTGTGAGAGAGGTGGAGGGACAGGAGGACCCAGAGACACGGAGGCAGCTCAGGAAGGACAGCTCAGGAAGGACGAGGGAAGCTCGGAGGGGAGGGAGCGTGTGGGAAAACATCAGGCCCCGCGGGCGCTGGAGTCCCAGAAGCAGACACTGACGGGGGCTGGCGCTGTCAGTTCGCACCGTCCAGGCCAGACTGGAAAATGCCAGGGCCTTCTATCTCCATGATTCACCTCAGGTGCCCAGCGGTCAGTGTCCCCACCAGTTTTGAAGAGTTCAAGACAGAAATTCTGTGTAATTCTTATGCTAAAAACGGCGTCAACTTCACCGAGCCGGGCCGCCCATGAAGTCGCTGTGGTCACCAGGCCAGCGGCTTCCCGACTAAAACGCCATCCCCCCTCCCCTCCCTCCCACCACCGCTTCCCAAGCTCAGGAGCGGTGTCTTAAGTCACCACTTCTTTTTGCAAGTAACCTCAAAGGTTAACCAACCGAGACACAGAGAGCAGGAGAGGAGAGGGCACGTTCCTACGCGTCACCTCTTAAGGTATCACAGCAGTGATGTATCAAATGAAACAGGAGAGAGGTTAAAAGGAAACTACCACAACAGAAGAGGGGTCAGGGAGAGGATGGCAAAGAACATATAAAAGTCCAGCTCTTACAGACGAAGCTTGTGTTTCTCTTTTCCTTTCTCTTTTGTAAAAACCTTTAGCTGCTTTTTAGAACAAAAAGCCTCAACTAAAACGGCCCTGCTGCCAGACCACTGTGCCCGGGGACGGAAAGCGGGGAGGGAAGGAAGCTCGGTGGAGGGCGCCTTGGCCGCCAGAAGCAGGATGAGGAGGGGAGGGCGGGGTTAATCTGCACGGCACAACGGCTCGGTCACTCCACGGTCGTGGCGCAAAGGAGGCGGGAATGGAGTCATTTGCTTTTTTGTTTTTTTCGTGTTAAAGCCAAGCAGGTCAATGCCACAGATCCACGGGTGCAAGCTGGTTGGACAACGGAGCTTTCAGGAGTGGAGGAGAGCAGGGAGATCTCGCAGTCCGGGCCAGGTCGGTGGACGGTGGATCCACCTGGGAGACTCCCCAGCGTCCGGTGGCAGCGAGGTCGAGGGGCGGCAGTCCTTCCGGGCAGGCCAGGCCCAGCATCTTCAGGCCTTGCTCTCCTCCACCTTCACCGCCCGGGGCTTGATCGCTCCAGTTCGCTTCAGCTGGGAAGCGGCTGAGGGGGCCTCCTGCAGCTTCACGGTTCCCAGGCTGGGCTTTTCATCCACTCGTTGTTTTGCCTTTGGACAGACGGATGGGGACAAAGAAAGTTACCCTTACGCAGACACACCTGCCAGGATCCGCGGTCCCACCACCCGCTTCCTGCTCCTGAGTCAGAGGAAAGCCACCCTAAGAAGCCCATCCTTCGGTCGAAGGACCAAACTCAGAAGTGACTGGCCTGGGAAGGACGCTGGCATGAGGCTGCTCTGGTCCCTCCCACGGGCGCTGAGCGCAGTGATTCAGAGCCGTGGGAGGACCCCGGGTCCTCCGGGAAGCATTCTGCACTGCCCAGGGGCCTCTGCAGGCGGCACACCCAAGGCCGCCTGGAGGGACCTTTTTCAGATCAGTGCACCCCACGCCCCTCAGAGCTCCCGACTGTGCTGAGGGGGCGCAGGGCCTCTCGCCCAACTTGGTCTCCCAGATCTTCCACCCTCCCCGACTCCCACGGTGTGGAAACCTTTCCCCAAGCCCCTAGTTTGACCTCCAGAGCCGCGGTCAGGGCCCCGTCACTCTGCAGCTCTGCACAGTGAGGTGTGTCGCAGAGTGAGCAGCCTGCCTTCGGCCCCTCATACAGTGGGGGGAGCTCTGAAGAAGGCTCTAGAAGCTCAGTCCAAGCAACTCAAAGAGCGACCCTCGGGGACCACGTTAGGAGATGCGAAATGAACAATCGAGCTTCCAGCTCCACCATCCAGGAGCGCTGTTACTAACACCCCCGCCTGACGAGCCTGAGCTCTGGAGCCTGGTCACATTTGAGAGGAGCGAAGAGAACCACGCTGAAGGCCAAGACGCCGAGAGACCCGTCTCGTTATAAAACGGGGAAACGTCATTCCGTCTGGATCCCACCCGGCCAAGACGAGGACGAGACACAGCACTTACGAGGCCAGCACGCGCAGGCACACACGCCAGGCACGCACGCGCACGCACACCCCGGCTTCTAGAGCTGACCCACGGGGCTAAGTGGGTCCCAGCGCCTTCACAGCCCAATGGCTGCGGAGGGAGAGTCCACCTTCCGGCACCACCTCCTCAGGGGAACCCGCACCCTCCCTTCTCTGCGGACAAGGAAGGACCCAGACGCCCGCCAAGAGGAGAAGTGCCTTCTCCGGGGGGGCTCGGGCTCCCCGGCTCCCACGCCATGCTCTAAGCGCCAGGGCTCGTCTCTCTAAGAGGAGCACGCAAACGGCTGGACAGTCCCTCCTCTTTTGGCACTTGGAGACGGGCCTAAGCGTCCGGGGCTGGAGGGTCTGGAAAGCCATCTTCTACCTGTTGAACGTAGTGTCCCTGCACAGAGCCCATGTTAACTGCTGATCCAGAGGGCTTCCCACTGGGGCTAGCAGAGCTAGGCCTGAAAAAACCAAAGGAGGGGATGAGAACACACGCGTCACCACAGAAACGGAGTCAAGCCTCCAACAGAGGAAACAGACCCAGACAGCCAGAGCGCAGGGGGCGAGGGGGTCGCCACTGGGCCCTGGCACCTCCAACCCAGCTCATGGGGACACACCTGAGGGGCAGAGGCCAGGTCCCCACCACGGGCAGACACTGACCGGTCAGGACGACAGACAGACACCAACCGTCTCTCAGGTTTGGAGGGTCTAGACCGACATGACGCTCCAGACAAAAGGTCTATTAGCCTGACACGAGGGAATCCCCTGGCGGCCCAGTGGGTACGACTTGGTGCTTTTACTGCCGTGGACCCAGGTTCAGTCTCTGGTGGGAAACCAAGATCCCACAAGCCGTGTGGCACAGCAAAAAAAAAAAAATTAGAAAAGAAACAAAAATGAACTTAAACTCCAACAGGAGTTTAGACTTCAAAAAGAAAAGGGAATTTCCTAGTGGTCCAGAGGTTAGGTCTTGGCACTTCCACTGCGGGGGCCTAGGTTCGATCCCTGGTCGGGGAGCTAAGAACCTGCGAGCCGCACAGCGCAGCCAAAAAAAAACCCGAACGAACAAACGAACAAACCTGATGCGTGAGTTATGCTGAGTATCTTTCCAGTCTTCTCTTGTGGGGTGGAGGGTAGGGGTGGTAAAGAGAGATACCAAAATAACAAAAATGGAGAACATCTTTCTAAATGTGTTCCACCGACCAGACAACTAGCTCCCAGGGATGTTAATCAGGCGCTACGTGGAAAAAAGATCCTGGGGTCAAAATCGTTAGGTAGTTACGTGTGCGAAGTTCTATAGGACTTTCCCCCGGGGGCCACGGGCCGCTCAGGCCCTGTGCCGAGGTGCACCCCGACTCCCCAGCAAGCCCTCTCGGGCATGCACGCCCCCCGAGTAGCTGACCAGGGAACGCCTTTCTGACAGGGCATGCCTCAGAAGCCCTGTTTCCAGAAAAGTCAGGCAACACTGCACTGTAAAAATATACCAATTCCCCCACCCCACTAAGACACCAGCAATACAAAGGCTACTAAGTAAGGCTTATATTTTGTAAAGATTCTCCACAGAATAAAACTGCTGCTGCCATTCCTACAGTGAACGGACACAGGCGACTCTTGTTATGTGAGCGTCCCTTTCCGGATTTGCCTCTGAGGAAGGCTCTGCAGCCAGAGGAGGCTAAAACCTGCCTGGGGCAGCAGGGGATCGACAGCCTCTCTCTATGCTTGAAGCTTCCTTTTTCCTTCCAAATCACACCCATGGTTTGGCGCTGCTGTCCATGTATATTTTTCTTACAGGTCTGTTATTTTGGCCTATGTGAAAAATATGGTTGGAAAGCAAAACAAAAGTAAGTCAAGCCAAGAGAGTGGGAATAAGAACAGGAAAGTAACGACACGGGGGGAAATTCACAAAAAGCCCTCTCTCGGGAAATGCAGCTGGAGCACGGACTGACATGACCACGGGGCAGGACTCGGCCTCAACACTCTGAGCGCAACGGGGCAGGGCGGGCGGCCGTGCAGGCAACCTTGCCCTCAGCCACGCCGGCAGCCTCGCGCAGGGCACTGCGGGTCACGCACACCTGTTTTACTCATGTGCAGACAGGAGGAATCTCCAGGAATCTCCCACACGTAACAAGAGTCGACTGTGCCAACCCTCGGGCCAAGCGCCGTGTGCTGCCTCCCCAGCTGCACACTTCTCCGCGGGTGAGAGAGCCATCAGCAGCAGACGCTCCCTGACTTTCTAACACGCTAAGCCCTGCTGACCCTTGAGCATCACGGGTTTGAACTGCATGGGTCCACTTACACGTGGATTGTTTTCAGTAAACACGTACTACACGATCTGCAGTTGGTCGAGTCCTCGGATGTGGAACTGTGGACACGAAGGGCTAAACGTAAAGTTATACTTGAATTTTCAACTGCATGGAGGGTCAGCGCCCCTAACCCCTGCGTTGTTCAAGGGTCAACTGTAACTCAACATCGTGACTGATACAAAGCCCCCCTCTGAATCCAGCCGAGGGACCCGGGACAGTTACTGGAGGCGGAGACAGATCCCGAGAAGGCAAAGAAGGTACAGCTCTCGCCATACGAGCCCAGCAGCAGCAAGCCCTGGTGGGGTCACAAGGCCATTCAAGGGACATGTGGCCCCAGGAGAGGAACCCCCGCCCCCCACTTCCAGGGTATCTGCCCTCTCTGCCAGTGAATCTTTAAAAAAACATCTGGTGAGAAAGCTGTTAGTAGCCAGGGTCTGTCCTGACGCTATTATAACATGAGCCTTTCCTTTCCCTGCCTTTCCAGAAAGTTCTTCCATACCAGAACATTTTATGATGATGATTAAAAGCAAAGCCATGCCCCAGAGTTCCTGAGTCTCCTGTGTCCCAGCACTGGAACTTCACGGTGACACACAGGCTGACAAAGGCGACCCAGCCTCAGTGCCCTCGCGCTGCTCTCCCTGGGCCCGCGATTCCACAGCGAGGGCTCAGCTGTGAGCATCCGACCCCCAGGGCGTCTCTTTACCTGTAGGTCTGCGGTGATGGCATGGAGCCTCCTGAAGAAACATTCTGTTTACTGTCGGCAAAGTGGAAGCCCTTCATCTCCATCTGAGAGGACTAAAGACACCAGGAAGTGATGGGCTGTCACTGGAACGCCCTGGGGACAGCTGCCCCCGCCACCAACCACCCTGGGCAGAGCCAGTGGGGGCCACGAGGGCTTCAGGACAGAGAGGCATCTCGTCAAGGAGCGTGCACGCCTGGCCTTCCAGTGCAGGCTGGAGGCAGGAGCGACCACGTGTGTTTGTTCCCTTGGCACGGGTTGGGAGGGCAGACTGTGCGCCACCCCTGAGCACCGGCCGCAGTGAACGGGCCCTCTCTGCCCCGGAGGCCACCCGCTGCAGCACCCCGGGAGCTGGCAAGGACTTCGGCCCCCCAGACCTCAGCCGCAAGCACCTTCCTCCCTGCCCTGCTCACGCAGGCCTGTTCACGTTGTTAGTAACACGTGACCAGGGCTTCCTGCCACGGGACTGAGAGGACTGGGCAACGAGTGGGCCACCGGCGGTCTGGCGAGGCCCGGAGCCTGCGTCCCAGACCGCCGGCACTCGCCCCCGCAACAGTGGTTCCTGACTGGCCAGAAAGGGTCTCCGAGACGGGAGCCCCACCCCACCCCAGGGCCACAGCAAGACGGAGTCATCCTCACCTCTCTGCTGGTGTTAAGGACCGAAGGCTGGGAGCCAGGTGGGAGCATTCTTCGGGGGGCCCCAACAGAGAGGCTCTGCCCCTGTGACAGCTGGATGGACTGCGGCAGGAGCAGGGGCTGCTGCCCAGAGCCGTACCGAGGCAGGGGCAGCTGGGAGCCAGGCAGCGGCATCGTCAGCTGCTGGACAACAGGGATAGTCAGGGGGAGGAGGCCACAAACCACCACTTACACACGCGTCCAAGAGCAACCGCGCATCCCACCTCACGTTCTCATTGCAGATGAAAGGAAGCAAGGCCTTCCCACAGTAGGACAGATTCTGGATAGAACACAGCAGAGATCACCCTAAACTGCATACTCTCAGTGGTAGGGGGCAAGCCTTAGCTGGTGAGAAAAGAACTCGGACGGCTAGAAAATAAGCAGGACAGCTACGGGTGTCAAGTGCGGAAGGCGGGCGGCAAACCCCGTGTGCGTGTTGGGGGGCGGGGGGCGGGGAGAAAGGTCAGGAAGGTCTAGAAGCCTTCTCAGGAAGCAGTGCCCAAGCGAGTCCCCAAAGATGGGAGCTACACAGGAGGGGTATCCTTGTGCCCCTTTTCGCAGCACAAAAAGGCAAGACTACTTCATGCTCTGCCTCCGAAGGTGACAGAAAACAACTGGGGTCTGGGGTTTAGGGTTCCTGCAGTCTTGGAGCCTTCTTAAGCCTGTTCTCCTGAAGTCCAGAACGAGGTGCGAGAAGGGAAGGAGGTGGGCCAGGATACCCTCGGGACGGGGCGGGCGGGCCGGCCAACTGTGGTCTCTCGGTCACCTTCCTCTTCATCTCCCTGCTACTGAGTCCACAGTGGAGGGTCGGAAGGACCTATTGGAATGGCATCACTGAGACGTGGGGCAGCCGGACCTCAAGGCCCGGGCCCCTCCTTGCGCACAGCTGGGTGCGGGAAGAAGGTAGGGGTGGCTCAGCGTTTCTGGAGCGCTGGCATGGGGCGCGGTGTGAGCCGATGTGAGTCTTAAAGAGGCGCCCTGGCTGCTGTGCTGAGAACAAACTGGCAGCCGAGAGCAGCAGCTGGGCGCAGGGGTGGGGGGTGGGGGGTGGGGTGGAGGGGAAGAGAAAGGGCCAGACTCTGAATACTTTTCAAAGGTAGGGCTGCCGGGATGTGACGAATCAGCGGGGGCGTGGCAGAAGCAGGGATCCAGGGATGCCCCATGCCGGACCTGAGCAGAGATGACGGGCAGCCCACTGGGTCTGAGTTCAGGTCCAGGAGACAGAAATTCGGGAGAACCAGGAAGCGTTGGATTTGGGTCAGGCTTAGAGCCACAGGTCTAGAAAGAGGCCCGAGGATGGCGCCCAGAAGGCACAGCGAGTTACTGCCCGGGGAGGCAACGGGGAAACAGCAAAGGAGACCGGGAAGAGGCCTCAGGGAGGTGGAAGGAAAGCCAGGAGCAGTGTCCTCGGAACCCAGAGAGTGTGGTTCGGGGGAAGGAGTGACCACTGGGTCAAATGCTACTGATGGGTCAGTAGGAGGAGGGTGAAGAACCGCCAGGTTCAGGAACGTGGAATCTGCCGGTGTCCCTAAAGAAGCGTTCTGTTTCTTAAAAAACGAGGAAAGGCTGGGCTGCCTGGGGATGTGGCGGAAGGACCCTCACAGCCGGACGGCAGCACTGCAGCACCTCTACGTGCTGATGGCGGGAAGAAGACGCTAGCTGGAGCAGCTCCCAGGCGGGTGGAGAGGATGGGCTGCCCGCTCTCACCCCAGGGCCCCTCGCAGGCTCGGAGACGTGGCGCTGGGAGCTTGCAGATGTTCTCTTTTCCTCGTTACAACTCATTTCTTTGACGACACAGGATGCAAAATCACGGTGGGGGAGAAGGCAATGAGGAGGGTGGGGAGGTGCCCAAACGTTGGCTTTCCAGAGGGCGGCTGTATTTAACCTGAATCCAGTCTGACAGGGTCCGTTTCCCGCCAGCCGCAGGAAGCCGGGCAGAGGCGGGCCAGGGTTTAACCCAGGTGAGCACAGGGAGGGAGGGGCGGGGCGGAGCTGAGTGCAAATGACAAGGAGAGGGGGACTCCCCTGGCGGTCCAGCGGTTAGGACTCCACGCTTCCACTGCAGGGGGCACGGGTTCGATCCCTGGTTGGGGAACTAAGATCCTGCGTGCCGCGGCGCGGTCAAAAAACCAAAAAAGACTAGGAAGTTGTCTGCGGTTCTGCTGAAGGGGGCGGGGGGCAGGGATGGGGGAGGGAGAATTAAAAGGTGGCTGGACGTGGGTCACTAGATGGAGGGAGTGAGAAAAGTCAGAGGTGGTGAGCAGGTAGGACCCTTCGGCCCGAGACCACGGGAGAGGTACAGCGACTGGCAGTGACCAGTCCAGACCGGAGGCAAGCAGGCACTGGTGGTGAGGCCGTGGAACTGGGGGCAGAGACCTGGGGGTGAGGGGTCACCTACAGAGACACCAAAACCCCTGAGAACTACAACGGGAGACGTGCTGGAGACTGAGCCACGGGCCAAAGGAGGGGAGTGACCCTCAGAACCGTCTAATGCACCCACAGGTCGGGGGGAGGAGGATGTGGGACCGGACACGGACTCAGCAACGTGGTGCCCGTGGCACACGGGGGCCAGCGGGGGTACAGTCTACGGGGTGGGCTCCAAAGCCAGGGTGTGAGGGGCAGGCAGGGAGAGTGGCCTCGAAGCACGCGTGTGCACGCAGAGGAGACACGCAGCCACCCCCACGGCCACAGCAGGAGGGCAGAGAGGCTGCAGGAGAAGCGGCGCCCTCGCTCTCGGGGAAAGCCCAGTCTCGGGACTGCTCACAGGAGGCGGAGCAGCTGGCCCTGGTCTGGCAGCCCAAGGACTAGTGGCAGTGGCTACAAGCAGCATGTAAGTCAGTGGGCATCACGAGGCAGATACAAGGGGAAATGATCGTGAAGAAAAGAGACCTAGGGCTTCCCTGGTGGCGCAGTGCTTAAGAATCCGCCTGCCAATGCAGGGGACACAGGTTTGAGCCCTGGTCTGGGAGGAGCCCACATGTCGCGGAGCAACTAAGCCCGTGTGCCACGGCTACTGAGCCTGTGCTCTAGAGCCCGCGTGCCCCAACTACTGAAGCCCACGCACCTAGAGCCTGTGCTCCGCAGCAAGAGAAGCCACCACAATGAGAAGCCCGCACACTGCAACCAAGAGTAGCCCCTGCTCATCGCAACTAAAGAAAGACCACGCGCAGCAATTAGGACCCAACACAGCCAAAAATAAATAAATAAATAAAATTAAGAAAAAAATAAAAAAAAGAAAAGAGACCTTGTGTTCTGAGGTGGGAGTGAGTGAATTCCTGACCTGCGGGAGCTGGGAGTCCAACATCTGGGAGGCGCCGAGCCCGGCGGCCGGGCCGAGCTGGCCCTCGTAGACCAGGGCTTGGTTTCCACTCATGGGCTGGTAGGGCGAGCCGGACTGGGGCTTCACCATCTCTAAGGGCTGCATGCCTGGGAACGCCGAGTAGGGGGGCTTCAAGGCTGTGCCTCCGGAGAGGATCATGGTGCTGGGCGGTGACAGGCTGGGGTGCATATACACCTGAGATCTGCAAAAGCCAGACAGACGGTCGGGGCAGGTGCACGACTGCACCAGCTGATTTCACGTGTGGGCACGCCTCAGAATCCCCGCAGGGCTCATCGCTCCAACACAGGCTGTCGGCTCACCCCCAGGGATTCTGACTCAGAAGGTCTGGGATGGGCCCTGAGAACTTGCACTTAAACAAGCTCCTAGACGGTGCTGCTGGTCTCGGGCCCACGGTTTGAGCATCACTGGATTGAACAGCACAGAACAGGAGACACTGAAAGAGTGGGCCAGAGGCGGCAAGGTACGGCGAGGCGGGAGAGCAAGGAGGGGGCCGGAGGACACAGAGAGCAAGGGCAAGGCCGGGCCACACCCCGCCCACACCCGCCCCCAAGCGGGGCAGCGCAGAGCAGCAGCCGGCAAAGGGAAAAGGCCCACAGGCCGGGTAGGCAGAAAGCCCTGTTGCGAGCTGCCAGCCCCCAAGTCCTGGCGTCTCACCTGAAGGGCTGTAAGGAGCTGAAGATCTCCTGAGACTGGGAGACGGGGAGCCCGCCCCTCAGCCCGAGCTGGGCTTGAGCTTGCAGAGATGTGTGAAGGGAAATCGGGATCTGCTGGGCAGCGGCAGCCTGTGGACGGCGGGCCAGGCCATCATCGCGCTGCCCTCCAGGCTGACGCTCACCCCCGCCTCCCACCCCCGCCTGCCCTTCTCCACGGGCAGCCAACACCGCCCACGATGCAAACTCATGTCCTGCCTGTGCTTCCTTCACTCTTGGGAGAAAGCAGAAAACTGGCAGCAATCCCAAAGCAGGGCACATCCCTATACTGGATTCTGTACAGTGGTGGAAACACTGGCTACACGTATCAACAGAGGTGGGTTTCAGAAACGCAACGGTGGATGGAAAATGTGCGTGAAGAAGAAAAACACGTGCAGTATGATCCAGTTATGCGAAGAGCGAGGTCTTGCAAAACCAAACAACGTAATACTTAAGAATATGCTATGAACAGAGATCAGGACAGGCCAAGTCCTCCGTCCCCAAAACAGCACTTCATCCTGGTCTGTGCGGGCACACGGGTCGGTGGGGCTGCAGGACGATTAGGAAGGCCCAGCACCAGCTTCAGGAGGAAGACTTCCAAAAAGCACCCCCTCGCGGCACAGAAAGTGTGCCAATTCTGCGTAAAAACAAACACCTGCTCGCTTCTACAACTACCTCTTTCTAACGCATCCATGCCTGGGAGTCTAGGCCTTTCTTCTCTTCATCAGAAGGATACCTGATCACCAAAGAGAATTCCGTTTCAGTGAATTCCCCAGCTAGGGCACAGAAGCGCTTCGAGAAGGGAAAGCTAAGCAGAGTCTGGAGCACTCAGCTCCATCCTCCTCCTCGTCTCTCATGTACTCATCCAGTAAATACTGACTGGCTGCCATACGTGCCAGGTACTGAGCGTTAACGCGAGGGGCACAAAAAATGAGACACACCACGAACAAATAAATGAAGAAGGTAGGTAACTACACCGTGTGCTGCACCCCTTCCCCCACCCCCGCGCGGGGCCACCTGGCTCGCTGTCATCACCTGTTGGTAACTCTGCTGCTGAGGTATCGTCTGAGGAACCAACCGGGGCTGACTTGCAAACACATGGCCATCCAGGTAGAGAGGTGGCAGGTGGTTGCCTGGAAACAGAATCCGAGGGGGTGAAACAGGATCAAGTCTCACTGTTCCAGAAGGTGCTGGGAATCAGTGGGAGGAGGGAGTGTGTGCACTGCTGACCCTGTGCTCCTGCGTGGCCCAGGGCCCAGGAAGAGGGGCTGGCTGCAGCCTGCCTTTCCCACCTCACCCATTCACCCACGGCCCCGCACACAGGGGCCAGGGGGGTTCGTTATAAAGGAAGGCTGCCTGGGTCTCTCAGTCGCCTTCCTCTTCATCTCCCTGCTATTGAGTCCACAGTGGAGGGTCAGAAGGATCTATTGGAATTACATCACTGAGACTTTGGCAGCCAGGCCCTCAAAACCCCCACAGGCTCCCTTGGGGCACCAACATAGTGATAAGGATGGTGACAGGATAAAACTGGGCTCAGCTGATACAAAGCACTTCCCAGACGTGAGCTCGTCTCACTGGCGTGGCGACCCCACCCAGGGCCACCGTCACCCTGTGTGATGTCGCGGAGGAGGGGGCACAGCTCAGAGAGCTGCTCATGCGGCACGGTCTGACCCAAAGCCAAGTCTCTGATCAGTCCCCTCTGCAGGAGATGGAAGAGCCTCACCAAAGTCGCACAGTCCTGCTTCCCAGCCCAGGAGGCAGGTGACCTGAGCACGTGGGAAGCTACGACCCCCAGCCTAGAACACGCCCCCCTCTACACACTCCTTAAGTCAAGGCGGGGGTGGTACTCAGGGCTGAGAATCCAGCCTTTCTCTCGAGTGAATGGAGAAGGCTCCCTGAGCTGGCGCGCGGGGGAGATACCTGGAAGAGACGCAGAAGGTGCGACCGAGGCCACGGGCATGGGGGGCATGGAGACCCCACCGAAGGAGCTGTAGGTGACCCCGCTGGAGGCTCCCCCGGAGGATGGAGGCTGCAGGCCCGAGCCAGTGCCTCCTGGAGAGCTCTGCTCCGGCAAACTGGGTGAGTTCTCCCAAGCCTTGCGCGCAGACTCCATCTTCAGAAGCAAGGAGGTGGGGGAGACGAAAATTACCGTCCGGGAGGCAGCGGACAGCACAAGTTAAGCCCGGGGAGGTGGGCGGGGCCACCCGCTCCTGCCCCTTCACAAGCCAAGGCACCGGTGGCCCCGCCTTGCTCGGGGCCAGTGTTACCTTCAGAGTGAGGTCAGCGGTGGGGAAGGACATCTGGGAGAGGCCGATGGCCCTCTGGATGTGATGATCGCGCCGGAGGATGGGAATACTCTGTGCCAACCCAGCCTGAAGGGGAAGGAGACCACAGGACACTGACGGGCCCAGAGAAAGCGAGACGACGTGTCCAAACGCGCCTTCCATTTTGGTCGTGTGCACGCGAGACCCCTCCAAATGGCTGCCTCCACCGACTCTCTCGAAAGAAGGCCGTGGAGAGCCTCCCTCATCCCCGCACCCCGAGCCCTCCAGCAGGGCCGCCAACTGCCAGTACGCAGGCACCAATACGTGGCATGGAGATACCAGGTCCTGTCTCAGCCCCCTCCCCAAAAACTGTGAAAAAGAGGTCCTGGTAACACATGTTCGGAAATGCAACTGCTAGGCCCTCCTCCTGCAGTGCCCAGCGCCCACCAGCACGATACGGGGATTCTGAGAAACCTCAGAGTAAAGAAACCTGTTTAGTGCAGCATTCTCAAACATGTGCGACCACAGAACCTGGGAGGTTTTAAATCACAAAGTGCCAGATAAACCAGACCTTAGGAGTTACATTCTCCCATTTTAAGTTCACAAAACCAGAGCGTGGAACAACTTGCTCAAGGACGTGTAACTTAGCTAGAGACAGCATCAGGACTCAAACCACGTCCGCCCAACCCCAGAGCCGTGGCTGGTTCGCCCCCTCTGGTTTCGGAACACCTCACGAGGCTCTTTTTGCCCAGGGCCTGCTGGCACGGGGACGACAGAGCTGGAGGTGGAAGCACAGACTTACGTTACTGGCCAACGCGTCCTGAAGTTTGACAACTGGATTCCCCGCGGGACCAGAGGCAGAACCGGGCTGCAAGCTGAAATCAGAGTCCTGGAAAAAAAAGGGAACAAAGCCCACAGAAATCACTGTGGCTCACCTTCTGTCAGAGACCCACGTTATTGTGATCCACAGTCTCAGCAACTCAAACACCCACTGAGCAGCGTTCACCACATGACCAAGAGGGCCAGATGTTTCCCGAAGGCCCTAGAAAGGAGGCCGCCCCCTTCTCTCTGCCCGGCTCCCTGCTCGGCCTGAGAACCTGCCTGGTGTCCCAGGGAGACGGAGAACGTAGCTCACAGCACCTCTTCACCTGCAAAGCCACCCGCCACGCTCCCCTGGAGCACTGCCAGCGCCCATGTCCCCGCTCCTTCTAGGAGCCCACCCTAAGCTCCCCCCTTCCTCTCCAAGCACCAAAGGTGCGGGGCGGCAGTGGGGGCACAGGTAGAAGAAAACAAATCAAAGCCTCACCTTTGGATTGACTCCAAATTCAATGGGGGGCACTGGCAGCACAGAGTCCACGTGAATCTCCACCCCATTGACAGGGGGGACCACAGCCCCTTGCAGCCGCTCAGCCCCCTCGGAGCCCTTTCTGTTTTTCAGAGACCGCTCATTGCCGATGGGGCCTGGTCTGTGCTCCTTGCTCTGTCCTGAGCCTTGTTCGGAATCCTTGATGGAAAAGCAGAGAAGCTGAGACGCACAGCCTGGAAATGACCCTGATCTCCAGCTTCCAAGGGACCAGGAGTCGGGGAAGAAGACAAAAGATACCAGCCCTTCCGCCCAGCCCGGCCCCTGAGAGCCAGACTCCCAGGTTACCTTCGGCTCCGACTGCTTCTGAGTCTGCTCCTTGTGGCCATCGGCCTTGGGCTCCAGGCCAGGCCCGCTCGCCTCCTCGGGTTTCAGAGTGCCGTACGGGGAGCTGCGCTGCGAGGAGGTCGCTGAGGACTCCCGAGACTCGGCGCTCAGGTCAACGCCACTGTCTCCCTGGCTGCTCTTAAAGCCCTGCTGTGCAGGACACAGGAGGGTCAGAGCCCAGGCCGCTCGACACGTCTCCCGGCCCGAGCCCACGATCACAGGTACGCGTGGGCCCTGGACGGAGACCACAAACCCACTGCGCGTGTGACCGCCGCCAGATGCCGAGGAGAGGCCCTCACGCCGCCTACCCAGGGTGGGTGCCGCTCCCTGGCCATCTCTGCTCCTCCTCCCTCCCACACAGGCCCCTCCCGCAGATCCGAAAGCAAGACTGCAGACCAGTGACGAGCCAGGCTCACTGCCCGGCCAGGGAGAGCACGGGCGGGCCTCTGGGACGGCGGCGGACGTGAGCACACGCCCGGCGCCCGGCGGCCACTCACCTCGGCAGAGCCGGGCTCGGTGCCGGCAAAGGCAGTGGCGGCTTTGGCCCAGGAGTCGCCGGTCGAGGCCTGAATGGGGAGGGCTGCTAGGGAGGAAGAGACAGAGAGTCAGGACGTCGAAGAGGAACAACCAAGCCAGAAATACAAGCACAGGCGCCGCTCACACAAACCCAAGTCTCTGAGCCGCCCCCGCTCCCACCGCAATCGACCCATTAGCGAAAGAGGAGCTGGTCTGATACCTTCACCCGACTTCCCAGCATCCTCAGGCGGATCTCGGTAAACGTGCTTCCTGTGATTTCACTGACAATGTGCCCTACCAAACACACCAGCAACTTTTCACTCACACCAGTTAGAACGCTCTATCACTACCTCTGCTGCAGTGAAGCTTTCTGCCATAAACCACTTATTTCTACACGTTGGCGCCTCTACAAGTCTCTGAAAAATTGAAGCTGATGTTACTCAACTTCTGTTAGCTCACAGACCACCCTGAGAACCCAACAAAAGCCATGGACCCTGTGTGTGCATATGAAATCTCACATGCTCTTCTTAAGATCCAGGGGTCCTCTGAAGTCACCCACAGACCCCTGGTCCGAGCAACCAATGAGATGCTGCAGAATCCTGGAGGGAGAGCGTGACTCCGGAGTTAGCCCACTCTGCTTGAGCAACACGGCGGGTAAGTACCTTTGGACATTTATACCATGACACCCACCACTCTCACAACCAAACTGACCGATCAAGATTTTATTAAAAATTATCGTACTTTCAGTCAGAGTTGCCTATTTCCCTGTTATTCTGCACTGTGCTGGAAGCAAGCTTTTAACCAGGAACGTGAAGACAGGCCATGAGGTAAAACTGAAAGAACCAGGCCCAGAACCTAGGCTCCTGGGTGTTTGTCACATGGCTCTGAGGTTGTCACTTCACTCTGGAAGCCTCGGCTGCTTGGAATAAAAGAGCTGCAAATGGATGATTTCTCCGAGCTCCCCCTATACACCCTGCAGGGCCCTGCCGAAAGCAGGCGTTCAAGAAGGATCTGCTCAATTAAAATGGTTTTGTATTATAAAATGAAAAATTACCAGAGAAATAGCACTGGGTAAGAAATTTTTTCAGGGAAACAAATTTTCTAAAAGGTAAAGGCCACCTTAGTCTGGTTTCAAACCTAAGACAGCATTTGGGGAGGAGCTGACAGAAACTTCCTTCTGCTGAGGAAAGAGCACACAGCACAGACAGGAAAGCTTCTGGACTCCTGTTCTGAGCAGTCGTCTGCTGCTCTTCCTCAAGGGAAGAAGGAAGGATAATTGGTGTGGGCAGAGTCAAGCCAACTCCCCGAGCGACCTCAGCTGGGCGGGGGTGGGGGCCATCCTTTCCCATCACTGGATATGGAATGCTCTCCTCTCCACCAAATCTCAGGCAGGGAAAATCTGACATCCGTTCAGAGGCTGCAGCAGCACGTGGTGCTAAGATGGCATCCAACACCCTGACTCAGCAGAGGAAGCCAGGAAACAGGTAATGCTCCGTCTGCGTTCACGGCCCCAAAGCAGGATGCTCCCTAATAAGAGGCCCTGAGCCTGTGAGGCGGCCGTGGGCCAAGCGGCTGGGCCCAGACCCCGGGCTCTTACCCTGGCCGCTGCTCTCCCAGATCTCGGTACCCAGGCTACTGCCAGGCACAGCTCCATCACCTTGCTCCAGGCACAGGTGGTTCTGCTTTTTCGCAAACCGAGGAGGAATACGAGAGGAAAGATTTCGGCCTTTGACAGGTACCTAAGGAGAAGAAAGGTGATGCGGTCCAGCCTCGACCTCAGACGTGAAGGATAACAAGCTCTCCCCAGGAAGACTATCCCAGGCACCAGAACCACACCCCCGGAAACTGCTCCAGTGACGCTACAGCCAGCGGCGCTACAGCCAGACCTCAGCGTCAGCCAAGACTCAACCACGTGGGAACTGCAGTGCCAACCAAACCGCCCCCGGAAGCGACCGGTGGGCTGTGACCTGGGACTGCGGGGCAAGTGAGCAGTGCTCGGCCCCGACTCCGTTTCGAGTACAGAGTCGCCAACCCTCGTGACTCCCAGGGTGATGAGTCTCGTCCCACTCAGGCCGGAGCACAGTGGAAGGAGGATGGACTTCGGGGCTGATGGAGGCCTGCGTCCTGCTCGGCCCTGTTTCGGCGGGTGTCACCCCGGACCAGTCCCCCTCTCGGACAGTAGGGTTAACACCATCTGCTGCCGTGGAGCCACGGGGATAGCGGGCCCTGGAAGGCAGTGCGTGTTTAATAAACATGCCTTCTTCCTCTCCTGTCTTGGGCCTGATTCAGAAGCCCCATCCGCCCCGGCCCCGCCCACGCCTCGCGCCCTGACCTGCACGGCTGGCTCCTTCCTTCTCCTCTCTTCCTCCAGCACACGGCGCTGCTTCTTGGTCAGGACTTCGATGAAGCCTTCCCCCACCACAGAGCCCACCTCACCCTCCTCTCCGGGGCTGGATCCGCAGTTTTCAACGCCGGCATCTGAACCAAGATTCACAAGGAAAGACAGTGAGTGGTTCCATTTACTGGGAGCCAAGAATAACCCAACCCTACAGATACCTGATCTCTAAGGACCGGCTCAGCTCAGAGGCCAGGCTCTTAGCTGGCTTGGGCCTCAGCATATTCACCAGGGTCTAGGAAACCCAGCTATGATTTCTACACCCTTCTCACGGCCTCTTTAACACAGTGTTACCTCAAATCAAAGAGGCTACGGTTAAGAAAACAGTCTTCGGAGACAGACATACTTAAGTCCCAGCTCCGCTCCTAACCAGCTGTGTGACCTTGCACAAACCACTCAACTTCTCTGGGCCTCAGCTTCCCCATCTTTAAAACTGGGACACTGCAGGGCTGTTACGGGGGTTCAGCAAGGTTGTGAGCGACATGAAGGCAGGAATCCTTTCTGTTTTGCTCTTAACCCAGTACGTGCCCAGAAGCTAAGATATTCAGTGAAAGGGCAAACCCGGCAACCCACAGAGGCGGCCACGGCTCCCCATGTGGCCCGGATTCTTCTTCCCCTGAAGATGTGAGGTGACACTCACTTCCATAGTTCAGGTCAAACGGTTTCATGGTCTCTCCCTGTTCGCCTGCCCTCTGGGCAGCAAGCTGGGCCTCCTTCTCTGCCCTCTCACAGGAGGCTTCAGGGATGTCAGAGGTGGCATGGGCTGCCCGCTCCAGCGTGTAGTGGCCGCTCCCACTGCTGCAGCCGAGACCTCCAGGCAAGGTGTCATCCGGGGACCTACAAAGGAAGGAGGGTCTCGTTAGCTCAGAAGTGACCAGAGGCTGGGGAAGGAGAGAGAAGGAAAAACTGCACATGCACGCACAGCACGCACACAAGCACAGCGCCCTGATCTTTGTCACTGCCTCTCAGCGTCCCCTCCGCTCAGCAGAAGCCACTTGCTGGCGGTAGCGCGCTCTGCAAGCCCGTGTGGAGGCTGCCCCAGCACCACTGCTACGGCAGAGCCCACGGGAAAACTGCTCTCTCCCCAGCCCCTTCCCAGGGCTGATACTTCTGTCCTTTCCCACTGTGTGCCAAACCCAGTAGGGCTACAGAAAGGAGAGGGAGAAGGGGGAATGCTTAGAAAGGGGCTGCAGAACTTTCTGCTCCTCTCCTAAGACTGACCAGAGAGGAGCCCAGGCCTCGCCCTACCGCCAGCCCAGCTACTGGGGTAGAAATCAGAAGCAAAGCCAAGTCTTGGCATCTGGGGCCGAGAAAGCTAGTCTAGATGGACACCTAAAAGAACCCGCATTCTTCTGTGCTTCCTTCTTTGGGGGTACGGATTAATTACAGGCCAGGCTTCGGTGCCCTGAATTCTAAGGAGGCTGGGAGGTGGGAAGCGGTCTTCCTCAGCATGCTGGGGCGTGGCCTGTGCACGATGAGGAATGCAGGCTCCACAGCGTCTGCCCGTGCCCTGATCCCGGGCCAGGCTTGGGCACTGAGCCGACACCGAGCAACGATTGTCACCACCCACCAAAGCCTCTAATTCTAAACGAGACGTGCTCAGCAGGCCTCAGGCAGCTCACTCCCTCCGCTTACTGCCTGGCTCTCACCAGGCCGAGGTGGCAATCCCCAAAGCGGCGCTGCTTCTCGTCACTGTCGAGAAGCAAAGCCACTCAGGGAAGAGCGATCTCTGCGGGGGCCAGGAGGCCAGCACTGCCCCACGTGTTCCTGGAGGACGCCGCCTGGCAGCAGCCTGGAGCCAAGGAGCCTGGTGGACTGACTGGTACTCACGAGGGCCGTGAACAGGGAGCGCCCCTCTGTGGCGGTGGCCCCTCGGCTGGACTCCGAGGAGACACACGGGGGCTGAGCTCGTGAGACAAGGACTGGGATGGGCACCACAACCACAGGGGGACCGGCGGGGCAGGGGCTCTAGGCTTAGCTCTGAAGCCACAGCAGCAGCAGCACGCCACAAAAGAAGCAGACAGCAGTGCGAGAGCCAGTGATGGAGACGCTCACGGACAATGGCCTCGGCGGGCAGGCGCCCTCCTGGAGCACAACGAGGGGGAAGGAGTCGGGGCCCTGACACACGGCGGGACACGCATGCATGAAGTGCCGCTGGGACAACCGGCTAACAGAACGACAGCAACAAAAAAGAACCCGGGACTCTGTTTCCGGTTTACCTTTTGGCTTTCAAAGGCGTCCCACTCTGATGGCTCTCATAACGGGGAGAAGTCTCACCGCCACCTGGCCTAACAGGCTTCTCCCCGAACCCTCCCGGCTCCAGCTTCCGGCTCTGTCTGTCAGCGAGGGGTCTCTGGCCGGAGAAGCTCCGCTTGGCCAGCTCCTTCTTCTCGCCCGTGCTCGCCCCGGGCAGGCCGTCGGCCTGGGGGTCGGGCTCGGACCCGGGCCCGGGCCCGTCCCGCCTCTCCCGCCTCTCGCTGAAGTCGCTGCTCTCGGAGGCCGTCTCCCACTCCTCGTTGGCGTGGTCCGAGGAGTTCTGGCAGGCGAGCTCGGGGGACCTGCGGCCCGTGGTGCCGCTCCTGTCCCCGGGACAGGGTCTGGGCCGGCCCGGCCACTGGCCCGCTGGCAGGGGCTGCTCATCCTCCGGCCCCCACAGGCCCAGGGCCTCCCGCTCCTGCCGAAGGCGCCGGAAGCGGGGGGGCTTGTCCTGGCGCGGGGGCCGTCTTCTCCTGAAGGGCCGGTTCTCGGCATTTTCGGAATCTGCCGCGTGGTCATCTTGGAAGAAGGCCCTCTTGTCCTCCACACGGCCATCCTCGAAGCCCCGGGTGCCCAAGGCGTCGGGGTGTCTGTAGGCGTCCGGGATGTAGTCTCTGTCTGAGGGCCGCCGGGCCCCGCACGTGTCGGGGGGGCCGGACTCCTGCCAGGAGGCGCCCAGACCCCGGCTCGGCCAGGGGGCCGCCTCCTTGGCCGCGAAGGTTCTCCGGCCATATGCGCAGTTGCTCAGCCGCGGGGGGAGGGCGCGCCCGAAGGCCCGCGGGCCTCGGTTCTTGGCCTCTGGCCCGCCGTGTTCCTCGGGGCACATCCTGCCGGACCTCCAGGACTCCCTGAAGTCACCCTTCCTCCCGGCGGCCTCCTCCCTCTCCGGGAGCGCGCCCTCGTCCCCGGTCTCGGCGCCCCGCTGCCGTCGCCGCTTGGGAAGCTCCTCGTACTCAGAGCCCTCGCTGTGGGTCTCACTGGCGATCCTCCGCCGGGGCTTGGCCCGGGGGAAGTCATCTGCCAGCCCGAACTCTCGCGGTCCCCGGCCGCGGCCGCTCCTCTGGCTGCCGCCATAGAGGCCCCGCGCCCCAAGGACACCCCCGCCACAGAGGCCGCCGCCCGCGGGCCGCCCGCGGAAAGTGAACTCTCGGAACCCGCGGCCGCGGCCCCGGGCCTGCCCCCGGCCCCCAAAGGCCTGCTCCTCATCAATGAAGATCCAGTTATTCCTCCTGGTAGGGGGGGTGTGGCTGGCCGCCCGGGCCCCGTCGGGCTGGCCATCCTCCTCCGGCCGGCTGGCCTCGCGGCCCAAGGCAGCACGGGCCGAGCCCCGGTCCTCTGAGGCGGCCGGGGCCACGCTGGCCAGCGCGGGGGCGTTCTCTTGGTCCTGGTTCTCGGCCGCCTCGCAAACGGGCCCCGTCTCCCGAGCCAGGCGGGCGCTCCCCTCTCCCAGCTCCGGCTTCACCTTGTCGAGCTCCTTCTCCTTGTCTTCCACCTTGAGGGCCTTCAGGACGGGCTTCTTGATGGGGCCGGACCTCCGGGTCCTGCTGGTCTGCTCCGGGTGCTGACTGCCGGTGCCCCGGGCTTCTGGTGTCCACTCGGGCTCCAGGGCCGGCTGTTTGCCAGGGCTCCCTTCCTTCTCCCAGGAGGAGACACTGAAGGACAGCTCCTCCTGGGGCGCCTCTTTCTCGACCCTGGTGTCTGGGTCGGCGGCCTTCGGCTGGCGGCTCACGTCCCAATCGCTATACTCTGGTTTTTTCTCAGCCGGGGCAAAGTCGGGCTCCAGTGTGGAACACCTGAGGTTTGTGGTGTGACTCCCAGGCGCGCCTGCTTCCTGAACATTTTCTTGGGGTGGAAACAAAATCTCCTGGCCTATTCTTTGAGAAGAGACACAGCTGTCAAAGTCTGCTGGGGCCTTCTTGTCAAAAGCACTCAAGTACTCCTCCCCTCTCTCCTCAAGGAGATCGCGCCGGGCACTTACGCCCCCTGACCTTCCAGGTGAGGCAGAGTAAGAGCTTTCATTCCTGAAAAGGAACCAGAAAAATCAGTCAATGTGATTGGAGCCTGGTTCCTGGGTTCCATGCTGAACACAGTTTAGTTTTAAAAAGAAAAAAATTTTTAAAAAAAAGAAAAAGAAAAAAACATAGGCACCAACATTCGCTCTATCTTTAAACAGGTCTCAGAGATGCTGGGCCATGGGCTGGTGGCGGCCCCTGGAGTCCAGAGAGTGAAGAAGTCAGTGGCCGGTGGACTCAGCGAGCAGCCGGGGATCCTCTGGTTCACACAAGCTGGAGCCGGGGCGTCCACGGAGAGGCTGGGGCGCTGGGCCAGCACAGCCAGCTCGCCTTTACTTTCACAGGAAGGAGCCACGACACACGCACTCAACCCCGCATGCCCTGTGAGGCCCCCACCCCTCGGTCCTGCCCAAGGTTCCGCGGGATTTGCCTCTGACGCCAGGATTTCTCCCGGGCCCTCAGCTGCCATCAGCGCCTCTCACACAAAAGCATCCGGCCATCCTTATCTCACTCTCCTTCCCCAGGGGGCACCATCTCCTGGGACAGGGCCTCTTCCCAGAGCCCTATCTCAGTGAGGACCTGGAGACCCCTCCTTCAGTTCCAGGTCAGTAGGACCAAGTTTCGCCTCACCTGACATGCATGTCCATGGCCAAAGTGTCACTGGATTTCGGGTGGGGGAGCGAGTAGCCCTTGCTCTGCAACGCCATGTAACCCTCGGGGCTCCACACAGGGGCTGCATCGATGGTGGTCACTTTCCTTTCTGGCAGTGGGGGCACACAGCTCTGATCCTCAGAGCGACAGCCCGTTCCACTGAGAGAATCCTGGGCCATCATGGGTTTCATCAATCCTGAAGAAGGCAAAGAACCAATCAGTCACCTCGTTTAGCAAGCCATGGGTCAACCACAGGCCCAAAGGAGACAAGCTGCCCCAACTCTCACATGGACCCCACCTGTTAACATCACTGAGGTCCCATCTTTCTGATCACAGAACCTCTGAAGGCACACACACATGCTATCTGAAAGGCCTGTTCAAACACCTGTAAGGTCCAATGCTAGTTCCTGGATGAAGAGCCCCTGTGTTGAAGGCTATAAAAAACTGGCAAATGGGGCTTCCCTGGTGGCGCAGCAGTTGAGAGTCCGCCTGCCGATGCAGGGGACACGGGTTCGTGCCCCGGTCCGGGAAGATCCCACATGCCGCGGAGCGGCTGGGCCCATGAGCCATGGCCGCTGAGCCTGCGCTCCGCAACGGGAGAGGCCACAACACAGTGAGAGGCCCACATACAGCAAAAAACAAACAAACAAAAAAAAACCAAACTGGCAAATGGAAACTGGAACTATCAAACGGGAGAGCTCATGGGTGTCAGCGGAACGCTGGGGGGCCAGTCAGCCAGCAACGCAAGATGCCTGAAGGTCTTCTGCACAGACACAAGGAAGATGAGCTACGCTCCAGGGAGCCTACATGCGACAAGGAGCCAGCGTCTACCTGCTTCCAATCCCCTGCAAGAAGATTCAGAAAAGGATTGGGGCTTTAGCTCCTTTTATTTCTACCCCTAAGCTCGACAGTAACACTCCACATTTTGTACATGGAAGGGCAGTGGGGGATACACAAATGACACTAAACTGTTAGCTGGCCCGAGGAGACTGGGACATGCTGATGTCTCAGTCCTACCAGATATAAACCAGTCAGGGAAATGGCACCCCCGCCCTCCCCGGGCCCCTCTGTCCACATCTATCAAACAAGGGGGCTGGGCTGCTGCAGACGACATTAAAGGTCTCTCACTGGGCCAGATTCTGTGGAGAAAAGAAGATCTGATTTTTCAAATACTTCACAAAGCTAATTATTGGCCCCCAGTGTTTTTCTGCCCATCTTTTGAGATAATCTGACCAGGAAAATGGTTCTGCATTAGACCAACGGCTTTAACCTTTCTTTTATAGCTGTGGAGTGCTCTGTTCCAATGCCATCAATATATGACTCCAGCACAAAGTTAGGCTGAGTCAGGTGATGGTGGGGACCCTCTCTGGAATCCTAGAACTACACACCATTTATTAAGTACTGACTACAAGGTGTGCGGAACTGCTCCACACAGTACATGGACCTATTTTTGACAATATGGCAGCTCATATTACCTGAAAAAACCTCCTGTCACAAAAATGCTGGACAAAACACATGAAACATTTCACTCGCAGAGCTCTGTTCCCCCAAAACCGGGAAACCCCCAGGGAGCTGAAACCACAGCCACGGCCAAAGCCACAAGCTGGTGCTCCCTAGAGGGGAGCCAGGGACACATCCATCAGATTTAGTAACCCACGGGCATGCTCCTAAATGCCCCCCAGGACAGGAGACGGGGCTTTTCCGCACAAGGCAGAGAGCTGCAGCTGAGATGCTGCTTAAACAAAGGCCCTCAAAGGGCTATGCCCTCAATTAAAAGGTGCATCAGAAAAATATATGCCCTTTAGTACAGGGAGATGACTGAATTTGTGTCTTGCCCTGGGCTAGGGTAGGGAAAACAGTCCTCCGTGAGGACTGTTTCATACCCACATGCCAGCTTTCATGCAGGTCTGGAGGCAGGAGGGTGAACTTCAGATTTATACCCCTAGAATGTTCCAGAAACTTCCTGAGTTAAAATAAAGGGTAGCTCTAGGCTGGCGGAAGAAAACATAAAACCACACTGGAGGGATATACCCTCAAACCAAGCTACACTAGATCCCCACAATAAATAAAGCTCTGCTGAAAATGAACTCACAATCCAAAATTACCAGAACACTGTGTGGAAAACAATCGCTATGAGTCCATGGTAAGCCCACGGGATTATATACCTTCCTCAAGAACTTCAGGTAACAAATTAAAATGTGAAGCACTAGAAAATTATGTTTTAAATGATTACAAGCATAAAGGAAGGAATTAAAAACTTACGAAAAATATAAGACACAAGAAAAAATGACAGATTTGAGGAAAAAATTCTGGTAATAAAAATACAGAGTCACTGAAATTAAAAACTCACTGGACAGTAAAAAAAAAAAGAAAAAAAAAAAGAGCAGATCAGACACAGTTGGAGAGAAAAGAGAATTGGAAAATAGTTGAAGGATTTTCCCAGAAGGCACCACAGAGGTTAGCTCTCTTATATATTTAAGAGACTTGGAAGGCAGAATGAGAAGGCACAAAATAATCTAAGTGGGCGACCTAGGAAGAAAGGATATAAAGAATGAGGAAAAAGCAAAATCTGACATAATTAGAAGAGAATTTTCCAGAAGTGATGAAAGACATACATCCTCAGATTTGAGCACTGTGAGTTCTAAGCAGAATAAGGTAAGGATAGATATAGGTATATACCTAGACACAGCATACTGAGAAGGAACTACAGGAGACCAAAGACAAAGAGAAGATCTTAAAAGCAGCCAGAAAGAAAACAGCAGATTACCCAGACACGAATCAGACACATGAGCCAGAAAACAAGGAATACTATCTTCACAGTACTCAAAGAAAGTAACTGCCAACCTCGAGCTCTATACCCAGCTACACTATCATTCAAGAGAAAGAGTGACATCAAGACTTTCTCAGGCGAAGACTATCTACTGCCAAAACAACTTTCCTGAAGACCTGGACAGAATGTACTTCATGAAGAAATAAATGGAACCCAGATGGAAGGATAAGCAGCAAAGAAACTAGTAAACATCCAGGCAAATCTGAACAAGAACAGGTCGAACAAAACAACAAATAATAGCTGATTTGGTGGGCATAAAAAAAAAGTGGAACTAAAATTCCAGGCAAAAATAACAAGACTGATGAGGAGGTAGTTAGAGTTCAGGTTCAGGGTAACGATACTGATTAGCTTTTGCTAAGTCAAGGGTACATGTTAGAATTTAATGCAACCATTCACACAGTAGAAATAGAATGTAGAAGGAAAACAAACAAAAAGAATAGGAAAACTTATCACCAAAAAAAGAAAAAGAAAAGCATAGAAAAGAGGGATAAACAGAAAGCATAAAATAGGAGAGTAGGAAATCTGAATATAATAATCCCAATAAATCTAAAGGGAACAACTTCGGCAACTGAAGTCACAGAGCTTCAAAGTGGATAAAACCATACACACCTTACACGTACAAAGATATTCTCCTCCAAAAAGGGCTCAGAGAGGCCTGACGGTAAAAAGTTGGGGGAAAGATACCACATAAATACTAATCGAAAGAAAACTGGAATAAAATGATTACCAGGTAGAGTAGACATTAAAGGTAGAAAGCACAACTAATGATAACAAAGGTGCTATAAGAAGATAAAAGGAACAAGATGAAGTCCGGCTTCCAGACAGATAAAGCAAAAACTGACAGGTTTACAAGATTTGACAAAATCCACATCATGGTGGGAAATGTTCACACACCTCTTAGTAATTGATCAAGGGGATAAAACATTGTGATGATACAGACATTTGTACAGCACAATTAGCAAGCACGATGTAATGGACCACGTCCAATTGGAGAATACATTCTTCTCAAGCCCTTGAGTGAAATTCGACCTGCCACTTCTTTTAAAAATAAAGTTCTACTGGAAAGCAAACACACCCATTCACTCACTATTGTCTACAGCTGCTTTTGCTCTACAACAGCAAAACTGAGTAGCAGTTCAAAGCCTAAAATATTTATTAACTGGCATTAACAGAAAAAGTTTGTGACCGCTGGTCTATATCATACAGACCATGTTATCCGACCACGCGGCAGCCACATTAGAAATTAACACCATAAAGATGGTATTAAAACTTTACATTTGGAAATTTTACAACATGCCATAAAAAGTCACTCAAAAAAAGATAAAATCAGACTAACATTTAGAACTGTACGATAATAAAAATGTATCTTAAAACTCATAGAGGCTCATAGCTCAGGTGAGACTTAAATACATGAGAAAAGTCAGAAACTAATGAGCTCATCAACATAATCAGTTAGAAAAAGAACAAAATACTTTCAATGGAAATAATGAGGGGGAAAAGAAAGCAGAAGTTAATGAAATAAAAACCAAATAAAATACAGGAATTAAGAAATCCAAAAGATGCTTTTTAAAAGTAGCTTTAGGGGTTTCCCTGGTAGCGCAGCGGTTGAGAGTCCTCCTGCCCATGCAGGGGACGCGGGTTTGTGTCCCTGTCCGGGAAGATCCCACATATCGCAGAGCGGCTGGGGCCGTGAGCCATGGCCGCTGAGCCTGTGCTCCGCAACAGGAGAGGCCACAACAGTGAGAGGCCCGCGTACCGCAAAAAAATAAATAAATAAATAAAAAATAAATTCAGTTTATTTAAAAAAAAAAAAACCAGCATTAAAAAAATGACATTAGGACTTCCCTGGTGGCACAGTGGTTAAGAATCCACCTGCCAATTCAGGGGACACGGGTTCGAGCCCTGGTCCGGGAAGATCCCACATGCCGCGGAGCAACTAAGCCTGTGCGCCACAACTACTGAGCCCACACACAACTACTGAAGCCCGTGCGCCACAACTACTGAGCCTGCACTCTAGAGCCCGCAAACCACAACTACTTGAAGCCTGCGCACCTAGAGCCCGCAACAAGAGAAGCCACGCCAGTGAGAAGCCTGCATACCACAACAAAGAGTACCCCTGCTCACCGCCAACTAGAGAAAGCCTGCACGCAGCAACGAACACACTATGCAGCCAAAAATAAATAAATTAATTTTTTTTTAAAAAAGGGCATTAGACAAACCTTGGGAAAGACTAATCAAGGAAAATAAGAGAGAAAACACAAAGAACATTAAAGAATGGAAAGACGGACAAAACAACATGGCAGAGATATAAAAATTAATTAAAGCAATTTACAATGCATAATCTTAAGGTCTCTTCCTGACGATTCTTTGTGCGAGGTACTACCGTACCCTCATTTTGGGAAGTAAAACTCAAGACTGGATATGTGACTTGCAAAGAGGTCAGACTGGAATCCAGGTGGGTCTGTCTACCTCCCAAGGCAATACCCTTAAACACCACACTGTCCTGAGTTCCACAGGGATGGCCCACTGGACCACGGTGCTTACCCGAGGGATGTAGGGCTGAGGGATAGAAATCCACTGGGGTCCGAGTGGGTGGGATTCGTGGGTCCATGTAGGAAGGCATCATCATCCACCTGGGGTCGAAGCCCAGCATCTGAGGATGGTGCGGGTAGAAGGTGCGCTGCGGGTGGGGCGGCGGAGGGCACACCGGCTGCCAGTGCTGCATCCTGTACAGCTGCTCCTGACCAGGGAGAGACACCCAGTTGGGCAGGTGCTGCGGGGCAGAGAGGCAGTGCGTGTGCACGCACACACACTCTTCCAGCTTTCCATCAGGTGGCAGAGACAACCCACCCAGAACAGAAGACCACAGAGGGGAGGCCCCAGGGACATTACAGCATTCAGGCTCTGGCTCTCTCCCAGGACTGACGGACAGTCGTGCCATCATCGCAACTGGGCCCTTAGGCTCCTCTGCAGGCTGGGCTTTCATTTAGATCAAACACTCTCCTGGAGCTGACATGTGACCGGCACAGCTCCCAGGGCATATCTCCCTGTCGGCACCGCCACCAGACGACACTCCTCCGCCTCCCCTCCTTCTGCCCCTTCAATCCACCCTCCTCACTCCGACGCCCTGACCACGTCAGGAGTCTTCAAGGGTCCTCCACAGCTCTGCCTCTAACAGCCCGCGTCCGACAGGGCTGCACATGACCTACAGGGCCCTGCGGGTCCTGCCCCACCCGCCTCTCCAGCATCGCCTCCCACGACTGCCCCGGCCCTCCACTCCACACACCTGCCTGCCCGCCCGCCCGCTTCCGGTCTTGGAAACACGCCGGGCCCTCTGTTCCCTCCGGCCCCAAACCCGCTCAGCCCTACCCATCCTTCAGGTTTTGGCTTAAAGAGCACTGCCTCTGCGAACCCGCCACAGTTCCTGAGGCAAGACCAGGTCCCCCGTCCTCGGCTCCCACGGCACTGGTGCTTCTCCTGTGGAACTGCTGTTGGTTGTTTCCCTCCCTAAACCAAGAGACTACATGGCAAGTTCACTGCAGTATCCTCACCTCTACCACCAGACTTGGTAGGAGGAAAATTCACTGCACAAAAGGACACACGTAGAGCATCAATAGAGTGTTAAAAATCAAGAACCTGGACCCAGTGAGGATTCATCTCAGACCCTGCTCCACAGCACCAGTGACCTCCAGGGCTGCCCTCACAACTGCGTCCCGAACCAGCATTCTGGCAGGATGCAGGTGCAGAGTCAGACAAGGAGGACACACCCTTTCCTGCCAGCCGGCTGGCACAATCCCAGCCTGGGCTGGATTCCCTGGAAGGCTCGCCAGGGCTCAGGGCACTTCTTCGGAGCACTCAGAACTCAGTAAGCAGAACTCCGCTGGTCTCTGCCCACAGCTCCTCCTCCTGTCTAGACCCCAGCTCCCCAGGGAAGCTGACCAGACAGTCTGCTTTCCAGACTCCTTCAGGCTGCTCTGACACGTCAGACTTCTTTCTAATCTTAAGGACGGATTTACCTGTCACTGCCCCACAGAAGAGTTACCTAGAGCAACTGTTACTACTGTGTCTGGCTCGAGTTACTCCAGAGATCTCTCCAGTCAGCAGTAATTCTTCGCCAAGCCCGGGAGTAACTGCACGGCGCCTGCTCACAGCACAATGCTACACGAGCACGATGAATGTAACTTACTGCTTAGAGCACAGGACATGGTGAGCTTCTGGAATGCTTCCTAGGAGCCCAAGGAAAGTAGGGTCTGGGGGTGAACGTTTTAAAGGCAACTAAAAGAGATTCTGGGGAAAGGCGGAGACTTTGATCTGTGTCTCCAGGGCACCCACGTTCTGAAACTTTTTCGATTATTAACAATAATTTACTGCACGCCTAGCTGCTGAACTAAGTAACGTCCACGCGTGACCTGTTTCCCACCAAAATGCATTGTTCATCAGTAATAAGCTTCACCGATTATGCCTGTAAGACAAACAACTGCCGGTGAGTGGTTCCAGCTCAGCAATATCACCAGGCCTGTAAGAGACTGCTGGAATTACAACCATTACCCATACGATCTTCCTCAGAGCAAAGAGTAGGTCCTTCGTAAGATTCATGGAGCACCATTAAAGATGATATTGATCACACCGGTAAACCACTTTACAGGCATCATAGAACCCTCACCGCTGTGCCGAGAGGCAGGGACTCATTCCTTCCGCTTTACACTGACCCGCCCAAAGCCACACACAGCTGAATAAGCTGCACCAGCAGGACCAGAACCCAAAGCTGTATTGATTCAAAACCTACAAACCTACATTCTTAACGGAACGCTAACACGCCTCTCTCGGAGGCTCTCCAAGCAGCTCGCAGGCCTTCCTTACTCCTTGGGAGGCACCCAGGGTGCGGCCGCTGTCAGTGTAGGGAGTGGCCACCGTGTGCAACTCTGGATGAAATACACTCAGGCACCACTACCCAGTCCTTACCGGCGTAGACAACAGGGTCCATGAACTGCCACCAGGGGCTTTCATCCACAGGGGCTGACGCCCCGAGGCCCTCACCCCCGCACCCCTGCTGCTGACTGGCATATACGAGGGTGGGTTTCTATTGTCTGTTCTACTGGAAGGGGGCGTGGGGAAAGGAGAGGAGACAGCCACTCCACGGGCAGGTCTGTTCACACCTACTGAGCGACTCCTGTTTACCTGCTGCTGCTGGCGCTGGAACCTGGGCGGAAGCGACTTCTGGTACTTGAACTCCTGCGCGGGGGACCCAGGCTCCCTGGCCCGCTCGTCACTGCCGCCGCTCTGAGCCACAGCTGGAGGAGCTGTAGGGGCTTCTTCCGAAAACGTGCTGGGGGCTTCCTGGGCAGAGAACTCGGGGGAGCCTGCAGAACAAAGAAGCAGGGAAACGGCCCGGTGAGCTCACCAAAGCTCAGCTGAGCGATGTCCAGGGCAGACGCTTTTTCCGGTTGGCAGTCCTCAAACCCGGCACTGTGCTACATGCTCCCCACGCACAAGCTCACGGACTCCCCCACATCGTCATCGCTCCAGAGGGGAGAAAACTAAGGGTTGAGAGATCAGAGGAACCGCCTGAGGGCACACAGTCAGCAGGAGAGCCGGGATGCGGTTCCGGGTGGGAGGGGCTCTGTTAAAACAGACCCCAGTAAAGCAGAGCGGTCGGGGCTCAACAAGAGCCCCACATCCACCCTCCACCCAAGGCTGTGTGAGCCGGCCGGCCAGGCAGCCCCGCTGGCCCGTGTCCTCATCTGTTCAATGAGGGCAACAACTGCACCTACCCCACCGGGCCTCCGGAGAATTAATTCGCTGAGACGATCCACATAATGCACTTAAAATAGTGCCTGACAAGAAGTAAATACTCACCACAGCCTGCCATATCACTCTTCTCCCTGAAAGTCCCTTCTTTCTTGCCCCATCCCAGCTTTGCATTCTTTTTTTTGTCCAGCTTTATTGAGATATAATTGACATTTTGTGCTCTTAAATCTACCGCAGGAGGCAAACAAACGCCAATGCAAAGCCTTGGGGACCCAGCGTCCCAGCGGAACACTGACAGGCAGGGCAGGTGCAGAGGGGCTCAGGGCACACCCCACACCCAGGCCCAAGCTCGCTCCCCGCCATCTACTTCCTGGACTCTCCACTGCCCCCGCTCAGTGAGTCCCTGACACTGGGCCCAGGCTTCACTCAGACTTCAGTGACAGGACATTTATTTACAGGAGGACAAGGGTCGATTTCTCTGAGTTCCTCGGCCAGAAGGGCTCTGATGGCCATCGTATCACCAATAAGACTTCCCTGGAGAAGCTCTCAGCGACTGAAACTAACATCAGGCCCCTCTCTACTTGAGAGTTGGTTTTAGTTGATTCAAGAAAGTCACAAAAAACACAGCTGATCCCGTTCTTTAAAACTGCAGCAAGAGACGCCCTCCACCACCTAACGCTATTCAGCGTCTCTTGCGCAGCCACGCGATCCACTCCTCTTAGAATAACTGTCGGGGAAAATGTATGCTGACAAGCAGGCAGGCTTCTTTCAACGTCCCGAGAGAGATCCCGTGCTCCTACTGAAGTCCTCCGGCACCCGCGTCTTCAGTCGAGCCGGGTGGTAACACCGGCAATGACAAAACCGGTGGCGTTGCCGTGAGGACGTGAGTGCTTTTCTGCATCTAGAAATCGCCAAGGGCTTCGTGCACACGGCTCCCCCGTGGCCCCTCAGCATGCGGGGAGGTACAAGCTCTCGTCAACCCACTTCACAGACTCGGGAACGCGCGCCAGAGACGTGAGGCGCCTGGATAGCTGGTTTAAGTGGTAGAAATGGGATGTGAACCCAGGCACCTGGCCCAGGCCGAGACTCTTAACGACCGGGACCCCCACACATCAGCTGTGAGCCACGGTGGTGCTACAAAGCCAGGGAGATGCAGACAACCAACCAGCGACACAGCGTAGGGTTTCCAGGTCATGGGACGGGGCCCTACAGCTCACCTCTGCGGACAGCTGGGCCATTCTCCTGTGGGGTGCCTGGAGAGCGGGGCGCCTCCTTCCCCGCCGGCTCCTGGGCCCCGCCCGCCTTCTGAGCCCGCCTGCACTTCTGGTCCAGCTGCTTGAGTTTGGCGGCACAGGCGGCCAACCTCTCCTCCCGGGCCCGGCGCTCCTCCTCTTCCCGGCGCTTTCGGGCTCGCTCCACGGCCTCGGACATCTCCGACTGGACGAACTTCTGCCTCGGGGGTGGCTTGTCCTCTTTGTCCTCGACAGACTGCTGCCGGAACACACTGCCCACGGAGGACTTCTGCCGAGAGGAGACGGTCTCAGATGAAATGCACATCAAAACCCGGGCACGGCGCCCCCAGGATGGGATGGGCTCTCCTTCCCAGGACCCTCACGCACCTTAGAGAGGCAGCGCGGCCCCGCGGCAGGCGGACCTGGGTTTCAATCCTGCTCTGTCCTTTACTATATTTGGAATGAGGCTTGGGTGAGCGCCAATGTTCTACACCTTAGTTTCTCGTTTTGAACGGTAATAAAGGAAGCCCTCGGGATTGTGAAGGTACATTGAGTCGTTTGCAAAGCACTCAACGCCGTGACAGACACGCAGGAAACACTGAGAAAATGGACGCTCTCACCACCACTACTGAGCACACAAGATTAGGGCCTCGGGCTTCCCCGGCGCCGCAGTGGTTCAGAGTCCGCCTGCCGATGCAGGGGAAACGGGTTTGTGACCCGGTCCGGGAGGATCCCACATGCCGCGGAGCGGCTGGGCCCGTGAGCCATGGCCACTGAGCCTGTGCGTCGCAACGGGAGAGGCCACAACAGTGAGAGGCCCGTGTACCAAGAAAAAAAAAAAAAAAAAAAAGATTAGGGCCTCCCCAGCTAAATACCAAGAGCAGGAAAGCACACACTCATCATTTCTTAGCCACAAAACTGCTCTACTGCTTCTCCCACGACAATACATACACCTCTGGATATGAAGGGCCACAAGAAAGTGAAATTCACACTCAGTCATAAGGTTTCAAAGGGATTCTTTATATATAAAAATAAATAAGCATCTCTAAAAGCATCCCTTTTGGATATTTCATCCACTTTTGAATCTCCCGCTCGTTGTCAGTTACTGGACAAACAACCAGGGTGCCACCAATGCAGCGTGAAAAACTACCAACACTGGGAAGATTTCTCACTGATTGGCAGGAAGTGAAGCTGCAGGCAGAACATGCAATAATAGATGACGGGCGTGTTTAACTGGACCCCAGCCACCGGAATTCCAATGAGGTATGACTAGCAAAAAAAAATATACAACTTCCTGTTTTAAGCGGTAGTTACACAGATGTATATAATTGTCAAAAAGTCATCAAACATAAAAAAACAAGATCTATGCCTTTTTGTGTATGTTAATTACACCTCCATAAAAGCAATATGTCACACAGTGACTGTAGCCAAGGAGTTTTCTCCTAAAAAGTAACTTCTCATAATCCAGAGACAATTGCTACAATCACAAGATTAAAAACTTCTAATTTAGAAGCACGAAGGTACTTTTTACCAAAGTGTGCACTCTTCTCCTTTGCCCTTGACCGCTGCCATCTGTCCATGCTCCATAAAGGCTGTGCCCTGTCTCACCCCATGGCTCATCTATCCCATGACCTACCTTATCCCCTGGTGTTCAATACATCCTTGCAGATGATCCTTAAGGCCTATCCCTGACTATTATTCCCTTCAGAATTTCCCAGAAATGAAACAGCAGAATCAAAGGCTATACTCTTGAGGCACATCATCAAGACTACAGATGTGCCTTTCAGAGCTGCCCGAAGATGAGCTATCATTTTATAAACTAAATGTTCTGCAAAATATTTAAAGTATGAAAGTCTTTTCAGAAATTTGGATCCATAAAAGTTATAGAGATTTTATCTTTGTTGACTCTATTCAGGTAATTCAGTGTTGTTATAAGCAGATAAAAGTGAAACCTTCTTTTGAACACTGAGCAACCCCAGTATGTGAATGAAATTTGGATTAACTGCAAGGTAATTTACAAGAGTCGTATTGTGTCTATCTTCACTTGCGTCCCCTGTACCGAGCACTGTTACTTTATACCGAGATGCGGAACAGGAGCCCTTTAAATAGCAAAGTGCATCGAAAAGGGCAATTCTGCCAAAGCGTATTTAAATTAACGCCTTCCCATCCCCAGCTCTGCCCCTCCTGCTCAATTTAGTCCGAAAGTCACGTGAGGTGGCAGAACAAGGCAGGCACCTGGTGCCCGGGAGTCAGAGAGCTCAGGGCAGGTGGTTAGAGCCCAGGGCAGGTGACGAGAGTGTGCACATGGAGATGTGGCTGGTGTGGGAGCTGGGGCCCAACCAAGCAGGGTGAAGAAGAAACCCCTAGAAGAGATGGCCCAGCAGGGAAATTCAGAGCCACGTGGAGGTGGGGGGCACTGACATCTGAGTGGCTGAGGAGGGCACCTGTGCAAGGGAGAGAGGGTGGGGGCAGAAACAGGGAGCCTGACCGAATAGGTACAAATACTAGGGACAATGGCAAACAGCTAGAATGACCTCTGTGGAACTTGAGATATCCTTGTGATTCATGTGTGTGTGTCACATACCTACACTTCCTGACTGTCCACGGAGAAGGTCCAGGAGCTGTGGCACTCTAACAGCAGTAGTACTCCTGGTGCCCAGATATTAGTTTCTAAATATCATTAAAGGCTGACTCCAGGGCCAAGGTAGCATAAGGACAAAAGGAGCTTAAAAAAAACTTGTTCTATCAGAAAGCAAGGAATTCCTCAAAAAAAGAATGGAGATGTAAAAAGCACACAGCTGCCAGCTTGAAGACGCTCCCAAATCAAAGACAATCTGAACATCAAAAGAAACAATGAGAGCAACAGACTATAACCCACCGATATTAATTAATTAAAATTTGATGAGAAACAGGATATTCGTAGTCTCAGAGTAATTCCCCACAAAATTGCTATCAATTACAAATCTGGAAGAGTGTGTGAAAGTTCCATGGTGTGAAACTTGGTAGCCACCACCTTAATCAAGAGATCAAAGTGAAGGTTGTCAGAGCGGGCAGAGTGGAATCACGGTCACCCAGTAGGATGCAATGAGAAGAGTCAGTGACAGTTTTGAGAGATTCTAGCCAAAAAAATGGAAACCTTGAACCCAATCATGAGGAAGCACCAGACAAACCCGATTTGAAGTGCATTCCACAAAATAGCTGGCTTGTCATCTTCCCAGGTATCAATGTCATGAAGGTTTAGCAAAGGCTGAAAAGCTGCTTCAGACTGAAGGGAACTCAAGAGCAGGATACCTGAGGCAGTGTGTGACTCTGAACTGGATCCTTCTGTATGAAGAACATGAATGGGACAATGGGTAAAAGGGGGATGGAGTCTGAGGATTAGATGGCAGTGATGTATCAATGCTAATTTCCTGGATTTGACTGGTTACCTAGAGTGAATGTCATGTTTTGGTAGGAAATAGATACCAAAGTGTTCCGTGGTGACGGGCTGATCAGGCTGGCAACTTATTCTTCAAATGGTTCAGAAAAAATACTCTTTGTATTACACCAACTTTTCTGTTAAGTTTGTGACTGTTTTCAAAATTTTAAAAGAAAAATTTTAAATAAAAAAAAAAAAGGAATGTCCACCTAGGCTTTTTCAGAAGCCCGACCACTGAACTCAGTGAGACATAAACACACAGGACAGCCAACTAAATGACCTGCTGGAGTCTTTGCCTTGGACCTCCGGTCAAATGAACTTGAAAGGGGGTGTGTGTGTGTGTGTGTGTGTGTGTGTGTGTGTGTCCGGTCAAATGAACTTGAAAGGGTGTGTGTGTGTGTGTGTGTATCCGGTCAAATGAACTTGAAAGGGGGTGTGTGTGTGTGTGTGTGTGTGTGTGTGTGTGTGTGTGTGTGTGTGTGTGTGGGTGTGGGTGTGGGTGTGGGTGTGTATCCGGTCAAATGAACTTGAAAGGGCGGTGTGTGTGTGTGGGTGTGTGTGTGTGTATCTCCGGTCAAATGAACTTGAAAGGGTGTGTGTGTGTGTGTGTGTGTGTGTGTGTGTGTGTGTGTATCTCCGGTCAAATGAACTTGAAAGGGCGCGTGTGTGTTTGTGTGTGTATGTGTGTGCACGCACGCGCGTGTGTGTGTGTGTGTCCCAGCTAATCACAGGCACAGAACCCCTGCAGTGCCCACGGTACCTGGTAGTCAGGGCCTGACACCCAGCTGTGAAGCTTCCTAGAAGGCGGCTGAGGTTCTGGCACCTTCCGGACGACACGGGTTCTGCCTCCTGTTTCGCCCCAGTCCTTTCCTTCGTCTTGGGTGCGCTTGGCATCAGCACTGTCTGCAGAGCTCACTGACAACTGCCGCTGCCTCCTGGGGTCCCAACTGTTCCTGGGACAAACCACACAGAGCGTTAGTTCTCCCAGTCTGCCCAAGCATGGTCTGGCCTCACTGGTCAGGCCCTTAGGAATTCCAAAGTTGGCTGTCTACATGCCAATTTCCTTCATGAGAGCAGACCTACCCCGCACCCCCTCTATAGGTGAGAGGATATGCCCAGAGCACCAAAATCAGCACCAATGTTTACCAAGTCAGCCTTACACACACAGCTCCTGGCAGGATGCCTCACACCCATTACTTTATTTACTCCAAAAAAAAAAGTCTCTACTTCCCCCATGTTAAAGAGTTGGTAATTGAGTCTCCGACAGGTTGGGGAGCTGTTTTCACAAGGAAGAGCTAAGAGATTTGAGCCTAGGACTCCCACTGAAGGCCCTTCTCTTTACGCCACAGCTCCCGCCCTGTGCTCTGCATAAAGGAGTTGCTTAATAAATGCTCCTCGCAACAGCAAAAGGCGGCTCACTGGCTGGTTCATGATAAAGAGCAGGAGGAACAAAGGAAAGCACACACAGCGTGGAAAAGGAGGAGAGATGCCCAGCGGAGGCTACGGGAAGGCTCGAACCGAAGGGAGGCCTGTGCAGCGCTCACCTTCACATGCCCCAGTGTAAACAAAGGCCCTGGGGCAAAACACATGTGCATCTACTCAGCACCTCTTCTTCAGTGGTGCCCACTAAACCCAGCAGGAGCGCAGAGGAAGGCAGGGAGTCAGACCTGGCTAATGTACATGTCTGCGCAGGTGCGCACGCACGCACACACACACGCACACACAAGCACACATGCATGCGCACACACACACACACACACACACAAGCACACACGCACGCACGGGAGGTGGAAGGGAGGTGGGGCGGGTGAGGATCGGGACACCACAGACGGGGCAACAACTGCTAGCGGCTCCGGACTGCAGCCAGAGGCGGGCGCCCACACGAAGCCTCCTGACCCACCAGGAGAGATCGAGTCTGCAGAAGACAACTAAGGAACAGTGTGAGGGTGAGAGGGAAGGAAGGACATGAGCTGGCCAGCCTCTCGATGGTGCAGCAAAGGAAGGATGTGGGTCCCAGTGGCCCCGAGACAATGAACAGGAAGGGATGGAACAGGAAAGTTTCAGGAACCCATCGTGGATGGGAAATAAAATGTCAAAGAAGACTGGGGAGCTTGTAGTAGGAGTCTCAACCAGCTCAGGGAACACACTGAGGTCGTGGCTGGTGGACTCAATTTGATGTGTCCTTGGTCACAGCCAGTGGTGAACTGGGTCCAAAACCCAGGTCTAACTCTTTCAGATGAACATTCAATTCACATCAACTCAAAGAGACAAGAAGAGAGTGGCCTGCTGCTCCAATAAATCTGCAAAACTTTGCTTGCCATTGATTTAAATTCTTGATCACGTCTCCTTCTGAGCTTAGTGTTCCAAAAACTGACCCATAGATATTTATTTCCCAAGTGCATCCAAAGCTTCAGCTGAAATCAAGCAACATTAAAATAAATTACAGAAGCCTCAATTCTTTAATTGTTTGTGTATCATCTGAGAGAGTGGCAGAAGATCATTACCAGCTCCCTGCGCAAGAGGAGCTTTGAAGCGAAAGATGAAATAACAAAGACTTGCAGACCCAACTACATAAACATTCAATTACTGACAATAAAAGAGACAAAGGGAAAAATATTAAAGCACTAATATCTAAGCAATATAAAACAGTAATCACATTTTAACGGAAAGCAGAGTAAGTCTAACAGATAAATATACAAAGGAAACAGGCAATTTCACGCAAAAAGAAGCATTCTTGCCAGTACTGGGGCGGGGGGGAGCAAATTAAAGCAACCATAGGTGCTCTTTTAAAAGTACTAGCCAATACTACTGGTATCATGCTAAAAACTAGAGGGACTAGATTACAATGAAGCATTTTCCAAAAGGTGCTGTGAGTAAAAATCAGTCCAATGGAATGATCCAAAAACAAAAAAAAGATAGAAGAGATTAAAGTGGTCAAATAAGTTTAGGAAATGTGGCATACCCGCCTCCCCGCAGATTCCCAGCACATGGCAGTATGCACACTCTAGGCTCTGGACAACCTTGGAACTATTTATTAGTAAACAGTTAAGTGGAAAGCAAAGTTTCCCAAATCTGCTTGGCCAGAGAAGCCTCCTGGGGCACTACACCCAAAGCAATCTATGGAACAAGCAGTCTATAAGACACCCTTGGGAAAATACTGGCACAGTGGTTAAATCACTAGGACTCAGCCAGCCAGCCAGCCACGCCTGGGTGCAAATCCTGGCTCCATCCCTGAACAGCTGTCCTCAAAAGCTATGGCCCTCTCATCTGCAAATGGAAGGAGTATTTGCCCTTGTGAGGTTGCTGGGGTAACCAGGAAATGCACTTGGCATGGTGACAGGCACACGGCAGCACCACGAACACGGGTGCATTTACATCCCGCTAAGGTCACGCTCCTTGGGAGCGGAGCGATCAGCGGCACAGGGACACTTACCGCTTTGGCCTGCCGTCCTTCACAACTTCCTCCTCCTCATCATCATCGCTGAACTTCAACTTCTCTGAGTAGTCCACTTCTTCATGGAGGCCTGCAACAGGAGCACGGCCAGGGAAAGTGAGACAAAATGCGCGTCTCAGCAGTGCTAAGGTCGCCACTGGGGAGCTTCCTCCAGTCAGGAACTGCACCAACCCAGCTGGGTAAGGCACACCACCCAGCTGCCACCACCAGAACACACACTGTGGATAAAAATGAAAGACAGGGCTTCCCTGGTGGCGCAGTGGTCAGGAATCTGCCTGCCAAGGCAGGGGACACGGGTTCGAGCCCTGGTCCGGGAAGATCCCACAGGCCACGGAGCAACTAAGCCCGTGTGCCACAACTACTGAGCCTGTGCTCTAGAGCCCGCGAGCCACAACTACTGAAGCCTGCGCGCCCGGAGCCCGTGCTCCGCAACAAGAGAAGCCACTGCAGTGAGAAGCCCGCGCACCGCAGCAAAGAGCAGCCCCCGCTCAATGCAACTAGAGAAAGCCCGCGCAGCAACGAAGACCCGACGCAGCCAAAGATAAGTAAATAAATAATTTATTAAAAAAAAAAAAAAATGAAGGACAGTGCTGGCACAGCTAACAGCAAAGTAGCCTGGTTAGACTAACACCCCCCGGTTAGACTTAAGACAACAGCTCTTAAATCTAGACAAAATACTCTGCAAGTGTATTTGGAGGTGAGGAGAGTGGGCAAAAGCAGGCAGAAGCCAGCCAGGAGGCCACCCTAGCAATACAGACACCTGAACAGTGAGATTCGTGGGTGGCCGTTTTGCCCCAGGGCCCTCCCCTACCCAAGTGGCTCAGGTGGCAGAAAGTCACCATCAACTGATGAGTGGGTACACAAAATGCGGTAGAGCCATACAATGGAAGAGTATTTGGCCACTAAAAAAAGATTTTAAAAGAGTTCAGACACATGCTGCAACATGGTGATCCTTGAAAACATTATGCTAAGTGACAGAGCCAATGTGAAAAGCCAGGTATTCTACTGTGGGATTCCATGGATAGGAAACATCCAGAACAAGCAAATCCACAGAGACAGAAAGTAGATCCACAGAGACAGAAGGGAGATGAGCGTTTGCCGAAGGGCGTGCGTGGAGGGCAGGTGGTAACTGGGAGTGACTCTGCTGATGGGTATATGGGCGTCTTCCGTGGGAGACAGAAATGCTCTGGAATCAGACAGGGAGGATGACTGCACAAACCTGTTAATATATGAAAAATATCTGAATTTTAGACTTTATAAGGGTAAATTTTTTTTTTTTTTTTTTTTTTTTTTTGCGGTACGCGGGCCTCTCACTGCTGTGGCCTCTGCCTTTGTGGAGCACAGGCTCCGGACGCGCAGGCTCAGCGGCCATGGCTCACGGGCCCAGCCGCTCCGCGGCATGTGGGATCTTCCCGGACCGGGGCACGAACCCATGTCCCCTGCATTGGCAGGCGGACTCTCAACCACTGCGCCACCAGGGAAGCCCTATAAGGGTAAATTTTACGTAATATGAAAATCTGTCAAGTGAATTATATCGTTAAAAAAAGGAGACGACGACAAAAAGCCCAATCCAATTAAAAGGCAAGTTAGATTTGACGATAAAGCAAGTGCAATTACATGCTGTTTCCCAGAGCATCACTTTATATACAAACACAAGTGGGTTAAAGGGAATGGATGGAAAACATACACCATGACAACAATAAATAATTTAAGTCAGAGCAATGATACTAACATAGGACAAAACAGACTCCAAGACAAGAAGTGTTACGAGAGATAAAAAAGGATATTTGAAAACAATATAAAGGGACAATATGTCAGAATCATAAAAATGATAAATGTGCATAACAGCTTCAAAATAAATGAAGCAAAAACTGACAGAATTAAAGGGAGAAATAGATAAATCCACAATTATAGTAGAGAGTTTAACACCTCACTTTCAGTAGGCTGGTAGAACTAGACAAAAATGTAAGTATATAAGATCTGAACAACACTACCAACCACCTTGACTACACTGATATTTACAGAATGTGATATCCAACTTATAGAACACACATTCTTTTCAAATGCACTTGGAATATTCACCAAGATAGGCCATATATCTTGGTCATAAAACAAGTCTTAATAAGTTGGAAAGAACTGAAGTCATACAGAATATGGTCTCTTGACTACAATGGAATTAAATGAGAACTCTAGAAAGCTCCAATTAAAACGATTGGTGAACTAGAAAACAATCAAACAATGGAGAAAACTAAAGCCAAAAGCTGTCTCTTTGTAAAGATTAATTAAACTACTAAGCCTTTGGCAGAAGTGAACAAGAAAAAGAGAAAAAATACAAATTAGCTAATTATCAGGAATGAAAAAGGCTGATACCTGTATCACTACAGACCCTACAGACATCAGGGAAAAAAAAAAAAAAAGGAATATTATCAACAACTTTACACCACTAAGTTCAACTCAAAAGAAAGGAACAAATCCCTTGAAAATCACAACTTATGAAATACTGACACAGAAACATCGGAAATCTGAGCAGCCCTATAACTAATCAAAGAAGTTAAATTTATTATCACAAATGTCTTTAGAAAGAAAATTCCAGGGCCAATCGGTTTCACTGGCGAATTTTATCAAGCATTTATGAAAAAACTAATACCAATCTAACAGAAACTCTTTCAGAAAGTAGAGAAGGAACATTTTCCAACACATCTTATGAGCCCAGCAAAACCTGATATCAAAACCCAAGGGCGATATTAAAAGAAAATTACAGACCAATATCCGCCATGAACACAGGCACCAAGAATCTTAAGAAAATATCAGCAAATTGAATCTAGACGTAGGTGGAATTTATTCTAGGGATGCAAGGTTGGTTAGCATTAAAAAAATAAATCAGGGGGACTTCCCCGGTAGTCCGGTGGTTAAGAATCCACCTTCCAATACAGGGGACGCAGCTCTGATCCCTGGTTGGGGAACTGAGATCCCACATGCCACGGGGCAACTAAGCCCGTGCGCCACAACTACTGAGCCTGTGCTCTACAGCCCGTGAGCCACAACTACTGAGCCCGTGTGCCACAACTACTGAAGCCCACGAGCCTAGAGCCCATGCTCTGCAACAAGAGAAGCCACCACAATGAGAAGCCCGCCCACCACAATAAAGAGTAGCCCCCACTCGCCGCCACTAGAGAAAGCCTGCGCACAGCAATGAAGACCCAACGCAGCCATAAATAAATAAATGTATTAAAAAAAATCAGCAAACTAGAAATAGAAAGGAATCTCCACAATCTGATAAAGAACATCTCCAAGAACCTTACAACTATCATCATATTTAATGGTGAAACACTAAACACTTTCTCCCTAAGATCAGGAATACAGAACTTGAATACAACATTGTACTGGAAGTACTACACTGCAATAAGGCAAGAAAAAGAAAAGGCATTTAATCTGTCCCTATTTACAGGCAACATGATGGTTTATGCAGAAAATTCTAAGAAATCAACAAGAGCTAGTAAAACTAATGAATGCATTCAGCAAACTGTCTGGTACAAGGTCCACACACAAAAATCAGCTCTATGTATGTCTATATAATAGCATCAAACACTAAAAAACAAAACTTTTCTCTTTTTTTTTAAAACCAGTACCATTTACGATAGCGTCAAGAAACATAAAATACTCAGGAATAAACATAACAAAGATGTTCAAGACCTCTATACTGAAAACTATAAAACACTGCTGAGAGAAATGAAAGCCCTAATAGAGAAAGTTTCACCAAGTTACTGGACAAGAGATTCAAAATTAAGATTTCATTTATCCAGAAATAAATTCAACACAATCTTAACCACAATGCCTGCAGGCTTTTAAAATACTGACCGGTTGATTCTAAATTTACATGAGAATGAAAAGAACTTAGAATAGTCAAATAATCTTAAACATGAACAAAGCTGGAGAACTTACACCACTGAATTTAGAACTTACTATAAAGCTACAGCGTGCTATTGGCATAAGGATGAATAAACAGATCAAAGGAACAAACAGGGTCCAGAAATAGACCCACATTTATACAATCAACTGATTGTTGGCAAAGGTGTCAAAGCAACTCAATAGGGAAAGAAAAGTCTTATCACAAACAGTGCAGAACAATTAGACAACCCAATTTATTAAAATGAACTCCGACCCCTATCCTACACCATATACAAATTAATACAACACGGATCACAGATCCAAAAATAAGTGTTAAAACTATAAAACATAAGGGAGTATCTTTGCCACCAAGGAGAGACAAAGATTTTTTTATAAAGGACACAAAAGTAAAAAACATATAAAAAACAACAAATTTGTAAGTTAAACTTCATCAAAACTGAAAACTTCTGCTCATCAAAACGCAGTGCTAAAAAATGAACAGACAAGGCAGGCAGTTGGAAAAAATATCTGTGAAATGTTAAGTCTCCAAGGACTTGTATCCGAACACACACACACACAGACACACAAAGACACCAGTAGGCAAATCGACATGAAAACGTGTTTATCATCATTAGTCATCAGCAAGATGAAAGTTAAAAGCACAACGAGATACCACTACACACCCACTAGAATGGCTAAAAATAAAAAGACTCACATCAAAGTGTTGTGAGGATGCAGAGCAACTAAATTCTCAAAATCGAGGCTGGGAATGGCATCACGAACCACCATGGAAAAAGGCTTGGGTGCTTCTTATAAAACTAATCACACACCTACCCTTTAATTCAACAATTCCACTCCTAGATATTTACCCAAGAGAAATGAACATATCATTCATAATGGAACTTTTGAATGGGTAAACAAATTATAGTATTTGAACAAATGATAGTATTTGATACTATACTGAGGTATGCTGAAATATACCTCCGTAATTAAAAGCAACTATCGATATACATAACGTGGATGAATCTCACAAACGTCACAGGAGAAGGAAAGCTGTGGGACTCCATTCGTTTGCAGTCTGCAGTTAAGATTCATCGTAAGACAGGGAGGCCTTGGGCGAGTCTTGGACACAGTCCGGGAGGGAGACTGGCTAGGGAGGGGCTGGGTGGTGAGGAAAGTGCTCTGTATCGTGACTCGGCTGTGCTACTCAAGCGTATACATCTGTCAAAACTGTAAAATTAAATGTGTGCCTTTCAATGCCGTTAAAGTTTACTTGAAAACAAACAATCCAAAAGAATTTTAAAAGAAAATAATCAGGTTGGGGGGTGGGGTTGGGTGAAGATAAGAATGCAGAATGTCGGCATTTGCTGAAATGCTGAAACTCGGTGACAGGGAGCTACCTGGGGTTCATTACACTTGTTTGTTTTAACTTTTCCATTATACAAAGTCTCTTTTCCCCCTCTAAGGTCAAGACCAAAGACAAAAGAAGACATGGCTCTGTCAGGAAGCAACTGCTCGTCTGAGTGCCAACCAATAAGGATCTCTTCAGGGCACCGAGGCTGCTCCCCGCCCCTTGTTTTCATTCCACCTTGCCGAGGAAAACAGTGGGCTTGGTGTCAGAGGACTTCCAACCTTGGTAAGCAGAGACAGACCGCAGTCCTCCCCTCCTAAACCCTCAGCTGTGAGCCCACCAGCAAACACCCCCACCCACCTGCCCAGCCGTCGTCAGCATCGGTGTCCAGGTCGTCAAGGCCCCGCAGGTTCTCCGCATTGATGATGGTGGGCCTCGGCGTCCGTTCCACCAGCTGCCTCAGCGGACGGATCGGGCGAGTCATTCCCAGCCTGTTTTCTTTTCTGATGAGAGAGAGAAGGGTAAAGATGCTGGACTCGTGTCAAGTATACATACGGAAGCAAACCCAAGTACTTTTCCAAAACTAAATCCTACACTGCAAAGGTTCATGTGTGCCCCTAATATTAAAACCGTCTCCTTTTTAAAGAACACACAGTGAACAAATACATCCTCGAAGGAAGTTCTGCTTCATTCTGCAGTTTTATATGCTCAGGCTGATGTCTAGGGTAGCAGCAATAAACACATGCCAAATCTTCACCTGCCAGGAACCTGAAATCTCTTGTCCTGCCCCAGCCTTCTCACACTCCCTGGGTCTTGAGCTGGTTTCTCTGAGGTCTCCAGAAGACTAAGCACTTTCATATGTAAGCCCAGTATCTTGTCCAGTATCACCAACCAGGCTAATTTCTACATACGTGACTATAATGCAATAACCTTACCCGTCTTGGTCATTCATCTGGAACTGTCTAAAAGGAACACGGGGTTCAAGACGGAGCTGGGGAAGGGGAAAAGATCCTCGTTCCACTGTACCCTGGTTCTCTGATGACTGTGGCGAACACATCTGAAACATAACACCAATGAACAGGGTTTTCTGGTAATGACCCAGATTCTAAGTTCCACTTGCATTAAAATTTGTTTTGGAAAATGGAAAATGGGAAAAAGAAACAGGAAAGTCTTGGGGTTTTCCAATTAATCCTATCAATCACCATCTCCCCCATTTCTTTCCTGCTGTCAGTATGCAAATCTGGGGACCTGTGCCTTGGGGAATATACCTGCCTCTCCTTCTTCTAAAGAGCTAAGGCTAAGATAACATCCACATCACCAGGGAAAGAAGCCAGAGGCCCTTAAGATTTGAAAAGAAGGAGAGAAAATGCAAAAGTAATGGAAGCCTCCAAAGTAGGGTATCAGGGCAAAGAAACTGGGAGGGAGAACCCAAGGTGGACATTCAACCACGTGAAGTAGGTTCTGCTGGACATGAACAATCGGACCTCATGGGGAAAAAAATGCACACTCCGAAGACTTACAAAAGCAGGAAGCATGTCATGGTATGTAGGTGGGTGGTATACATTCCCCATGAACTGTGAAGCCCCTTTTCGGACAGGCTGAGCCGGGCGGAGAGAGGGGTCCTTAGAATCGCTGGTACATGACGAGGAGGGGGCTCCGTCTCCCGCACTCGAGTTCCTGCTGCCCAGCTCAGTTGGGGAGGCGCTCAGAGACGTGGCAGAAATTATGTTTCGCCCACCGCCCTCCCTCCAGCTTGTCACATCTGGAAATTGAAAGGGGGCAAAAGGGGAGAGGAAAGAGGAGGGGGAGGAGGGATTGCATGAGGTTCTGAAGGTCAAGGGACCCCCCTCACTCACCAAAAAATTTAAAAAAATAAAAAAACGGAAGTGAAGAATCGAGTCGACGGGTCAAGCCTGCCAGGGAAGGTGGGCAGGCGCCTGGCCAACGAGTACGAACGTGCTGAGGGGGTCTGGCTGTCAGAGAGACACAAAATAAGGCCCACTCAGAGAGAAGGCAAGTGTCAACGAGACGTGGTCTTCATCGACTCTCAGAAACTACACAACCTCAGACCTGACACTCCAAAGAAACCAAGACGGCCCCAGTGAAAGCAGCCTTGGGTCATTTCTTCCACAATCATGCTGACCCCAACAAGACCAGCACTGTGCTCAGCACTGGACTGGACTTTAGAACCAGAGAGAGTTCCGGACACGTGTTCTAGCTCCATTCAGCAGTGGCACCTCTAGTCAGAGACTCCCCAGCTGTGAAGTAAAGCAGAGCTGCTCTCCCCTCTCCGAGAGGGGGCTGGAAGGGTCTGGGGCCCTACCCACCGGGCCTCACCCCACCTGCTCTGGCAGCGGCCTGTGGGGCCCTCCCACAGGTCACAGATTGAAACCTGCCAACCCTCTGTGACCATCTTTTTAAGACGAGGCTTTCCACTGCAAATGTAGCAAAGCCTGGTGGAATTCAGAGGCCAACGAGGAATCAGATGAGCCAAAAAGACTCCTCTTTCCAGTCAACTTGTAGTTAGGAGTTGAAAGAGGTCCCTGAGTACCTGACCCCTAAGAAAATGGAACCCAGGACCGGAGCCACAAGGTCACAGACTGCTCCCAGCTCTTCAGGTGCCTTGTGCGTGATCTTGGCCAAGCCCTGGTCACCCCTCAGGCCATCTGCTTCTTCATCTTCTCAAACGAGGAGATGGGAGTGATCCCAGAAGCTGCTTCTACTTCTAAACGGTTATAATCCTATAGCAGCTCATCTTAATTAATCCCAGAAAGTTAGAGTTCCTGGCCTAAGGAATTTGATTATGTATTTGGAGCAGCCAAAATACCCCAGCATAGGCCGCTGAAAAGGCCGTATGTTTTATGAGAGCTGCACGGTGATTGTTTCATTTATAGGATATCTGTTCTCACTTTGGGATACCTTGGGGATTAATCAAAACAAGCAGATAAAAGTCTCTCGTATTTCAAAACCTGATCAGCTCCCCCCCCCAAGGGCTACTTCAGAATCCGTGATTAGAACAGATGGAAAATCCCATTCCTAAACAACACCTTGAATACTAACCACCCAAGACCACGAAGAAAAAAATAGTACCAGTGAGAATTGCTACACAATCCTGCTGACCCCTTGGCCAGACCCCAGATGAGGGGTCGTGGAGGCTAGTGCTGGGCCGGCTACTCAACCAGGGGAACGTGTTAAAAAAAAAAAACCAGATTCTAATTTGGCTGGGGATGGGCGAGGGTTGGAAATCAAGACTTTTTAACGAACGCCCCAAGTGATTCTGACAGGATTCAGCCAAGTTTGGGAGCCGCTGGTTAGAAAACAAGCTCCTGAGTCGGGAATCCAGTTAACTGACCCTTGGTCTGTCTGTCCTCGCCGTGACCACCCAGGCACAGCAGAACTAACATCTGATGCCTGCTGGGAAGGCGGACAGGCCTGGCCTGACCCAAAGGACAAGAAAGGAGGAGCGACCTCCAGCCCAGCCCAGGGAGTAAGTCCAGCAGACGCATGGATCAGGTGCAGGATCAACGGGCGTGCTTTCCAGGCAGGGAGCCTGGCTCCTCGAGAAACGGCATGCTTCTACGAGGGCAGAAAGACAAGGGGAAATTCTGCTGTTCCCGTGGGTGCCCAGACAGGGGCTGCAGTTCACTTACTCTGAGGGCGGAGGCTTGGTCCTGGCCCATACGACAGATCTAAGACGCCCTTTTCTTTGCCAGCCTTGTCCTGCCCTCCAGCTGCTTTCAGCGTCGGAAATTCCTCGGGAGAGAAGGATAATAGTCGGCTTGAGGCCCTTAAACCTGTCAAGAGAATTGGGAAGACGTGTGGAGCAAGTGAGATGGGCATCAACAGCTCTCTGCTTTAACAACGGCACACGCTGGCAGCCACGCTGCCCTGAAGGGAGCTCCTTCCTGGGGCGCTGTCTGCGCTGGCCTTCTGTGCCCGCAGAGTGGCACTAGGGTTCCCTGACAAAGGGAGGCTGCCCGCAGACCGCACCAGGTCCCTTGCCAGCCACCCTGCAGGAGCTGGTCACAAAGGGCAGGGGGTAAGGTATGGCAGCGGTTCCAGCCCAGATCCTTCCCTCCCACTCCTGGAAGAAGGCAGTAAGGTCCTTCCAGTGGCCCTGGGGGGCGGATAAGCACGGTCTTTGGTGAAATCAGCCCAGTGAAGCCAACTGCTTTTGGGTGGAGGTAATGCCCTGGCCCCCAACGCCTCCACCCTAGATTTACACCCTCACCCTAGATTTATGCCTCTTCGTCTGTCCACTCCAGTTGACTATTTTCTACAGAGATCCTCAAGCCCTACAAGACCAAACATTTCACTCTTGCGATCTGGGAACAACTTCTTTGTTCTTTCATTCGTTCCCCTACACTATGAACTCTGCAGAGAAGAAGCCTTTTCTTAACTTTGTTCCAATCATTCACAGCACTTAGCACCGGGAACCCGCAATCGTCTTTTCAATGAATAGATAATAATAAACGATGCATTTTAGGGTCTAGAGTGGGATTTGGTCCCTCTCCTGGAATACACAGCGCATGTCCAGCACCACACAAACTTAATAACAGCAACATCACACAGTAAAATGTCCAACTGTGACATGCTTTGATCCCTAGACAATACAGCCAAATCTGTCCCTAGGTATTACTGATCTGAGGACCTGCTAACTCAGGCAGACTTTGCCGGAAAGATGCAGCAGGGATTAGTGCAGATGCACAAGGCGGTGATTCATCCACCATCCCACTTAGTAAAAAGGTCCAGGGTCAAATGAACATGCCGGGGGGGATAACTGGACACATTATTAACCAATGATTAACCTGAGAGATAATCGCCAAGTGTCGCAAAGGAGCACTACTGCTCACATAGTTGCTTCATTATGTTAAAAGGTCATTGGCAAGAATGAAATACGAAAGTCTTGCTTTTAAAATATGGTAGAGGGACTTCCCTGGCGGTTCAGTGGTTAAGACCCCGCGCTTCCACTGTAGGGGGAGCGGGTTCCATCCCTGGTCGGGGAACTAAGATCCTGCATGCCGTGCAGCGCGGCCAAAAGAAAAGAAAAAAAGGAGATAATTTGAAGTTAAAAAACAACAGCAACAACAACAGCAAATGCCTAGTACTTTTTTTCTGCCTCAACAGTCATGAAGGTATTATTCTAATCATGAATTAAACTTACCCTCCACAGATAAAAAAGATAAAGTGAAGAACTCAAAATCTCAAACCAAAGTAGTAGTATTCCTAAGGTTTGAACACCCTGTAATGTTCACCCACCAATCCCTCCTACCATCTGTTCTCTGCCATGAGAAAGTGAGGCAGTGAAATCAGGGGCTTCTCTGAGGCCCCAGATGGAGCCGCCGGTGGTGCTCTGGCAGCAGAGCCCACGAGCCATGTGCCTCTGGCCTCTGCCTGAACCACACAAGCAGGCCTCCTGGGCCTGATCCAAGTGAAACAGACCAAACGACCACCTTCTACATGGAGAGAGTCTGTCAACTCAGGAAGAACCCTTCTGAGTTCCAAAGAGTCATGAAAATGTTTGTGGGCCACACCCCCAAATCCCACAGCCCTGGTGGCATCGCGGGCTTGTGACCCCGGCATAGGAGGGGAACCAGAAGCCGGGTTCCCGCCCCGGCCCCACCTGGTCGGCACGTGTCTGTTCTCTCCTCTTGGGCTACTGGGCTCTGCCGTCTCCCAGACGAGCTATCACATGTTTACGGAGTATTTTACTGTGTTTTAGGATTATTTTCTAAATCAAGTTTTCTTTTGATAGGTAATACAATCAAAAGGTTCAAAGGTAAAAAGCCTTAAAAGAGCATAAACAGAAGCCTACCTCCTACCCTCGTGCCCCATCTGCCTACTTCAAACACCCTCACAAAACAGGTAGTCTTCTGTTTCGTTCCTTCTCTCCCTTCCTCTTATGTTTCCTTCCAGAGATTTTTTTTTAATGCGCATACAACATTTTTAGAAGCGTACTTTCCCTCTCCCCAGTTGTTTGCACAAATGGTAATATACTCTGCGTACTATTCCACACTTTTTTTCACTTAAGAATATGTCCTGGAGATCTTGCCAGATCGGTAGAAAACTGCTTTTTTTCCTTACAGCCAAGTAGTATTTCATTAAAGTACCATCCTTTGACGCACATTTCAAGGGACTGTGTCCAATCTTTTGCTATTACAACGTTGCAATGAATAATCTCGTGCATGTCATTTCACACAGCTGTTAAGTATCATCTACAGGGTGATTTCCTCCAAGTGGAACCTCCAGGTCAAAGGGTATTCGTGCTGGTGTGTGACGGGCAGTGCCAATTTACACTAGTTTTTTTTAATCTCTGTAAGTTCTTGTTAGATTAAAATGAATATTCCATTTACTTAAGGAAATTGCAACCTTATGGAAATGAAGGCTATAGAAAGCAAAGAACCACTGTTAACAGTCCAGTGAATCATCTCCGTCATGCCTCTGTGAAGACCTTGCTTCCCGTCTGCAGTGCCTTGTTGCATCCCCGCCCCACCTGGCCCCGCTCACCCTCCAGGCTGGGGCAGCCAGCTGAGCTCCCCTTGCCCTTTCTCCTCTAGGCGAGCTGCGGCTCCAAAGCCCCCGGCACACCTTCGGGCTGAGGAAGGGGTGGGCCTTCAACCGCACAGCGACCGGAGGCTAGAGGGGCCCGTCCTTGGGGCATCGGAGTGGCAGGGGTGTGTGGGGAAGGTGGCACACGGAGCTGGTTTTCTACTCTAAGCCATAAAACGTAAAGTCTGGCCAGGCCTTGGCCAGCAGGGATACGCAGAAGACAGAGGGCAGTGCCGGGACAGGAGCCAAGGGTAAAAAAGGCAGCCCGTGTTGGTTTACAGAAAAAAAAGCAACTGCGGTGTAGCCACTCACACCACCGTCCCTCTCCATCCAGCTTGGGGCGCCGCCCAGCGTGCTCTGCACAGTGTGCTAGAAATACGCACGCCTACACTGGGAAACCAGGAGAGTTCATGTAGAAGAATCTGGGTTTTTGGCTCCTCTCAAGAACACCCGTGGACCCTGGGCCCACATTCTCAAAGGGCTCTAGATGCTGGAGGGGAGCCAGATTTCCCTCTGCCCCAGCGCCCCTCAGCCATGCCACTCGGGGGCCGCTCTGCTCTGGGCCTGCCTTGGAGCCATTTCAGTCTGTTGCTCGGCATTCACTTAAAACTCGGGATGCTTTCCCCTTCCACTCACCCCACATCGGCTGTGCAGAACCACTGCAGCTGTCTGAGTCCCTCTGTCAGGCGGGACACCAATGGTAACAAACACCACGCAACCTCCGCATGCTCTGGTGTCACTGCCCAAAAGCAAGCAGTTCCCGAGGCTGCTGATGTGCAAACCCAGGTACAAAACCAGTGCCCCGCAGGCAACACCTCCTCCCTGGGGGCTGGGGACTCGCTCCAATGGCGGCTCAGCCGACGAGGGAGCCCAGGGCCAGCGCCCGGTCTCTCCGCACACCTTGGGAGGGCTGTCCTTAGCAATAATGTTCAGTGAAACCAAAGAGCTGACGTGCTCTGCAGCATCAGCACTTCCACCGCCGGGGCAAAGGCAGTAACTCGCTCTGGGAGGAGAGTCCACAAAGCTGCAAGCCGAAGACTGCCTGGACAGAACTGGAGCAGCCCAGAAAAGGCACACCTCCCTCCCACCCGCCCACCGCCACGCCACGCCACACACACACTTACCACCTTCGTGTCCTGCTGGCTTTCCATTCAGCTGTGCCCATGACTTTGGTCCACCTGGCGCTGAATTTGTATTCTGAAAGAAGGAAGACAATGAGAACAGGGTCTGCGGTCCACTCCCTGAGCGAGTCAGAACAAGGTGCCCTCGGATCCTCACCTGAGGTCCAGACCCTACACTGATGTACCCACCACCACCAGCGGGGTAAGGTCCAACCACGCGGGCTTTCCACGCAGCCTCCCACTCGGGCAACAGTCCAGGGTCAGGACCCACGGCCACATGACAGACGAGGGGCAGGCCGGAGGGCAAGCGGCCAGCTCAGGGTCCCACGGCAGAGCCAGCGGTGCGCTCGGAACATGCTGCCAGGCTGCCCCTCATGCCCACACAGAGCTACTCTGTCTTGCTCCAGGGACAAGACCAAACCCCAATTCTAGTGTGTCTGAAAAACTGGGTGGCGCCGCTAACAGAACACGCGCGCGAGAAGGCTCACGTGCGTGACGAGTCGCTGGCCAGGCGGCAGCACCACTTTCCACAATTACTGCCGTGCCACAAGGCACCACTCCCCAGGTGCGCGGCCTTCCGCCTCCACTCATCTGGGCTTGCCCGGCTCGGCTCACCTCTGCTGAAAGCTCACCGCACGCCAGGCATGGTGCTAGGCACACCTGGGTCACTTGGGTTAGACACTCAGCTAGTGAGGCGGGACCAGGACTTGTCCCCACCCTGCCCGCGCCCAAAGCCCCTTCAGGTCCCCAACCACTGAACTCAGCTGTCTTCCCAACAACATGCTACTTAACAACCGAAGGTAAAGATACACAAATCCAAGCTGATGCAGCATGACGTTCCATCACTTACTGGACTAGATCCTGGATAAACAGTTACCCCTTCCCATCCTCCCCCTGCCTCTGCCGCCACACACACTCAAGGCAGACAGCTGTCTCTCTTGCCTTCGATGCAGAGCTGAGTAGGTGCAATAACGCACGTATTTATCACAGACTTGCCCTGAGTGCTTGACCTGAGAGGCCTGGAACGCCCAGGGTCCCCCGTGCAGACCACACAAGGGAAACGCCAGCACCGTGACAGGGGCAGGGCAGCCCCTGCTGGGAAGGGCGAGGCTCCAGACCAGCGGGAAGCAGGGGGCCCCAGGGCACTGCCATCCCACAGCCTCCGGCTCGGGGTCTGCAGCCAAGCCTGAAGCCACAGGGATGGCCCCCACCCTCACCCCCGGAAGAGAAGGCCTAGGGGCCACGAAGGCGTTAACAACACTGTGGCAAATCTCACCCCAAAGCTGGGAACCACCGGGGGTCTCCTCCCAACACCGTCCCCGCACGAGAGGAGAGCTGGTAAGCGCCAGGCGGAGGGCCCGCGTGCCAGCTGCAGGACAGGGCCCGACCCGACCGCAGTCCCCGCGGCACCCGTGCTCCACAGGTGCCCAAGCCGCACGCAGGCCCGGCCCAGGCCTGTTTGTCTCTAACAAGCTTGGAAGGTGAGTCTGACGTAGAGCCAGGGCTGTAGAAACAACCAGGGCTCCAGAAACAACCAGGGCTCCTTAATCGCACTCAGCTTCAAATTCTGGGAAACAGATACGAACTCCACACTACATGCTCTGACTGATCAGCAGGTCCCAGTGGATTTAGGCCAATGAACATGCAGTCTCGCATGAATGTGGATTTCTTCTTGCTTCTCCTTTAATTTCAAAGCACAGTTCAGTGTTGGGCAGGGAGGGTGTTCCTCTGGTAAAGCCATAAGCTTTCCCCGCAGATGGGGACGGCACCTCGGTCCTTCTACTGCCCAGGCAGCAATGCAAACTGAGTCATTCTTTCAAGGGAGCCAGTGAACGCCAGGTATCTGTCTAGATTTTTTCTGGTCTTCTAAAAGATTCAGACACCTTGCCTAGATTTCTAGCTACCAGATACCGGCCTCTGTACCCACAGACAGACACCAGTGGGCCAAGTAGGATATGAGCTCTTGATTAAATCATGACTCTGTTTAGAGGCGTATGAAGTGCAGCAACAAATAAAGGATCACAGCTTGGTATTTCCCACAGCATGCTCTGAGAGACACTAGTCTCTAGAGACGTTCGACGAAAAGAGGTTTCCAAGGATAAATACATTTCGGGACCGCTGTCCATGATGTCCTTTTCTCGGAGACTCACAGGACACATTAGCATACTGAAGACACCGAGAGAAAGTATGACATTAAGAAAACCAAGCAAAGGAGCTGGCTTCATTTTGTTTTCCAAACTCACCAGACCACTGAACCTTCTGTAGCCTAACACCTGCTGTCTCCTTTTGACACCTGCTTCCGGGGAGACACTGCGGGGGGCCCGATCTAGCCTGTAGCTGCCAGAGTGACTCACCTCAAGCTAAGGCAACTGGAATCAAATTAGGCGTCTATATTCTATTCTGCATCTGGGGTCTTTCTCAAGAGTCACTCATCAGGTTTGCCTCTGGAATGAGCACGTCACGCAGAGCCACGCTTCTCAGCGACAGCTCCCATCGGTCCCCAGCGCCAGGGAGCTCAGAGGCGCCGACGCCTAGGCAAGCATCGGGACCGGGTCCCCAGCACCTACCTCCTGACTGATCGACTGTGTCGGTTTCTGCAAATTGGAGACAGATTTCTGCAAACCCGGCTGCGGCAGCAACTCCGGCGGCTGAGAGGCCGTCGCACTGGAACTAGACAAAGGCAGGACACACACAGGAATTAGACAGGCACCGGCCAAGCCCACAAGGTCCCTCCACATTCCCGAGAGACACGGCTGCTCGCTGGCTGGGAGCAAGACCTCCTCTGGCCAATAAAGATACCTTCCCCGGCGGACTCCTAGGCTGGCCAAGGCAACGAGAAACTGGACCACCTGTGAGGTCTGCTCACCGACGCCTGATAGGACAGGCCAGCCCTCTGCCTTTCCACAGAGCCTTCTGTCTGCGAAGACTGAAAGCTCACGGCCAACAACGAAGTGATGGAGGACATGTCACGAGGGAGACTGCGTCGGGGCAGGGAATGGGCTCGGAGCTCCCGCCCCTCGCTCCTGACCAAGAGCTCACAGCTCCTCAGGGGCTGATCTCTTTGAAGCATGAGCAGATTTTTTTTTTTAAACCTTCTCTTGGCTTATAAAAGAAATATATGCTCATGATAAAAATAAATAAATACATGTAACACAGAATTTGTCACGATCTCATCCTCCGGAGAGAAACTCAAGCAGATTTTTCTACGTATATTAGCATAGCATTTTGTAACACAAGTAGGGTAACACCATACACACAGTCCAGCAACTCGTGTTTTACTCAATGCCCTTGACATCTTTTCGTGACAACACACATGGATCTACTGCTTTCTTTTAATGACACAGTACAGGTGGATGGGCCACAAAGTGCCAACCTCCAATTTTTCTTCTATTACAGATAAAACTGCAATGAGCATTTTTGTGTACACATCTTGGCAAACTTGTGTGTACGCAATTCAGTAGTCTAAGTTCTTAGAAGTGGGACAGCTGGATCAAAAGACGTTTTAAAGTTTAAAAGATACCGTGGAGCTACCCTCCAGCAAAGGTGCGTCTGTCGATCTATACCCCACAAGTCATATTCTGAGAGCAATAAGAAAGGGTTCTGAAGGAAGATTTCTGCCAACTTGCAGCCTTCCAGTCACTCGTTCTGTTCAACCTTCCATGCGACGAGCTTCAAGGAGGACAGCAATCCCCTGGCCAGAATCCACCCAATGCCGGTGGCTCAGCTGAAGGCAAATTCTACACACATCCAAGGCTTACTCAACCGAGTAACTCACCACCTGTGATTATTACACAATGAAGGCCACTGACCCTCCTCTCTCACATCACCTTCTACCTGAAATAGATGCTTCCAGGTGGTGTCACTTCTGTGGTCTCCAAACACTGAGTCCCAGCAGGTGTGGCCCCCCTACTCGGCCACCTCCCTGACAGCCTCGTGAGGATGTGGCCCAGGGGAGGCAGAGAAGCAGCGCCGGGGTCTGCTGCCCCCGCCAACACTCACTCTTCACCTCTGGCTGGCAAACATGCTTCAGCACACTGGCCTCGTTGAAGATGCCTGACGCTTTCGATGCTACTGGTACATAAGACTGGATAAAAGGAGGGAGCAAGGCTTTGTCCTCTCTCTCTAGAACTTTCAGTAGCAGAGGCATTTCAACGCTTACACTGAGCTGTTTGCAGCGTCTACACTTGAACAGAATGAGGACATCCGCCACGTATCACCTCTGTGCCAGGCCCTGTGCTAAACCCGTGACTTGGGCAAATCTCATCCATTTCCTGTAGCCACCCCCGGAACCAGGTGTTATTTGTACTTCACAGGAGGACAATGATGCTCAGAAGTCAAATAAACCAGGTCCCACAAATGGCCTGGCTGGAAATCACACACATCTGTCCAGTTCTAAAAGTCACACTATACCGTCAATCAGGATGATGATCCCTAAGCCAACGGTTAGGAACTGTCTTAAAATTTCAGTTATTACTGATCATCTGAGCGAATTATTGGCTCACTCTCTACATATTGTCTGAAGTAACTACAGAAGTTTTACAGAAGCTATTGGCCACTTCCAATTAGAGAAAAGGACCCTGGCTGGCAGGCTGTGCTCTGGGCCACTTTTACTTTCTGGGTCCTGAGTATCAATCAGCAGCCAGACCACAGGGGAAACACAGGGCAGGAGAGGGTATGAGGCTGGACTGCTCTGTTTTCACGGCCAAGCCCAGCAGCAGGGCTCTGCCTGCCAGCCTCAGAGAGGCCCCGTCCTTCCCCAAACCCCTCCCAGCGCAAACCCCAATCCTCTTTCCTGGACACCCTACCGCTGGCTGGAACGCAGCCGGGCCACGGGCCACGGAAGGAGGAACGAAGGCTCAGGCGGCACACTCGTGCTTTCAGCGCCACCACACAACCTCCCTCTAATGATGATCTCTGTGCCAGATCCCGGGCCTCCTAAGGCTCCCGTAAGTGCTGTGCCGGCAGAGGGTGGCCCTGCAGGGAGGCTGCGCGCTGACCCCGAGTGCCTGGACTGGGGCGGCTGTCCTCGTAACTGAGTCCTACAGAGCATGTGCAGACACCTGTGTGGGGCGCTGCTGCCCCAACAGCTGGGACGGCTCCACCTTCTCTACCTGGGGCCCAGCACCCAGGGACCCCAACCAGGTGAAGCACTCAGCTCTCCCCACAGTGGCTCCTCTGGGAGAGGTGAGCCCTTCTTAACAAGGCACAGGGGACACTGGTCACCAGGGAAAGGCAGCTCACAGAAACACTGTTGCATCGGCTCCCAGAGCCAGGAAAAATGAAGGCAGGGAGCAAGAAACTGCTAAGTAGCAGGAGTCGGGGTGAAAGAAGCTTCCTTTGGAACCTGCCCAGTTCTCCAGAGCTGCCCCTGCAGGAGGAGAGGGGGCCGGCCACGGACGCAGCTCCAGCTCCCGGCCCTCCGCCCGCCCCTCTGCTCTCACCTCTTTGGGTCTTGCTGATCCTGCTTGTTTGCCCATCCCGTCCCGTCCTTGGGTACTATAACGATGTTGGGGTCGTTTCCTTTGTTTTCAGACTTCAAGCTTGGCAGGTTTGCAGGCGGTGGCATACGCCGGGCTGTGGCAACTTTCCCGAGACTCTGTAAGCCATGTCTAGGAATAACTGTGTGGAGGGAGAGGTGGAAAGAGATGTTGCACAGAAAGTCATGGAAGGAAAGATGCCGGGTTCATTCAGCTGCTCTTCCAAACTCTAGAGGATAATGACAGAGGCAACCAAACAACAAACAAGGGACAGACCCGCCACGCAAACACACAAAAAGTGCTTGGTGGTCACTTGTAGTCAGTCCTTTTACAAGCCCTTCACCGAGGACTTCAGAGACACAGGAGCTGCTGAAGTCTGTGCGGAGGCTTCCAGTTTGCTCGTGGGCAGAAGGCTCAGGGCGTTTAGGACATGGGGGAGGGGCCAGGCCTAGAAACCTCCATCCCACAGAATGACTAGCCCTGTGCAGAGGGGAGACTGCTCTGGCCTCGTTACAGCAGGACTGAAGGGACAGCCTCGCCTAGACCCAAGCCAAGCCTGAGCAGGGCCCCCGGCATTCATAAAATTCTCAAGGGGTGTGGACAGAATCAACAGGAACTTTCCCCGCCAAGCTCCGGAATATTAGAACCATGAAACCTAAAGGGGTAACTCTAATGCAAATTAAATTCCATTCTGCCCATCGGGCTCAAAATATCCATGGCTTCAATAAGATAAGACAGAGGAGGAAATAATCCTAGTACAGCAGAGTCAGGATATTCCAGGCTCTGAAATCATACATCAATTAGGAGCAGAGGGTGACGTGTTTCCCCTGAACTACAGGATGACCTCCACGTGCCCAGCAGACTGGTCTGCATGGACCATTCCTGTCTGACCAGACAGGGGACTCTAGGTTTTCCTGATCCTTGACCTGGAGCTTCTCGCTTAAGGGAAAGCATAAGGAACTGGCCTCCAACCCCCTCTTACCTGAGGATCTGATCGAGTCTACTGATTTTCCTTTATACTTATCAAACAGGCTGAGAGTCGAATACTTGCTTTTCCCATCCTTGCCCTTGGTTATTTGCCCCAAACGATCGGACATTGCGATGAAATGTCATCTAGTAAGGAAATTTTTCTCGGCACCGCTCCTGATCTGCCTTTGAAGTGGGGGGAAAAAAAAACAAAAAGAGTGTTAATCCACCAGAACCTCTGATCCAGTGGACGGAATCGTTCAGGGCTCACGGATCTCCTTAAAGATCTGAAGAACGCTTTGGACGGACTCTGTCCCTAGAAAGTTGCCCTTAGCGCGCACGGGCAGCCTTGCTCACATTTAAAGAGCAACGCTAAGAACCCTCCCTGCCTGAAAAGCAGCTGACTCTTATCACTCACCAGCCACACTGAGATGTAAACTTCTGCACACCGAGTCCGCTCCCTGAGTCAAGGACAGCTCCGCAAGGTGGAAAAACAAATGCTCGCCCCTTGTAGCACATCCGCGTCACATCGAAAATAAGGTCGTCCTTATGGAAGGCTACTGTCCATTTCAAGGATGAGCAAACCCAAAGCAAAGGGAAGCACACAGTCAGGAAATCACCCAGGAACAGCCGGGTGCAGGTACCTTTCACACTAAAGGACCAGCACTCCGAGATGCAGACGGGGCAAACAGAGAGCAGGCCTCCCGGTGCAGAGCCCCCGCGGCTTCACCATCCACTCCTGCCTTCCACTCAGAGAACGTCTTGAAAAACCGACCAAGGAAGAAGCTTTTCCCCTCTGCCACCTTCTAACTTTCTACAGGCTCCTCTAGGAGCACTTTCCTCATTCACTTCCTCGCTCATCCATTTCAATACTCAGTAAGGCCACGTGCCAGCTCCAGTGCCTTTTATTCCACCCTCACCCTTGGCCTCACTGGCTCTAAACTTGACCATGGAAAACTAAAACTTGTACAAGTGACCATTACCTCCCATTAGAATTAGTGTATGGAAAAGAAAGCTAAAGCACCAGTTTGGGCATGTCGGTAAAATGACAGGACGGAGGTAACTGTGAAAACATCCATGACTCATAACAGGCACTTGGTGCAGCTGCAGCACGAAGGTCTGTCATTTGATCCTATTCTGAAGCCACGCCGGCCAGAAGAGCACATCCAGTGAGCTGGGTACATCCATCCTTTCATTCATTTCACATGAAACCTGATACTCAAGACCCGCTGGTCACTGTCTCAGGTACAGGAACAGATAAGCACGCAATGTGTATCCGGAAACACTCAGGCACCTCAATGGATGCCTAGGGGTGAGCGTCCTGAGCTGCACAGGATGTGCAGGGGTCACCTACCAGGTGCAGCAAGAGCCAGCCAAGGGAGAGGCTCACGTGCAGCACCCAATCCCCAGGAAGCGGACCACACTGCAGTGTCCAGGAGACAGGGCTCCACGAAGAAACAAACCAGCAGAAACGCTCAGGTGCTCGCCAAGTTTACACGTGAGAGCACTCGATGCCAGCCACCCTCCCCAGTGCCTGCCTCCCGTACCAGGAGCAAGGAACAGCGATGACAGGGAGGGAAACCAGCCAAAAGTGTCCAAATTCGAGTTCTGATGCCAAGGGTTCCAGAACACACCCCTTTATCTTTAAATCTCCCTCCCCGAAGCTGGATCCAGTGAGTTTCTGCCAAAGTCAGAACTAGTAATAACCTCCCCTGGCTGCTTCCCCCGACTGGGCTGTAAGCCCCTCCTCCAGGAAAGGGACTGTATCGTGTCTGTGTCAGACCAGTAATTACTAGGCTTTCAAATGGAAAACAACCTGAACTTCTCCATTAAGACTAGATGAGATCTTAATTTTAGACACTTGTCATATCAAACCAACAGAAAAGATCACTGGGGTAGGAACATGAATCCCTCCCAATACCCATGGGCACACACACATTCCACTATGAACAAAAGTCCTTGAGACTGCCACCAAGGTGACGGCCACACGTGGCCCCAGCCTGCACAGCTCAGTCTAAAACAGGGGCTGGCAAACACCAGTCAGGGTCCCAGCCAATGGCCTGTTTTGTAAGGCCCTCAAGCTAAAAATTACTTGCTTTTTTACATTTTTCATACTGCTTTTAAAGAAACAAAAAATATGCAACAGGACAAGTGGCCTGCAAACTTGCTGACTCTGGGTGTAAAAGGAAAAGCCTTAAATAAGCACTTTTGAAGGTTTCCAGGTGGGAAATGTATGGGGCAGCCTGAGAGGGCAGCCCTGAAGAGGCCCTACAGCTCCAGCGGGGGTCCAAGGAGGGGCCCCGGCAGAGGGATGGAGTCTTTTATTCATCCATAGGAGACCATTCCATGGGCTATAAATGGGATACTGAGGGACTGCTGGCACTCTTTACAAACTAGTGTGACCTGCTGAATAACAAAAACGTTGACGTCCTAATTCCCAGAACCCGAGAATATGTCCCCTTCTCAGGCAAAGGTGTGATGAAATTAAGGATATTGAGCTGGGGAGATTATCCTGGATTACCTGGGTGGGCTCAAGGTAATCACAAGGGTCCTTACAGGAGGGAGGCAGGAGGGTCAGACCCTAAGCGGTTGACAACAGTAGCACAGGCCGGAGGGGTGCTCTTTAAAGTTGGAAGAGGGCCACGAGCAGAGGGATGCAGGCCGCCTCTAGAAGCTGGAAAAGGCCAGGGAACGGATTCTCCCCCAGAGCATGCCCTAGAAGGAGCCCAGCCCAGCCGACACCTCGATTTCAGCCCAGCAAGATTCATTTCAGACTTCTGACCTCCACAACTCGGAGAGAACACATCTGTGCTGTTTTCAGCCACGAGATTTGTGGTAATTTGTCACAGCGACCACAGAAAAGTATTACAATCGTTTATTCAACACGTTTTTACTAGGCAGGCACTGTCATGTGCCCAAGCCCTGAGCTGGGACTGGGATACAGCAGAGGATAAAATGGACACACGCTCCACCCAAAGTCCAGCCTACAGAGATGACGGGACTCACCCACGGTCACACAGCCGATTAATAAGAAGCACGTTCCAGAATCCCTCACTTCAGCACAATGATGGAAAATGCTAACTTACAGCTACATCTCTGCTGTCTCTGACCACAACTTTCACCTGACCACTGAACCTACAAACACTTCTGAACAAAGCCAGTGATGTCTCCTTCCCAGCCACACAACTTGCAGGACTACAGATGCCGCATCATTCATTTAAATCCAGATAACTAGTTCTTTACTAAATTAAAAACCAAACCAACAAAGAGAAATAAAAATTATTCACCAGACATCCTGGGCCATCAAATTGCTACATTAAATCTTAACATGCTTGATTTAAAAAAATTTTTTTTATTGTATTTATTTATTTTTGGCTGCGTTGGGTCTCTGCTGCTGTGCACAGGCTTTCTCTAGCTGCAGAGAGCAGGGGCTACTCTTTGCTGCGGTGCGCAGGCTTCTCATTGCAGTGGCTTCTTTTATTGCAGAACGCAGGCTCTAAGCGCGTAGGCTTCAGTAGTTGTGGCACGTGGGCTCAGTAGTTGTGGCTCACGGGCTCCAGAGTGCAAGCTCAGTAGTTGTGGCACACGGTCTTAGTTGCTCTGCGGCATGTGGGATCTTCCCGGAACAGGGCTCGAACCCGTGTCCCCTGCACTGGCAGGCGGATTCTTAACCACTGAGCCACCAGGGAAGCCCAACATGCTTGATTTTAAAAAATCAAATGTCTTATAATTCTGAAACTTGACCAGAAAAATTCTTGTTTCTATAGATAGTACTAGAAAGTCTTCTTAAAATCTGTTAATCCGGGCTTCCCTGGTGGCGCAGTGGTTGAGAGTCCGCCTGCCAATGCAGGGGACACGGGTTCGTGCCCCGGTCCGGGAAGATCCCACATGCCGCGGAGCGGCTGGGCCCGTGAGCCATGGCCGCTGGGTCTGCACGTCCAGAGCCTGTGCTCCACAACGGGAGAGGCCACAGCAGGAGAGGCCCGCGTACTGCAAAAAAAAAAAAAAAAAAAAAAAAAAAAAAAAAAAAACTGTCAATCCACAAGAATGTAAATTGGTGTAGCCACTATGGAAGACTGTATCGAGATTCCTCAAAAACTAAGAACAGAACTACCATATGAGCTGGCAATCCCACTTCTGGAAATTTATGCAAAGAATATGAAAATACGAATTTGAAGAGCTACATGCACCCCTATGTTCATTGCAGTATTATTTGCAATAGCCTAATGGATGAATGAAGATGATGTGGTATACACACACAATGGAATACTACTCAGCCATAAAAAAGATGAAACTGCCATGCGTGACAACATGGATGGACCTTGAGGGCATTATGCTGAGTGAAATAAGTCGGACGGAGAAAGACAAGCACTGTGTGATCTCAACTCATGTGTGGAGTATAAAAACCAAACCAACAAACAGAAAAAATAAATGAACAGACCAAAGCAAACAAAACACAGATACAGAGAACAGAGCAATGGTTAGCGGAAAGGAAGGGGTGGGGAGAGGGCGAAATGGGCAAAGGGGATCAACGTCTGGTGACGGACAGAGACTACATGGTGGTGGGCACGCACTGGGGCATACAGAAGTAGAAATATAAGGTTGTACACATGAAACATATAATGTTATAAACCAATGTTACCTCAATAAAAAATAAATCTTAAAAAAAAAGCCTGTCAGTCCAAACTTCTGCCAGTTCACTGATACAAACCGATCTTTCTCTGATTCTGTACTTCCTGGGTCCATGGGCAGAGGTTAGAGTAGACACAGAGAGCTCTCAGTGGGTCTTCCCGGTGACACCACGCTTCTCCGAACTGACCAGTCCCCACACTCACCCTCAGGGAGCACTAGGAGACCGGAGCCTGACTGTACCCCCGCTTCCTGCACCCCAGAAAACAATAAAGAAAACCCTGGCCAAGGGGCACTAAGAGGTATCAGTTGGTCAACAGCTGTTGCTTGAACTACGTCCTCTAAATAAATTCAGCCATTCAGCCAACACCTACTCAGCACCTACTATGTTCAGGGAATATGCTTTCTATTCCTTTTGAAAAGAGCCCCTCCGTGAAGCCAAAACAGGGAGCACACTGGACTAACGTCTGCAACTAAACCCATACGTGCACTTTTTGGAGGGACCCTTCTCCCACTTTTTAACCAAGTTTTGCACCTGCTGGGCACACTACTGGCCTCTCTAGACCTCAGCTTCCCCACCTACAGAACTGAGGGGCCAAGACAAGATTTCACAAATGCCAGCGGGTTCTAAAATCAAACATGTCAATGTAAACAAAAAAAGATAAAAAAAAAAAAAACCCATGTCAATGTTAATAACCCACAGCCATGGAATCACACAACTTACTGTCAAAGCAGCCATGTCTCACCACACATCGGACTGGATCCTGTATTTCTATAGCAATCTGGGGTGCTAACAAGCAACGCTACTGAGCCACCATTGCTACGGAGACAACACCTGTGGGGAGGGGGCCTGATGGTCGATGGTCGTTCACTGCAGCGCTCCACAGTCAGACTGCACAGATGAACACCCTTCAGCCCCAGTTCTCTCTTAGAGCAGGGTGGGCAAATTACAGTCAGCCTAAAGAATGTGCAAGAGGCCAGCATGCTCCACAAAGCAACAACTATTTACTACCCGGCCCTTTACAAAGCAAGATTACAGACACCAGCCTCAGGGCATGCAAGGGTTCATTTATTAAGCCAGATTTCACTGGATACAAATCCAAAATACAAATAAGAACACTCTGGTTTCCCCAACGGTATTGCAGGTATGTACCTCCTCCAGCGAATCCGTGTCAGGTTTGGGGCCCAGCTCTGCCCCACACCCATCTGGCTACTCTGCTTGCCCCTCGGTTTTCACACACACACACACACACACACACACACACACACACACACACACACACACACACACACACACACACACACACGCGCTGCGCACGTGCTCCATTAGCCTGTCAGATAACAGAGAGACTTGCAGGCAAACATGGGGGTGTGACTCATGAAGCTGGGGAGGCGAGGGAACACACTTCTGGGTGGGTCAGAGGCGTGTCCATCCCAGCCTGCCTCGTGGTGCCAGGATCCGGACGAGTCGGCTGAGACACCGGGTTCTGCAGGCAGCACAGACCAAGCCTGGAGCACAGCCACGGCTTTCACGCTGCTTGCTCTTCCTTTTCTAGGCAACAGAATTCATTTCTGTATTTTTTTTTTCCTAAACAAGATCTAATTTGGAAGCTCGGTATTACATATAAAGCAGCTACGAGCCAAGGGAGCACCGTCCCTAGTCCTGCCCCCACTGCTGGAAGCCTGCCTTCCCACGCAGCCACCTGTGGCCCCGCCTGGGCCCCGAGGCTGTGAAAATGGCTCGCCTAAAAGAAACAGGAAAGAAGGACCCCAAATCCGTGTGAAGACAGCTTTGGGGAACGAAGCAAAGGACATTTTAACACAATTCCAAGTCTGCCCGTTTTGGCAAGTCACCTACAGAAGTGCTGAGAGGCCCAGGCTCTGCTGGAGCAATACAACCAGAAAGATTCACCAACAAGGGCAACTTAGTCACCAGGCGCCGAGCCTCCAGACGGCAGGCCCAGCCGTCCAGCAGGTCACCAGACGCCTGCCCTCGGTCCACCAGAGGGAGGACCTCCCGCCCTCCAGCTTATCAAAAGCCATTTCCGAGTAACAGGATTCATTTCACTCCCACTTGGGTACCAGCCAGCGGCAGACGCCCGCCCAGCCAGGGACTCCCCGGGGAAGCGCTCCGCGCTCAAGGCAGGCCGGCATCCTGCTGACACTCACTGCCCTCCATCCTCTCGGGAAGACACTACTGTCATCAGCCTGCTTTACAGAGGAGGACACTAAGTCCCTGCCCAGGGTCACAGGCTGGAGCCTGGGCAGGAACACCAGGCCACAGAGGGGCCCTGATGTCAGGCTGCTGAGGCTCTGTCCATGGGAGGGCGAGTGCACTGGTTCTGACGCAGGGCAGCGCCAGCTCAAGGCTGCCTTCTGGGCGACTGCACGGATGACCGGACCGGACAAGCCATTCAAAGATGAACCTTTTATACGCGCAGGTGCTGCCCACAGCCAGATTTACACCGGGGCAAACCCCGGCTTTTCACAGGTCTCCCTGAGCCCGGTAACACTTGGTCACATCACCTGCTTTCCTAAGCAGTCCTCAATCCTCAGGACACCTGGAGCCATCACCACCGACAATGAAGGACCCAATGCGAGCTCCAGCCTGGACCCCACCTCTCAGAGTGGAGGTGGTCAGTCACCGGGGAAGACCCACGAGCCACAGAAACAGCACGTTCAGACTAAGTGCCACCGGCTCGAGACACAAGCAGAAGCCCCCGGCCGGCGTGGAGAAAAAGGAAAGCGTAATCAAACAGGAAGGGAAGCTGAGAGCAGTCCGGATAAACAGGTCAGGAAACAAGCACGTGGGTCAGTAAAGGCCCTGGGCGTCAGACAGTATGCTTGTCCAGTCTCAGTCAGAACATAAAGAACCATCCCCCACAAAATCTGGGTACAAGATGAATAAACAATTCCATCCTTCTCCAACACTGCCAAAAAAAAAAAAACTTCAACACGGGGGACGCCCCACATCACCTAGTTCAAGTTATCAGATGTGTGCTGCCCGCTCTGTGTAGCAGACACGGGGCTACTGGGGGTGTGGAAGCAACGAGACCCCAGCCTGCCCTCCAGAGCAGGCTCCAGACAGCAGCATCTCCATCACCGCCACTCAACCGCCCAGCGCTGCTGCAACCACAAACATAAACAAAGCAGCAGAGCTGGGTTCCAATAAAACTTTATTTACAACAACAGGAGTGGGGGCTGGATTTGGGGCTGCAGTTGGCTGACTCCTAGTCTAAAGGGAGAATCAGATGTGGAAAAGAATACATCACAGTAAAATGGATTCAACAAAAAGGGGTTCGTGTATCCCCCTGGACTATGCCCCAGGACGAGGCAGGAGTGGGGGGTGGGGATGGGGAATCCCACCTGGCTTTGCAGGGAAGCTTCTGCACCCTCACTCAGCAACAGCATGACCAACTCCACACCTCCAGCCTCCAGGGGCTCCCTACAGGGCCCCAGTCAGAAAACCAGGGCGGCCCACCAGAAGCACAGGGCCCCACACCTCTCCAGCCCCTAGGAGGCAGGAGCTGGCCCACCTGCAAAGCTGGAGCCTGGGCCCAGGCAACCCACCTGCAGGAGCCCAGGCAGGTGAGGTTTCTGCGGGACAGGCCAGCACAAACCTCTCCAAGAACAAGCTGCCTGCAAATAAAGGCCTGAGGACCAACAAAGGGCTGGGGTTAAAGGAGACTCGAGCCACCACCCGAAGAGGTCCACACCTCTGAGGGAACAGCAACACCTTAGGAACCTACAGCAATTAAAAATAAGGACGAAGGCCTGAGCTGCAGGGACCAAAGCACTTCCCCATCCCCAGCTCTCCTGCACACTTCAGGGGCTGCAAGCCCCACCCCTGCTTCCCTGAGCCTCAGAGTCAGCGCTCCCCGTCCTGCCCTCAACCCTTCCACCAGAGCCAAACCAGGTCACAAGCACCTGCTCAGACACCTCCAACCTCATCCCACTGCTCCGGGGTCAAATCCAAACCCTCTAGGCCAGGGGTCCCCAACCCCTGGGCCGTGGACTGGTACCAGACCGCACAGCAGGAGGCGAGCGAAGCTTCATCTGCCACTCCCCCAGTGCTGGCATTACTGCCTGAGCCATCGCCCCCCCCACCCCACCCCCCAGACCCCGTCCGTGGGAAAACTGTCTTCCGTGAAACCGGTCCCTGGTGCCAGAAACGGTGGGGACCGCTGCTCTAAGCCAACACACGGCCCCAAACCACCACCCAGTCTCATCCCGCCCCATCCCCCGCCACTTTCATTTCTCCAAAACAGGGGTTTGCATCTTGCCTCCACACTCGCCTGTTTCTCTGTTGACTTAATGGATATGAATATACTGTTACCCACCTCACAGGTCTGACATCAGGAATAAATGAAAGAACGAACAACACGTGACCCAGTTCTCGCTCGCCCTTAGAAGGCTCTCGACCGTAGGCAGCTACTACCCTGGCTCTGCCCGACCATCAGCCCTGCAACACTCCTTCACCCTTCCAGACTCCTATGCAACCAGCGAAGCCTCCAACTCCCCGCCTACCTCTGGGCTCCTGGGCTCCTGGGGCTCCAGGGACCTGACCCCACTTTGCCATCTCACAGCTTAAGGGCCCTGGTGCAGAGAGCAGACCTTCAAAACCACGACTGAAAATTCACGGGTGTTTAGGATCTGCTTGTGGACCCCTTTAATTAATTCTCAGGAGACAGAGATGCACTCTAATGCTCAGAAGACCCTCGAGATCAACACTCCACTGTGACCCCATTTTAAACAGCACTAAACTGCCCCAGTCTCAAGGTTTCCCATTTGGGGGCGATAAGCAGGGATATGCAACGCAAGCACACGCTGGCGTTAGGACTGACTGCCTCATGGAGGTGGATAACCGCGGTCCTGCTCATTTGCTCACCCATAACGTTTTTACAACAAAAGGAATGTACGCTTGATATAGTAAAACTGCAAAACCTTAAAAAAGTAAAAAGTGGTCACCCGTCGGCCAGCTCCCAGTCACACTGCTGGATGTCTCTTCACCAGCACAAGTCACTTAAATTCAGGGGCCACCATGCTGCAGTGCCAATTATCCTGCCTCCTGCTACTCTATTCTACTGTGGTTTTGTTTCCTATTTCAAGAGTTTAGCAATGAAGGTCATAAGACACTATATAAATTCTAAACAGATTTGCTCTTTGTCTAAAAAAATTTTGAAAATGATTTTAAGGAAAGCTTAGGGAGTACCGCAGACAGGCCAAGCAGAAGCACATGCAGGATGCTGTCCCAGCCAGCGGGGACTTTGTTTACACCCAAAACCTTTCCCGTAGGAATGACGTCACCTGTAGCAGCTAGCATCTGGGCTCTAGAAGAGGGAGGACTACTTGGCAGGAAGTACTTTTCTTTAGCCCAGGAGAAAGCATTCCTTCCACCTTCCCAAACCCCAGGTTCTCACAGATTCATTCACTGCTGAAAGAACACAGGGGGGTAGAGAGGTAGAGAGAGAGAGAGAGAGAGAGAGAGACTGATTCCATCATCCACCAAGTAACAGCCACTGCTGCCTACATGAACTCCCTGACACGAGCCCTCCCCACAAGGATGAATTCCCTCCTCCAGGCAGCAGCTCTCTCTCCACACACACTGCCAGGATGGAAAGAGCCTGTGAGTCCAAATGCCACAGTGGGGACAGAAGCTCTACTTTGGAAGGCTGTTGCGGGAACTGGAGATAATGGCCCCAAGGTGTGAAGAGAAGTCGGTGGCACAGACAAGGGACCCCTCAAACAGGCCCTGTCCCTCCCCCCCACCCCTCTACACTCTCTGCACCTTGAGGCTCCCTCCCTTCTCAAGAAAGCAGGGACTGAGAGCTCACTTTCTGCAAGGAGGTAGTGACCAATGATCAGACATCCCCACCCCCCTTTCTTCAGGGCCTCACAGCACTCTGCAGCCTCTATGGCAAACGGCGGCTCCGGAGGTTCTGACACAAAAAGACAACCACCGCTGATCACGTGGCAGCCGAGCGGTATAACTGACACACACACACACAATTATGCAAACACATACGTACATAAATGTGACTGTGTACTTATCTACATGTGCACACACACCCCAGAAATGACCCTAATTCAGTTCCACTTCATTCACAGAAACTATCTAGAAAACAGGGATGTTCTGTTTAAACATGGCAGAAGGACCACAGGCATTTATAGCTCACCCTTCCAAAACCCTCTAAAATGACAACAAAGAGACCCCCAAAGACAGGGACGATTTTGGCAGAGAACAGACATAAGTAGTCATAGACTTAGGAGATTACAGATCCTAGGAACTGAGGACCCCAGAGAGCTGGGAAGGTCCTAAGAGTAGTGGGTGCCCTGGAAGACTGCGGGGGGGACGGGGGGGTAAAGCTGGGAGCTCTTGCAGAGAGGCTGCATGTGCAAGAGCCTGCCTCCACATCGCCTCCCTGCCCGCCCCTCCCCCCCAGATAAATTAAACAAGAGAAGTCTAGACTTGAGAACACCAGGGTCAAAGGGGGTGGGGGTGAGGAAAGGAGCTAAAAAAAGAAGCTAAGTACAAACCTGAGGAGCAAACCAGAGGCGCCTGAGGCTCCCTCTGCTCTTGGCCTCTCAGAAGAGCTGGTAGACAAACCAATTACCTCCCTCCCTCCACACCCTTGGCAAAGAGGGAGTCTTCTCTCGAAAACCTACAGAGCGGACCTTGGGGCTGGAGAATAAAAGGGTGGCTTCTCACCCACCCACCTCACTCCCAAGAGCCCCCTCTGACCCACCCACCCAGTTTCCAATCAGCTGTGTCTGAGACCTCAAATAAAAGACAGAAACCAAGTAAACTAAAGAACCTGGAGGGGGGCTTCGCTGGTGGCGCAGTGGTTAAGAATCCGCCTGCCAATGCAGGGGACACGGGTTCGAGCCCTGGTCTGGGAAGATCCCACATGCCGTGGGGCAACTAAGCCCGTGCGCCACAACTACTGAGCACACGCGCCTAGAGCCCGTGCTCCGCAACAAGAGAAGCCACCGCAATGAGAAGCCCGCACACCGCAACGAAGAGTAGCCCCTGCTCATCACAACTAGAGAAAGCCCACGCGCAGCAGCGCAGCAACGAAGACCCAACGCAGCCAAAAATAAATAAATTTTTTTTTAAAAATTTAACTTCAACTTCAATAGAAGAAATGCAAGATAAAGTCAAGGATCTCTCAGAAAATATAACAAGGAGATGAATTAGATTAATCCAGGAATCCAAATCTAACTAGGATTTCTAGAAACACAGAGGCAAAAGGAAGGAAATTATCAAATAAAAATTACAAGAGAAATTCCCAGAGCTGAAGTACCCAAGGCTGCGAGGGCCCGCTCAGTGCTCAGAGTAAGGCGTGTAAAAGGAGCACAAGGTACAACACGAAACTTCAGTGCGCTAGGGATGAAGACAAGAACCCAAAAGCTGCTGAAAGCCGACCTTCCCTCCACCCCCACAAAAAAGGTCCCAGGGAGGAACAAGGGGAACGGCAGTGAGTCCCCAGGAGCACCGTGATTCTCATCAGCATCATCCCCGCCTCCCCCCGCCCCAGAAAACAATTTTCACTCGGAAATCCAGTCCCCAGCTGACCAAGTCAAGTGCAGGGATAGAAAAAGACTTTTTCAGATGCACACAAGGACTCAAAACATTTATTTACCTTCTTAGAAAGTTGCAGAGAAAGATACTCTAATGAACAAGAGAGAAAACCAAGACAGAGGTATATGCTGCAGGAGCCATTCCTGCCTGCCTTTCTGGAAGCTAGTTCTCCGTTCTTCCTTTCCAGAGGAAGTGACCTAGTCCTCTCCCAGGCAGACAGCAGCTGGAAGGCTGACCCACACCCAGCTTGGGGGAGGGGCATGCCTGTCTAAGGGAGAAACCCACCCCCCCTTGCCAGTGACCCACCCAGACAAATAAGATACCTGGTTCCTTAGGGACAACACCTCACACAGGACCAACCAATCTGGAACCTGCCCACCTCTAGAGTTCTACTTACCTGAACCAATAAATTTCCTTATTGTTGAAAGCAGCTTAAGACAGTTGTTGTTATTTGACGCTCACATTCCCCAGCTGATATACATACACATAGGATCAAAGAAACAAGAGATCCAACACAGAAGGACAAGACCAGAGTGACAACCACAGAAAGCCCAAGATGGCAGCTGCACTACAGCAAGAGAGGAACGGTCCTGATGAGAGCAGGACAGAGGGTTCCAACGGATAAACGGAACAGGTTATCTAATGTATCTGGGCAATTATAAAACAGTATTTGTTGCATTTTACGGAAGCATTTGTAAAAAGTAGAAGATAGAAGAAGGTTTAAGAGAGTTCAATTTGTCAATCTTTTCTATCTTGGTAGTGCCTTCTGTATCCTATTTAAAGAATTTTGTCCTCTCCAAGATCGAACTCTCCTGTTTTCTTCTAGAATCTCTGTTTTCTCTTTCATGTTTAGCTCTATAATCTACCTAAAACTGATTCTGGATACGATTTGAGGTAGAAAATTCTTTCCCCGCCCCCCATACAGAGAATCCAATTTTCCCAGTACCTTTTTTTTTGAAAAGGCCACCTCTTCCATCTGTCTAGTGGCACCTTTGTCATAAATTAAATGACTACTTATGTGCGGTCTGTTTCAAGATCTCTGTTCTATTGTATCAGTCTATTTGTCTATCCTTTTGCCAACACTGTGCTGCCTTACTTACAGTAGCTTTTACAAAGTCCTGACATCTAGTCCTTTCAGCTTTGTTCTTCAAGGATGCTTTGATTATTCTTGGCCCCTTTGCCTTTTCATATACATTTCAGAATCAGTTTGTCAATTTCTAAACAACCAACGAGGAAAGAAAAGCCTGCTGGGATTTTGGTTGGAATTACATGGAATCTAGAGATCAGTGCAGGGAGAACTGACATCTTTACAACGCCAAGTGCAGGTGAGTGTGTGGAGGGAGGACATGGCTCCTGCACTGCTGGTAGGCGTGCCAATTGGTACCATCTCTGGAAAACAGGCAGCCATCCACTAAAGCTGAACATATGCCTCCCCTGTGACCTGGCAATTCCATTCCTAGGTATGAACCCAACAGAACACATACACACACGCAATCGAAAGACATGTGTGAGAATGTTAATGGCAGCAGTATTCAGGATAACTCAAAACGGTTGGTAACAAGCTAAAAGTCTATCACGGCTAGAATGAATAAACATTATATTCACATAACAAAATACTATTTAACAATGAGAAGGAACAGACAGATGGTAACTAGGCTTATCGTGGCCATCATTTTGAAATGCACAGAAATAGTGAATCACTATACTGTGTACCAAGAACTAATACAGAGTTGTAGGTCAATGATACTCCAAAAACAAAGTAATTATGTAACTAAGTAACTAACTAACTCATAGAAAAAGAGATCAGATGTGTGGTTACCAGAGGTGGAGGGAGGGGGAAGGGGAATTGGATGAAGGTGGTCAAAAGGTACAAACTTCCAGTCATAAGATAAATAAGTACCAGGGATGTGACGTGCAACATGGAAATATAATTAACACACTGTACGTTATATGTGAAAGCTGTTAGAGAAGAAATCTGAAGAGTTCTCATCACTAGGAAAAAAATTTTTTTCTATTCCTTTAATTTTGTATCCATATATTCAATAAAATGATGTTCACTAAACTTACTGTGGTAATCATTTCATAGTGTATGTAAGTCAAATCATTATCCTGTACAGCTTATCAACTGTATCTCAATAAAACTGGAAAAAAAAATAAATGAGAAGGAATAAACGCCACACAACTACATGGGTGAAACTCACAAATATATAACATTGAACAAAAGAAGCCAGACACAAAAAAAGTAAGAAGCAGAACAAAGTCATGGGTCGGGAGACAATCCATGATGAAAATATAACTAGCACGAACCTGTATTTGCAGAGCAATTTTAAAATGAAAAAAAAAAAAAAAAACATTTTAAATGGAAAACACAGCAATCGCTACACGTTGATAGATCAAAGCCCACTCAAAACAGTAACAGAGACAGTAATAGATGATCTGATCAAGGTAGATCAGCAAACATGTTCAAAAAGTGACTACAAATGAGACTTTAAGGAAAACCCCAAATTCTGAAAAGCAAAAATCTCTGACCACAGCGCAACAGAATAAGATATAATGAAGGCAGAAGAAAAAATAACCTTATCAGTTGGAAAACTCAAACCTCCGTCTTAAAAAACTTTTGACTCAAAGGGGAATTCAAAACCATAGCTGCAGAATACCTTGAAAATAGCACAGATGGAGAAAAGAACACTACACACCAAACTTTTGAAACAGAGACAAATTTGTTCTCAGAGGAAATTTAATCATCTAAAAACTTAAAATTCCTAACAGAAAAGAATGAAATTAAGCATCTGATACGAGGAGTCAGAAAAAAAGACACAACTGAACACGAAGGAAAGCAGAAATAATTCACAAAGAAAAAAGCCAAAAGTAATTTAATGAATACATCTGAATAAAGCTGAATTTTAAAACAGCAGGTCCCTGAAACAAGAAAAAAATAGATAAACCACAATGAGAAAGGTATTTGTACCCTCAATTTACAGACAAGACACCAAGGCTCAGTGAGGTTAAATGACTGGCCCAAGGTCACTATCTTCAAGTTAGGGCATAGCAAAGCCTGAACTTGAACCCAGGTCAGTCTGACATCTAGGCACTGGTCCAGAAGTGTTGGCACTCAGTTGGCACTCAGAGAAACGCCTGCTACTGCGATTATGAGGTCCACGATAGCCACCAAGGGGCCCTGAGGCCCAGAATAAAATATCCACAGTAGGCCCAGGCTCTGTGTGTACCCTGGGGCTGTGGTGAACGTGCAGGGCAAGTCTGGCCCGGGGTGCACCGCATCAGGTAGGAACTCTACTCTTAACACAGGGTCCAGTGGGCCCAGGGTGTGCGCGGGCTCCGGGCTCCTCACCCACAGGGGTCTGTCTTGAGTCTCCCTAAGCACAGCACTTGCCTGATGGTTCCAGTGACCAACGTCATCGCTAGTGACCAACTTAAACTGCTACAGCTCCTTCCTTCATGAGCAGTGGGGTCAGTCCCTACCCACCTAGCTCACAGGCACACAGGCTTGAGCTGAAGCCTGAGAGGACTCCAGCTAGAAATCTATTTGCAGTCTGCAAAGAGCTACTGGACTATCTCACCTTTTGAATATGCAGTTAACTTACCAGCAAGCAGAAAAAAATTTTAAATAAAAAACTCAAAAAGGCAATTTCAATATACAGCCAGGGATGGATAGCTGGACAGATGTGCCACACATAGGCCTCCCTGCCCAGGGGCAAAATTTACCAAGGACATGGCAAATAAAAGAAACACATGACACATAGCTCTATTTCCGTTTTTCCTTCCTTTTCCACCTACAAATAATGGTGAATTAGCAAGTGAGAAGCACTCTGCAAATGCCATCAAAATCTATGCTCTATGTGGGATCCTGGCTCCCGGACTAGGGATTGAGCCCATGCCTGCTGCGTTGGAAGCGCAGAGTCTTGACCGCTGGACTACCAGGTAAGTTCCAGGAATACAACTTTTAAAGAAGTTGTAAACCCCTTGGTTATATGAACTGGAGATTTTTAGTAAGAAGTCATGTATTTTAAATGACTTGAAGGAAGGAAGAAAGGAAGGAAGGAAAGAAGGAAGAAAGAAAAAGGGACTTCCTTGGTGGTGCAGTGGATGGGACTCCGCACTCCCAATGCAGGGGTCCCCGGGTTCGATCCCTGGTCAGGGAGCTAGATCCCACATGCATGCCTCAACTAAGAGTTTGCATGCCACAACTAAGGAGCACACCAGCTGCAACTAAGACCCGGCGCAACCAAATAAATAAATGAATAAATAAAATAAAACAGATATTAAAAAAAAAAATCTATGCTCTATATTATAAAATCTGATTCAGGAGAGAACAGAAATTGGAGACAGGATTTGTATTGGATTGTTCCTTCTAACCAGATCAACAAAGCAGTTTCCAAGGACCACTGACACATAAACAGACATGACTGAACTGGTTGGATTCCTGTGAACCATCAGGGTCCCAGCATCAGAAGCCAAGGCACTCGGGGTGGGTCTGAGTAAAACAAGGAGCCGGGAGGAAGCTCTTGCCAGGAAAAAGCCAATAATGCACCAGCCCCTGGGCCTGGCCCACAGGCATGTCTCTTTCTTTACATTTATGAGTTACCTCTGTAATTAGTTATCTCTGTAAGTAATAAGTGTTTCTAATACACATTCACTATAACAAATTCAAATGGTATTAAAATATGCAAAACTAGTCAATCCAACTCAAAAGGTAACCAATGTTAACTTGGTGGATATCCTCCACGCCTTTCTTCTCAGCCCACATAAAACTATCAGCAATTTGTGTGTGGTCTTCAATTTTTATTCTACAAATGTGGGTTGTTGCTATATTATGCTGCAACTTGTTTTCTTTTATTAATACACTGTGGTCATCTTTTCAAGAAAACACGTACCAATCTGAGACTCTTTAGTGCCTTCCTAGCATTTCACAGCATAGCTGTGCCGCATTTCATTTACCCACCTTCTACAGACAGACGTGTAATCATCTCCAACCGTGTGCTGTGACAGATAACGCTACAACCCAAGTCCCGGTACGTGTAACTTTACGCTTGGGCCAATACTCGTGTACCACCTGACATTTCTACGAAGCATATTTTTAGTTTGTGCCCAGAGAACTGAAGGGCAGACAGAAAGGTAAGGAAGGAGATGAGAACTGCGACCCTGCCCTGAGAAACCAGCAGTGCTTAGACCCCGACCTCTAATCAGGCACCCACCACAGGAGGCAGATGCCCTCCAGGAGCGAAAGCCCACAGGGGTGCAGGACCCAGTTCACTCAAAACAACAGGACCCTGGTGCCTTCCAGGAGCCCTCCTCCACCTGCAGCCTCCCACCTTCAGACTGCACGAGGCAGAAGAGGTGTCCCAAAGGAGACCTCTTATCAACAAACCATTCCGCCTGGACGGTAATGCCTCCCACTAATGGAGTGAGGAAGTACTCCATCAGGCTGGAGGAACAGCAATTCCAGCTGTGCAGAGGATCATGCCAACAACCGCCGGGGTGGCTGTCCTCACTGTCGGCCCCACTTAGTTGGGGAAACGGAGGCTGAGGGGTGAAGTACCAGGCCGCGGTGTCGCCCTGCGCCCTTTCTCACTCTATCACGCCATCTCAGAGCTAAGCCACATGCAGGAGCTTGTCTGCTGATACAGAGATGGTTCTTCAACAACTAACTACCACCACCACCCCCCCGCAAACCACCTTCTCTTTTAAGAAAATAAAACCAAATACTTATTTTCTTCAGAAAATATACTGAAGGCGGGGGGGCTAAAAGGGCTGGGTTGGTTTAAATGATCTCCAACAAGCCCAAACGACTACAGCCCCGGAACCCATATGCTATTTATTCTCCAAGCCTCAGACTCTAGAGGAAACCCAGGATGGTGACAGTCCCTGGGCCACCAATCAGGCAGAGCAGGTCTGAAGTTATGAAAAGGAAGAACCCAAAATTCAGGGCCAAGTGTTGCCCAGGGGCTTTCAGAGGGATGCCAGCCCATCATTTCAGCAAAAGAAAAGAGGAACATGTGCCTTCACCTAAGCACACCAACTTTACTCATTGGTTATTTACGATAAACGGGCATTACAAGACCTTCCCCATCCTGATAGAACTCTGTTCTCACAGCCCCCAGTCCCGTCCCACTCCATCATCTCTCCCCAGTTCCTGAACTATCACAGACTCTGCTGCCCCTTCCCCTACCAAGTCCACATCACAGACCACATGGCCCACCCTGCCCCCGTTCCCCCAAACTCCCGCATCAAAAGCTCATCACATTGCCTTAAGATCTCTGGAGGGCAGCACTTGGTTAAAGCTACTCTCTGCCGCCGCTAGTAGGACCAACACAGCGTTAGGATTCATACAGGTGGACAAAGGATTACCACGGCCCTTTCTTTTTTCCTTGAGAAGACAGGAAAGGACCGAAGTGACAGTGCTGGGGAACCACATATGAAATGTCTTAAGTACACCTATAAACATTCCTATCTCCTGTTTTCCGGTGGTCACTTCAGGGATGAAACTCACACGTTCAATTAAAACATTCCCGTTACTGGAAAACGAAACTGTTTTCAAGACAGCACTCATCATCTCTCAATCTGAAGGACAGCGGCAAGAAGGAATGACTTCTACTTTCTGCTTTGTGTACTTCTGGCGTGTTTGGGTTTTTTGTAACAAGCCTGTATGTTACTGTTACATTGTTTTAAGATCCAGGTAAACTGAGCAATATAGTAGCAACACATCGTCCTGTTTCCGGGCTGACTACGTGCCATCATCACAGCAACACGGAGAGGCAGGTCCCATCCCCACCCGGCAGATACAGAAACAGAGGCTCAAAGGGGTAAAGGAGGCCTGTTCAAGGTCCAGGAAGGTGTAAACAGCAAAAATGAACACTCCTGTCTGCCTGATGCCATGAACTTTAACAAATCTCATCTTCATTCCTCTCAAGAGCCCCGATGCCCCTGCCCCAAGGGGAGGCCCTTGGTAAGGTGTCTGAGCTCCTGGAGGTGAGGGCAGGGGCTGTTTGACTTGGGTCTAAATCTTCAGCATGTAGCACAGGGCTTAGCACACAATTAGAAACGCCAGCATCTAGTAAACAAAAGAGCCCCAAGTGTATAAGCCTGCCTACTCCAACCCCCCAGGCCCTCAGCTAGTGCTGAATCCAGGAACCATTAATAGCTACTGTTTACTGAGCCTGCTCGCCTCGTGCCAGGCACCTTAGAAACACTTCAGTGTAGGACCCACTGAATCCTCCCCCAATTCTAGGAGGCAGGCGTTACTGTGATATTTTGCAGAGAAAGAGAACAGAGACTCCAAAAGATTAAATAATCTTAATCACCCAGCTTGCAAGTGGAAGAACCTGGATCTGAAGGCAGCTGACCATCAAAGGCAAGGGCTACTCTCCCTCAGGAAAGGAGCAGAGGAGGGGGGCGAGGCATCCCCAACTCTCCCCGCGATTTCTCTCTAGATTCGCGCTAACAATAACAGCCCGCAAGGGCCAGTCGGCACCTCCCCGGGGCACTCACCTCACCAGAGGCCCCAGCCTGATGAAATACCACCCAGGCGTTTCCAGGGGCTTCACTTCCACAGTCACTTCGCCCACTAGGTGTGATCTCCTAGAATAACCAGGCCGGGAAAGTCGGGGCCGGCGGCCAACTGGCTGAGTTGAGAACTGAACACAACAGAGCACAGGCCTCCGGATAAATTCCACAGTAAGATGCATTAACAACAAGACTACCAAGGGCTGTAATGCGAGCCTCAGAAATCTCCAGAAGGGCTATGTGAGAACTCCAGACAGAGGAGGCCTCTGAATTCTCTCTGCCAGGCTCTCTGTGCCAAGTACCATCATTTTAGTCGATAAGGAAAATCAAACTAAGATCTGGCTTCCTGTGCCCCTCCCCACAACCCCCCCGCCGGTTCCCCCACTGGCCTTACCTAATGAGATGCCCAGGGCCACTTCTGCACTGGGAGTCCACAGCAAACGCCATTTCTGATACACGTGTCCACACCAATCACAGCCTGAGATCCTACACCGACTACAGGAAGCCTGAAACAGTCACTGCTTTTGATTTGGGAAATGCGCATGCCCAAAATGACCCCCAAAAGCTGTCCATTTAGGAAAGCCCACAGTTCAGAAACACCCGCTCTCATATACTATTGTATATAAACTGGCACAAAGTTTTTTGAAAAAGAGTTTAACAGAATTCTTACCAAAACGCTATTCAACAGGAAGAGTCCACACTACAGGAACATGCTCTCACATGCTATTATATACAAATTACATGTTTTTGAAGAGAAATTTGACTGAATTCTACCAAAATTGTGTAATATCCCAAAATTAGAAACAGCCCAACTGTCCACCAATAGGAAACGGGATAAATCAAGTATATCCACAGACTATTCTCCGTAGTTGCTAAAATAAATGATGTAATACATCTAAAAAGGCCCTCGTGGAGCACACCAGGACATTAATTGAAAAGGGCAACCTGCTTTAAGAAGAATATATATATATATATATATATATATATATATATATATATATATGGATGGATGATATGCATAATTTTTTTTTCTATTAGGAATCACAAGAAACTTCAAATAATGGTTTCCTTTCAGAGAGACTGGAGAGGAACCCTTATGCATTTCAATACAGATTGAATTTTTCTAACTACTTTTTAAAAAAAGTCAACTGGGAATATCTGGACCAAGGGATTAAGAACTATTTTTGTTTTCTTCTTCCATACACTTGCATATTTTTAAAAACCTCCTAAGTATTATTTTTAAAACATTAACAGTATGATAGATCTGTATATGTTAGTACAGAAAAATGCTCATGATAAGTTTAAAAATGAAGAAAGACTAGTATGATCTCATTTTTGCTCTTTAAAAAACCTGCCTACAGTGCTTCCCTGGTGGCGCAGTGGTTAAGAGTCCGCCTGCCGATGCAGGGGACACGGGTTCGTGCCCCGGTCCGGGAGGATCCCACATGCCGCGCGGCGGCTGGGCCCGTGAGCCATGGCCGCTGAGCCTGCGCGTCCAGAGCCTGTGCTCCGCAGTGGGAGAGGCCACAGCGGCGAGAGGCCCACGTACCGCAACAACAACAAAAAAACCTGCCTACAAAGGGCCATATTCACATGAAGGATAAACACACCAAACCATAAATAGTGGCTACCACCTGGGAAGACAGAAGGAAGAGCTGTCACTTTTCTATGTACCCTTGCTTTTTCTTTTAATTTTTTTTCCAGTAAGTATACTTTTGTAATTAATTTTGTATCAGAAAGAATCCCACTTTATGCTTCAGGGCAACGTTCCACTCTCCCCAACTATTTCTGAACACTCAGCCCATTCAGTCCCATTGACAGGTCGGCCCTCCCATACTGGCCTGCATGTTCTGCGCGGCCTGGAACAGAGCAGTTCTCTAAGCTCTGAACTGGATGTAAACAACACCTGCCGAAAAAAGCTCTAAAGACACAAAGGAACTGTGGAAAGAGCGCAGGAGATGACCTCCTTTTTCCAGTTGGTCCTGCAGTGAGATTCACCCCCCATTCCACACGGAGATGAGCTCAAAGCACGCTGGGAGAATCAACTCAATGACTGAGGTGAAGTCCTAACTGCCTCCTGGGTGGCCCCGGCCCCCGCCCCACCAGAGCACTCCCACCACGTCCACAGTCGAAGGGCCTGAGACTCTGGAAAGCAAGCTGACCCACCAGCGTTCTTCTGTGGCCCATGCATTTCTGATTTCAACTTAGAAACACATTTTTAATACTCCAGGGCTCGCTGACGATTTGCGAGAGGTGCTTGCTTCAAGTCTGCTACGTTCTCCAGAAGGCCTTCCCTGACCACTGGAACCCAGGCTGAGCTGGGCTCGACTTCTCGGTGGGCTCCCACCAGACCCCCTTAAGTAGCCCCATCGCTCATCCTACACGTGCTGACGGAGTGCCCTCTGTGTGAGACACAGAGCACAGGGAGGAACAGAAGCAAAAGAATCTGCTTCATGTGACACTCATTCACTCCACCGGGGCAGAGGGACAATTCAATAAATTTAAAAATAAAATCTATTTCCAAGTTGTCGCCCATCGATAGATGAATGGATAAAGAAAATGTGGAGTGTGTGTGTGTAACGAAATATTATTCAGCCTTAAAAAGGAATGGAATCCAGACACACATCACAACACCACAGATAGATGAACTTGAAAAATTATGCTAGGTAAAAGAAGCCATTCACCAAAGGACAAAGATTGGATAATTCCACTTATCTGAGGGACCCAGACTAATCGAACTCATAGAGACAGAAAGTGAAATGACACTTGCCAGGGCCTAGGGCAGGGGGAATGGGTGGCGGGGGGGCGGCGGGTATTTAATAGGTGCAGAGTTTCAATTTACTGAGATGATAAAGTTCTGGAGATGGACAGTGGTTGCACAACACTGTGAATGTACTTAATGCCACTGGACTGTACACTTAAAAATTGTTAAAATGATAAATTTTATGTTATGTGTATTTTACCACAATAAAATAATTGTTTAAAAAAACTGTAAAGTTGTGAAAAGAGTTGTAAAGAAAAGCAAGAGGGGGGACTTCCCTGGTGGTCCAGTGGTTAAGACTCCACGCTCCCAATACAGGGGGGCCAGGTTCGATCCCTGGTCAGGGAACTAGATCCCACACGCCACAAGTAAGAGTTCGCATGCCGCAACTAAAGATCCCGCATGCCCGCAACTAAAGATCCCGCATGCCCGCAACTAAGATCCCGCGTGCCGCAACTAAGACCCAATGCAGACAAATAAATAAATAAATATTTTAAAAAAGAAAAAATAGAAAAGCAACAGGGTTAAGAAAGATGATGCAACAGGCGGTGATGATGCAGTTGGGCTGAGGAGCTCCCGAAGGCCTCTGTAAGGAGGTGCTTGCCTCCCCGCACCGGACCATGAGCTCCTGAGGAACACAAGTGGGGCATCCACATCTGCGTCCCCAGAACAATAAACGTTTAAGTCAAGACACTCGTCCAGGCTCATACCAGGAAATGGAGTAAGACCCCAAGCCCCACTCATCAAAAGGCTTGGCCAGGACTGAGACACCCAGAACTCAGTGGTCCACGAAGGAGGCTGCCTTGTGCCCAAGGCTGAAGATGGAGTGACCAAGGAGGAAACTGGTGCTGCCCCAGAGAGAGCCAAAGCAGGGGCCTGCACACCCTCCGACCGGGAAATTCCACTTGTGGGAAATAATCAGCAATGTGAACCCCAAGGTTTACGTGCAAGGATGCTCCCTAAAGTTATGTTTATAATAACAAAAAATGGGTAACAACCACTTAAATGTCTAATAACAGAGAATTAAGCAAATCATGGCATATCCATATAATAGCAATTATTAAAAAATCATCTTTCAGTAACTTAGAGAAACATACTATAACGTTAAGAGGAACTATGATCCGTAAATAGTGTATATAGTATATTTTTCTAATTTTGAAAAAAAACCCATAAAATCAAAGGAAAGAAATACACCAGTCTTAATGCAGGTATCTCTGGATGGTGAAGTTACAGGTGATTTTTGTTTTTATTTTTGTCTTTATACTTTTCAGTATTTTGCAATTTTTTTTTTCAGTGAAAATGTTCCTTTTATGAATGGGGAAAAACGCACCGTGCCTGGCCGATGTGCGGCAGTGACTTCTAAATGCAATACATACTGCTTCTGCACCACCACAAGGAGAAAAAGGCTGGTAGTTTTCTTGAAAGGAGGAAGAAAGGATACAGAGCAGAGCTACAAAACCAGCTGTAGAGGTGAGAGCGGAAAGAAGTCATCTGAAAAAGAATGTGAAGGACCAGGACAGCCAGCAACTTCAGACTGCACTTTGCCCACAGACACCTCCTGCTGCACGCACAAGCTTCACAAGCCAACCACGCTGCTGGCACCTTACAGAGCAACCCAGCCCTCAGCTCAGGCCACACGGAAAAAAATGAAACAAAAAAATCAACAAGTACAGTTAAGAACAAACTCGACCAAGACTTTTGGCTCAAGTCACGAGGGCAGGCCTCCCTCCCCGAGCAGACTCCGACGTGCCACCCACAGAGACTCGGTGATATCACCGACAGCACAGCCCAGGTCTTCCACGCTCCCAGGGGAGGAGGCCGGTCCAAACTGCACTTTGTACACCCAAAAGCTTGTCATAAACAGTTTTATTTCACCAGAAGGCTTACCACCTCTCACCTCGCTCTCATCTCCAGCACCACAGGCCACACCTTTTTTTCTTTGAAATATAGTTGATTTAAAGTATGTGTTAGTTTAAGGGGTAAGGCAAAGTGATGTAGTTATATATTTTTTTCTTTTTCAGATTATTTTCCCTTATACACTATTACAAGATATTGAATGTAGCTCCCTTTGATATACAGTAAATCCTCGCTGTTTATCTATTTTTTTAATTGAAGTATAGTTGCTTTACAGTATTGTTAGTTTTAGGTGTACAGGAAAATGACTCAGTTATACATACATGTATTTTTCAGATTACGCCCTTATTTATTTGTTCAAATGACAGACCCAAGGTTCCCAAGTCTGTACAAGCCCCAGAAAAGGCTCTTCAGAAAGAAATCAAGTTATGATTGGAAAAGAAGATAGTCTAGTTCGCCCTGACTAAAATATGAGATTTCAGGACACAAACCCCGACACATCTCTGCTGGAAATTTTATTCTTCAGAGGGAAACGCATCGCTTTAAAATCTAGTGTAGATGGGCCTATTTAACACCTGCCCACCCATAACAAGATACGCACATTTGAAAGTAGAGAAGCCTCATTATCAAATTTAGAAATACGTGTACTGGCCCAACTGGCCTGTTCTGGTTTGAAACAGAAACAAACATAGAAATGAACAATCCTAAACCAGCAGAATAAAGAGACACACAACCAGCATACAGCCATTAGCAACATGAGTCAGTACTTTGTGCAAGGCAAAAAAAAAAAAAAAAATCCTGAAAGCACAATAAAATAATCCTTCAGGAAAAAAAGAAGTGAAATTTAAAAGGGGGTGGGGGGATGGACCAACCAAAAGGCATAACAAACATCCCGCTGGGCTCCAGGCAACTACACTGCCTTGGAACTGGTTCTGACTTGCCATTCCTGAAATTCCTCTCTCCCAAGGTCTTCCGGCTCTTCCTTCCCCAGGCTCTCCTTTAACCGTTTGCACTTGAAGGAGCCCGGAGAGGACCCAGAATGTTGCAGGGCATGACAGGCCCCTCCACCATGCAAGCAGCTTTAGGGAGCCAGTGGTAACTGAAATTCACAGGTAATCAAAAAGGCTTGTGGGAGACGGAGCTAATTCATCACCTCCCCTAACCAACCAGCTAACCAACAGTGCAGAGCCAGACTGAAATCACATATAAAGAATGGGCCAAGAGGCAGGAAGCAGGAAAAGGATGACCTGACCCGCTAGAATGTCGCAGTCACACAGCCAGGAGGAGGTTCCAAGGAGGTTTAAAAAACACAACACAACACAACCAAGATGTCTGTGGGAATGCCAAAATGCACCAAAACAAATTTCCCACTAAACTGCAGAACCACCGTGTGTCCAAGCAGAGTTGTCTCCAAGGCCCTTTACAAACAGCTACAGGTTTGGCCCAGAGGTAACCTGGGCCTCAGCCCTCACCCGTGACCAAGGCTGGGTCAGTCTCCCTGAGGATTAGCCTCAGTCCTTCCTATGGTCTCCCATAAACAGCACACAACCCAGAATTGGCTGAGTAGCCTTGCTCCTCTAGGCCATTCTGGTGCTTCCAGGCAAAATCAAAACGTTAGCTGCGGATAGAATTTGAGGTGGTTCCACCAACCAAGGTAACAGGAGAAAAAGATCAGGAACTAGGAGAAAAAAACCAGAAAACTAGGTAACCGAAACCATACATTTTCATCATCCTCCAGTGGACGGAAGTGCTTTGCTGCAAATAGTATGTGAGGCTCCCAAGGGACCCAACAGATACCCAAGGCAAGACTTAATTATTCCCATTTTACAGATGCAGGAGCTGAGACTGAAACTTGTGTACGGTAACCCGATGAGGACCAGAATCCAGGCTCCAAGAGACACACTTGCCCAAACAAGCAAATGATTTTCTGCCATTCCCAAAGGAAAACAGTTATCCCCAAGAGGCAGAGACTCCCTGGGCCTCTGCTTGTTGTCCTTAGCATCTAGTATCTTGTACTGTTCTGCTGTGCCTTAACCCGAGCTGCAGGAACAGCCTCAGAAGAGGCAGGCACCTCGGATCCAAGGACAGAGACCTACCACCACACAGCCCAGGTCTATGTAGTCCTTGAGGGCTCCAAATACTGCTCTTTCCCATCCTTGTCTCCCCACAGAGGCCCAGCACGTAATAAGCAGGAACCCAGTGATGTTCTGTGCCCTGAAGTCTTCCCCTGGCCATGCCTTAGCCCAGCACCTGTGGCATCCACCTGACGGCTCAGCACAACGGGTGGCACCACAAGTGGCTAACTTCCACCCTAGGACTTGATGGCAGGCATACAAACAGCCACAGGAGAAGCAACTATTAAGCACCAACTGTGTGGCAGTAGGTCCTTCAACCACCTTCAGGGGGAGGATGCAATGTCCCTACGTATGCCGATGAAGGCTCCGAGAATTCCAGAGCTCTCCGACAGAAGCAGGATTTGCACCCCAAAGCCTGGGCCTCCCCAGTCCCTCCTTCCACCACAGCACTGCGCACACTGGGCTAGATGGCTGCAATTGTATTCGGAGAAACCACGCTAAGACTTCAAACGGATGATTACAAAAACCAAAGTAGATTATAATATACAAAGCACTTAAAATGCATACCAAACCTTAAAGGAAAAAAAAAAAAATCTCAGGGGCAATGTAACAATCCTGTAAACCAAAGCCTTCTAAAGGTTTCTCCCGGGCAGCCATTTAGCAAATGACACACTCCGGAGAGCCTCCCCCAGCCCTTCTCCCACTTCCTTCAAGCGAACCATTCCCCTGAAAAACACCTCCTCGGCTTGCCTAAGGTGGGCTCGGACCTCCCACGATATTTAGAAAGAGGGAGAAAAGGAAAAAAACGCCTTCCAATTTTACGTAGGCAAATACACTCTTCAGAGACCCGCGATTTCAACAGTGCTAGGTTTTACTCAGAAGGCAGAGGCAGGGAAAAAAAAAAGAAAGGAAAGGAGGAAAAAAAACCCATCTGGCAGGCCCTGAGCAGCGACATCCTGTTTATTATTAAACATTTTCAGCAACAGAGCATTAAGTGTTTTGAAAATAATCCTCTTCTTCCCGCACTCAAACCGCGGCCGTCTGGGCGGCTGTTAACCCCCTGTCCCTGGCACACAGGCCAGCCACCCCTGACCATCAACTTCGGGGACACCCGGGGGGACCCGAAAAGGCTAGGCGACTCCACCTCCGACCGCCGGCCCCGAGGGTCGCCGCGACCCCGGCTCTGCAACCCGGAGCCGCTCTCGCTAGGAAGCAAGATGGGGCCGGGCGGCAGGAAACCAGCCCCGACGCCCCCGACCGCCGAAGCATTCGCGGCCGCCGGAATGAGGGGTGGAAAGGCGACTCCGGGGGCTCCGGGGACCTGTCCGCCCCGACGGCCCCTCCCCCGGAGGCACCCAGCCGCGCTGCGCCCAGGCCCGGCCCCGGGGTGCGGGGGCTGCGGGCCCGGCGTGGGGAGCGGCCCGACCCCGCAGTCAGCCGAGCCCAAGCCGCGCGGCGCCGCCACAACAATGGCGAGCTGGCCACCCGCCGCCCCCCGGCCGCCCCCGGCCCGGCCCCGCGGGCCAACGGCGGCGGCGCGGGGCGGGCCGAGCCCGGTGCTCGCGGACAAAGGTCGGCCGGGCCCGGGCGCCGCTGTCAGTCAGCCGCCGCCGAGACAAAGCCGGCCGGGCCGCGCCGCCTCCATCTTAGCGCCGCGCCCGCCGCCGCCGCCGCCGCCGCCGCCCCGGCCCCGCGCCGCCCCGCGCCCCAGGCCCACCTGGTCTGATTCCGCGGGCGCGACTGGGCCGGGCGATGGCGGTCGGGCGGCGGTCGGGCGCGGAGGCGGCGGGATGGCGGCGGATTGCGAGGCGGCGGCGCGGCTGCTAGCTCGCTCCCTCCCTCCCGGGCTCGCTCGTCGCTCGCTCGCTGGAGCCTCGGAGCCTATGTCTAGCCGCTCGTCTCCCTCTCGCGCTCGGCTCCCCGCCCCCCGCCTGCCACCGCCCCCGCCTCCTCCTGGCGCCGCCGCCGCCGCCGCCCGCAGCCGCGCCTCGGCCAGCGCAGCGCCCCCTGCCGCGCCTCCCGGGATCCGCGACTCCCGCCCCGCCCCCGGGCCCGTGAGGAGGCTGGGGTCCCGGGAGGGGGAGGGGTATGAGAGACGGGAGACCTGGGAGGGGGAGGGGCTCGCGGGAGGGGCCCGGAGGAGGGGCTGGAGGGCCCAGGGGACGGAGCCGGGAAAAGGAGCCTGGGAAGAGGACCCGGGGTGGGGGCCCTAGAAGGGGCCCGCGGAGAGAAGGGGGAGGGATCCGTGGGGTGGGGGGGGGGCGGGGAAGGGGAGGAGGCCCAGTGAAGGGGGTTGGGGCGAGAGGCAGGGAGAGAGGTCCGGAAGAAGGGGGGCTAGGCTGGAGGGGGCCGGGGCGGGTGAGGCCCTGACGCAGGGAGGGTTGGGAAGGGAGGGGTGAGAGCCCGGATCTCCGCCCCCTCCCCTTGCAGAACCGCAGCGCCTGCTGCCAGACCGTGAGCCCGGATCTTGTTAAAATACGTATTTGATGTAAGCACGGAAAGGAAACTGAAGTAATAATACATTGTTACTTCAAAAGCAAGGTTGTTGCACAGTCTAGATACTTTATTCCATTTTCGTAAGATGAAACGTAATAAACCAATTCCCTTGAGTGTTTGTGTATTTGTGTGAATGCAAGACAAAAGGTCAGGGAGAATGCGCTCTGCTCTTGGTTACCTCTGCGGTGTGAGGTCGCGAGGGCTGAGGGGGATACTCACTTTTTAATTCTAGATGCTTTGGCAATTAGGAAAACAAACGATTTGAAAAAGCAAAGACAAAAAGAAACGTATCTGGAGCCTGGAATCCAAATCATTTCTGGCAATTGTCCATATACACCGTAAACACCAACGGTGAACGCCAGCCGCAGGGGAGTGGTTGGTCTCATTTAATCCCAACTCAGTGGCAGATATTATTGTTCCAGTTCACAGGTGAGGAATGGAGACTCTGAGAGGTTAAGTAACTTGCCTGAGGCCACACAGTCAGACCTGGGAGGAAAGTTAACCCATTTCAGCCTGAGTAGGACTACGGTTAAGGTTATGGTTAGCACTGAGCAAGGTGCCTGGCACACAGTAGGCGCTCAATAAATGTTTGAATGTAGTTGGGGACTTCCCTGGTGGTTCAGTGGTTAAGAATCTACCTTCTAATGCAGGGGACGCGGATTCCATCCCTGGTCTGGGAGCTAAGAGCCCACATGCAGTGGGGCAACTAGAGAAGATCCCGCATGCCGCAACTAAGACCCTACGCAGCCCAATAAATAAATAAATAAAAATGAATAAATAATTTTTTTTAATATTTGAGTATTGTTGAATGGAGGAATGAGTGTCTGGCCCTTGACCTTGTTGGCTGGGAGGTAAGGGACTCAGGAACTCTTTAAGAACCAGGAGGTTACCTCTTTTTATTATCTGGTGAGAGAGAACCAAAAAAAAGATGAAAAGTTTGGAGGGCTTTGAGTGCTCTGAAAGACAGGTGAGGAAATATTACAGATGGCAAGCAGAGAGAAAGTCAAGTGGACAAGTGTTCTGCTCTGGTGGCAGATCGAGAAGGGGAGTGACGCCCTCTGGGGACAGCAAAGGCTGCTAAGTCCGTGGGATTTAAATGGCAGCGGGTGCTTCACTTGTACCACAAACCCCAGGTTTTGTCACGGATTCAGGAAATCATTCTCATTCTGCACTTCTCTGGGGTGACAACAGCCACGATGATGGGTACTGTTTATTGAGCACTTTTCCCAGCTGGGCAGGCTGCTAGGCACTTTACAAGAGATAATTCAATGCTTGGGAGACAGTTATTATTGTTCCCACTTTAAGGAAATCGAGGTCACTAATGGCATAGGTGGTGGAGCAAGGATTTGAACCCAGCAGTTCTACTCTGACGTTTGAGCCTTTCCTGGGGAAAACAAGGCTAAGATGCTGGGGCAAGTAGGGGGGCTGTTGTCTGTGACCTGATGCCGTCAACCGGGGCTGGCACCTGGGATTTCTCTAGGACTGTGAAGGTGCCCATCTAAGCTCTCCCAGAACCCAGGACCCAGAGAGGACAGAGATAGGAAAGAGGAGGAAGAGAGCAGAGCATGAAGCCTGGACCAAGGCTGGACCTTGGGGTCATTTAGCTCCAAGAGACTGCCTGCGATGTAGAGAGGGACATTCAAGGAGACGGTTTCATTTCATTAAAGTTATTAAAAAGTAAACAGCACTACCCAGGGTTGGAACACTGAAAGGAGGTATGGAATGAGTGCACCGAGCAGGGCAAAGCTGGGGAGAGCTGGCATGAACCAATGGGCAAGAGTTTGCTCAGTTTAGGCTCTTTTTTTCTTCTGCTGCTTTTACATATCAGGAAACTTGCAGCTCTGCCCGTGAGTGGAGAAATCTCTTTGGACCCCCAAACTGAGCCCAAGGGAGAATTTCATCTACCTCTCACAGCAAATTACAGATTTCTTGAATACATAATTTTATTTGTCCCAAAATGTGATCACTGTTTTTTGTTACACTGAAATTTAATATTTTTGCATAATACTTATAAATATATTTCTTGGGACTTCCCTGTTTGTGGCACAGTGGTTAAGAATCCTCCTGCCAATGCAGGGGACAAGGGTTTGAGCCCTGGTCCAGGAAGATTCCCACATGCCGTGGAACAACTAAGCCCGTGTGCCACAACTACTGAGCCTGCGCTCTAGAGCCCGCGAGCCGCAACTACTGAGCCCGCAAGCCGCAACTACTGAAGCCCGTGCGCCTAGAGCCCGTGCTCCGCAACAAGAGAAGCCACCGCAATGAGAAGCCCGTGCACCGCAACGAAGAGTAGCCCCCGCTCGCCACAACTAGAGAAAGCCCGCGTGCAGCAACGAAGACCCAATGCAGCCAAAAATAAATAAATTAATTTAAAAAATACTTTTAAATATATTTCTTTATTCATGATTTTCTTTTTTAAAACCATGTTATGGCTAGATATGGATCTCCTTTGCATTAATTTCACGTGGAATATGGGAAGCCCTGTCATTGGTCAGATTCAGGTCTTATTTTTCCTTTCACTCCTTTGGAAATTTGCCTCCCTTTATGCTCCCTCCCTTCTCTCTTTCTTTCTCTTTCTCTGCTTTTTTCTTCTCTAGCCCCCACTGGACACTCCGACATTCCCTCGATCACAGCCCCAGTCTTGCCGATGGTCGTCATTTTTATACATATCTGTGTCCCCTACAAGACTAGGAGCTCATCCAAATAGACTCACTGAATTATTCATTTTTTAATTCCCCAGCACCTGGACCACAATCTGTGACACTTCGTAGGTGCTTAACGAAAGATGATTGAACGAAACAAGAAAAAAAATGAAGGGAGAGAGAATCTTGAGACTCTCAGAGAAAGAATTTGACCTCTGCTAGTGCTCTGTCCAGTCCCGGCCTCAAAAGAAAGCCAGAAAAGCTTTCCCTCATCAATCCACTGCCTGGAGAGTCTAAGATTTTGCTGGGTTTCTTTCATCCCTCCATCAAGAATACTCCCCTTTTATTGAGCACTTTCAGGTAAGGAAATGAAAACACAGATTCAGTGATTTGCCTGAGTTCCCACAGGGAGCTGGTGACAGAGCTGAGTAGGAAGGAGAACGCACATTTGTTGAGGGTTTGTTGTGGCTGCACCCACTTTCTGTATATCCCAGGCTCTTCACCATGATTTTGTGAGTTAGGGTCTATCATCAACCCCATTTTACAGATCAATCGGTTGAGGCTACCGGATCTTCACCCACCACCGCCTGGCTGTCAGATGGATAGGAGAGCCTCTCTGGCCATCCAGACCTCAGAAAGCTCTGGCAAATCAGTGTCCAACTGAAGGGGAGAGAAGCGGAGGACCACTAGACACTGACCACAAATAGGGAGCCAGCCTTAAAAGCGCTGGTCCAGCCCAGAGCCTGGGGGCAGCCCCCGCAGCCTCTCCTGGGGGCCCCATCTAGCTTCAAGGCCAAGCCGCCCTTCAGCCACTCAGAGCCTGCATCTTGTCCACAGCATGGCCATGCACACCACCCACAGGCTCCAGCAAGCACAGAGGCCCAGCCAGCTCACCTCAGCTCACCTCCTCAGTGGGTGTCCAAGCTAAAGCCAGAATCAGGCACTGGGTCTATGCCTTTCCCCTGGACTTGCCCCCAGCATGGAACCATGGTTTAAAAAAAGTGCGGGAGTTGGAGTCAGACGGACCTGAGTTAGATTCTGTCTCTATCCTCATTTACTGTGTGTCTTTAGACAAGTGCCTCTGATTTGTTGAGCCTCTGAAAATTGGGGAAGAGGTCTGTCGTGAGAAGTTGAACGAGATGACGTATATTGGCTGTTGGCACAAGCTGGCATCTAGTGGGCATTCAGCACATGTTGGTTCTTACTGTTATTCCTTTTTCATCTCAGACACATTGGAGCTTCCCTTGTCAGTGATCACTTGCTGTGTAACGAACAGCCCCAAAACTTAGTGGCTTGAAAGAACAAATTGTAATTTCTCACCACTTGGTGGTGTTTTGGAAGGGTCTTCTCTTCCACCTTGTACTGACAGGGGTCACTCACGCTGCTGCACTGTCTCTTCCACCATGAGGTGTCTCATGCTCCAGGATTCTCCTTGTGGCCTCTCTCTCCAGCAGAACAGTCTGGGTTTCCTTATAGCATGGCAACTGGCTTCCAAAGGAGTGTACGTGGAAGCTGACAGGCCTCTCAGGAGTGCATTCTGTCAGTCAAAGTGAGTCACAGGGCTACCTCAGAACTCCCCCACCCCCACTGCCAATGGAGGGAGCAGCATATGTGTACAGAGAGGGGAAGGCTGATGGCGGATTATTTGTAGATAATCTTTCTGGTTCTCAGGACCTTCTGTGCTTCCCCACCCCATGTCTTATCCAAACCTCCACTCATTCTGTCTAACGAAGACATTCCATCTGACTGCAAAAAATATTTACTGAGATCTAGTATGGCAAGACCAGTCAGAGTGCTGAGAAATGGCAAGATGAGAAATAAATCATCTGGGACATCCCTAGTGATCCAGTGGTTAAAAATCCGCCTTCCAATGCAGGGGATGCAGGTTTGATCTCTGGTCAGGGAACTAAAATCACACATGCCTCAGGGCAACTAAGCCCGTGCACTCTAGAGCCCGCATGCCACAACTAGAGAGCCCACACGCTGCAACAAAGATCTCGGTGCCACAACTAAGACCCCATGCAGCCTAATTAATTAATTAATTAAAAATAAATAAATCATCCCTCTGTTCAAGAAACTCTCAAGTGAAGGGGTTTTCCAAAAAAAAAAAAACCCAACAATAATAAAAACTGATTCATCAAGCTCTCACTACCTCCAGGTGTTACCAAGTCCAAGCTCCTACTGCTTGTGGCAAGACAGGACGATAAATCAAGACATGAGTTGTTGGGCCAAGAAATAGCACCTTTATCAAGCCAGCAGACCGAGAAGACGGTGGACTCGTGTCCCAAAGAACCATCTTGCCTGACTTAGAATTCAGGCTTCTTTTATACCGAAAGGGGAAGGAGTAAAGTCAATATTTCCTGGTTCAGGTCAGCCTCCAGGAGGGTTGTGTTAATTTCTTCCTTCCTGCAGTCATTCTCAGGTGGGCCTGATCAGGATGTTTCCTGTGAGCTAAATAAAGATATTTTAGCTTAATGCTCATTACCTGGGAGGCAGGGTTCCCAGAGATGGGCCATGATGTATAATTTAAGCTTATAGGCAACATCCCTTTAGTGATCAACCTGTAATAGAATACAAAGTTTCTTTCCTATCACATAGGCATGGGCCCGAGCTGGGTCTGAATCGTTGGAGCCTGGCTCTGAGCTGGTCTAGTGCATCCTCCTGGCCCAGAACTGCAGTAACTTGCAGTACAATCTAGGAATGTGAGGCCTACAATTTGTGCAGTGATCGTATGTGCCAGGAGTCCTGGATGGGCCTGCTCTCATACTCTCTGCACCTGTTCTCCAAAAGGCAATTGTACTAATGACAGAGAGTGTGAGTCCCAATTACAGTTCAGAAAATGTAGTCATCTTAACTGGAGGGAAAAAAGAATCCTATTCCGGGGAGAAATCGGTTCCAGCTGGGGAGGCTGGGGGAGCCTTCTTGGGGCAGGTGCTTTTGACACCAGGCTTTGAAGGAAGACTGGAGTTTCATCAGAGGAGACTGGGGAAGGACATTCCAGATGGAGGGACCAGCTTGAACAAAGGCCTGGAGATGGGAGCATCTGGGCACTGGGAGGGGACCACGGGCTGGCTGCTGGCCATCAGAAAAGTGGCCACATCCCAGGGAATGTGCATTCCAGTAGGAATGGGAGCCTTGAGGTAAAAATACGACACTTGGATCTGAACAGGCAGCAGGGGGCCCAGCACAGACCTTGGCACTCACATCAAGGTGGACAGCATCTGGGTCTCAGCACCTGACACAGGTGGGCTTAAAAGCAAGGTCTCCTCTGCGGGGCTCATGCCAAAGGGAGTTCAGGACAGGGAATGCCGGCAATTTCTAGTCACATCACACCTGAGTCTTAGGAATGTGCCCTCCATTTTCCTCTAAGGAGAAAGACCCAGGAAAAGGAGAGAGCCAAGACTGGGGAATAAAAGAAGTGTGAGGATAAGACTTAAAACTTGGCAACTTCGGGCAAGTAAAACAAATCACCACCTTACACAGCAGAAGACGTTGGGCACCTCGTTCCATTCCTTCTGCTCAGCACTCGGTGTGATTGTTTTTCTGTATTATTTTATTTTGTATTGAAAATTTCAAATGTATGTAAAAGTAGAAGGAATATTATTATGTCAGTGTATATCTCTAGAAAGGTAAAGATCTTTTAAATCAGGGGTTTCCCTGGTGGCGCAGTGGTTGAGAGTCCGCCTGTCGATGCAGGGGACGCGGGTTCATGCCCCGATCCGGGAAGATCCCACGTGCCGCGGAGCAGCTGGGCCCGTGAGCCATGGCCGCTGAGCCTGCGCGTCCGGAGCCTGTGCTCCGCAACGGGAGAGGCCACAACAGCGAGAGGCCCGCGTACCGCAAAAAAAAAAAAAAAAAAAAAAATCACAAGACCATGATATCATAATCACACCTAAAACCCCCAGCATTTTTTTAACATTGTCAAATAACTCATGAGAGTTCAAAGTTGCCTGATTATATTGTTTCATGAAAACAAAACTTGGCAACTTCGGCTGAGAAAAGGCAGTGAAAAATTATTGAGGGATATGGCTTGGGAAGCGAAAGGAAAGAAGAAGCTCACTAAGGAGGATCCTAAATAAAGGATGGGATGGCGAGTACCGGAAAGGCATCCCACCTGCTCCCCTTCTGTACCAATGGCAGAGTTCCCAAATTGTGGACCTCCTTCCCAAGGAACCATGTCAGAATCTTCCTCAACATGGAGCCCCCCGGGAAGCCATACCAACTGAGGGATATGACACGTGATGGGGAGGTGAGGATAAAGGTAGAATAAAGGAAGGTCACTGGCAGGAGAATTTAGGAATCAGGTCTTGCCCTCTGTGTCAGGATCCCAGAAATGTAGGTACTGGAGAAATAATAGATTTCAAAATATAACTTTCTATCATGAAAGGGAGAAGAAAACCCAAAATGGGAAAAAAATATTTGCAAACTATATATCTACATCCAGAATATCTAAAGAACACAACTCACTAACAAAAAGACAAACAACCCCATGAAAAAGTGGATAAAGGACTTGAATAGACATTTCTCCAAAGATAAGCAAATGGCCAATAAGCAGATGAAAAGATGCTCAACGTCATTAGCCATCAGGGAAACGCAAGTCAAAACCACAGTGAGATACAACTTCACACCCACTAGGATGGCTATATGGAAAATAACAAGTGTTGGTGAGGATGGAGAGATACTGGAACCCTCATACATTGCTGGTGGGAATGTAAACTGGTGTGCCTGCTATGTGAAACAGTGTGGTGGTTCCTCAAAAAGTTAAACACAGAATTATCACACGACCCAGCAATTCCACTCCTAGGTGTATACCTAAAGGAGTAGAAAACAGAGGTTCAAACAAAAACGTATACAGGAATGTTCATAGCAGCATTATTCACAATAGCCAAAAGATAGAAAGAACCCAAATGTCTGCCAGCCGATGAGGGGATAAACAAAATGTGGTAGATTCATACTGAAATATTATTTAACCATTAAAAGGAAAGAAGTACTAGGACTTCCCTTGTGGCACAGTGGTTAAGAATCCACCTGCCAATGCAGGGGACACGGGTTCGAGCCCTGGTCCGGGAAGATCCCACATGCCGCAGAGCAACTAAGGCCATGAGCTACAACTACTGAGCCTGTGATCTACGGCCCACGAGTCACAGCTACTGAGCCCGCGTGTCACAACTAATGAAGCTGCACTCCTAGAGCCCATGCTCCGCAACAAGAGAAGCCACCTCAGTGAGAAGCCTGCACACTGCAACGAAGAGTAGACCCCGCTCGCCGCAACTAGAGCAAGCCCGCGCGCAGCAACGAAGGCCCAACGCAGCAAAAGATAAATAAATAAATAAATTTTAAAAAAACTTTAAAAAATAAAAAAAGAGGAAAGAAGTTCTGTTACGTGCTGTAACATGGATGAACCCTGAAAACTTTACACTAAGAGAAAGAAGCCATATACAAAAGGCCATATATTATATAATTCCATTTATACGAAATACCCCAAACAGGCAAAGCCACAGAGACAGGAAGCAGATTAGTGTTTGCCAGGGGCTGGGGGGAGGGGGGATGGGGACTGACCGCTTAATGGCTGTGGGATGTCCTCCTGGGATGATGGAACAGTTCTGGAACTAGAGGGGATGGTTGTACCACATGGCACGTGTACTAAATGTCACGAAACTGCACACTTTAAAGTAGTTAAAATGGTCAATTTTATGTTATGTGTGTTTTACCACAATAAAAATAATCTCATTGAAATGGCACTTTTGCTGGTACCCTGGTCAGTTACGTTACCGTCATTTGTTCACGTGCGTTATCATTTAGATTTCCAACCTTCCTGGTGATATTTAGGTTTTAAGGGAGATATACATTTTCTGGTTTTTTTTTTGGGCGCGCTGCAGCTTATGGAATTTTAGTTCCCCAACCAGGGACTGAACCCAGGCCCTCAGCAGTGAGAGCATGGCGTCCTAACCACGGGACCACCAGGGAGTTCCTTCTATTTCTAAAATGCTCACTTGTCTGGGTCCAAGGGGAAGTGGGGTTTGTGGAGCCAGCGACCCTTCATCCTGTGGCATCTGAGGAGGCTCCTGGGTCCCCATGTGGGTTTAGATGCCCCAATGATGACAAGGCTGCCAGGTTGAGGGGCAGTCAAGTGGATGGCAGATCTATTTTATATCTCAATCTGAATAGCCATAGTTTGTCTTTCAGCTAAAAATGGTGGTCCCGGAGAAAAGCAGCTAGTTCAGCGGGCAACTGAGTCATACAAGTTCTTTTCTTGGAGACAACCATCGTACCTTGGTACACCTCAGAAAAGTGCCTTTTGTGTACTTCCCATTTTGTCGGACAAGATACTAAAAAGGTATGTCCTCAAGGGTTAAGCTTTAATAAAATCATTTTTACTGCTTCATCAGGGACATTCTAAAGTAGAACTGGCCTTCCTTTTTTCCTGCAAGAGCATGGCAATGAAGAATGCAATGGCTGGGGCTTCCCTGGTGGTGCAGTGGTTGAGAGTCCGCCTGCTGATGCAGGGGACACGGGTTTGTGCCCCGGTCCGGGAAGATCCCACATGCCGCGGAGTGGCTGGAGAGGCCACAACAGTGAGAGGCCCGCATACCGCAAAAAAAAAAAAAGAATGCAATGGCTAATAGTACCATTTAGAGCCACTGCTTTGATTCATGCTAAGGGGCCAGCAGTTTTACCCACCAACCGTACAAGTGTCTACACAGTGAAAAAGGCAAATGATGTTTTAGTATTATTACGAAAATGGTTTTGACCCTTGCAGTTCCCTGAGAGGACCCCCCAGGGGTCTGTAGACCACAATTTGGAAATTATCTCCCTAAGCATGTTTCTCTCCTGGTCATTTATTTTTTTAATATTTATTTATTTATTTGGCTGCGCCGGGTCTCAGTTGCCGCACTCGGGATCTTCAGTTGCAGCGTGTGGGATCTTTTAGTTGCAGCATTCGGGATCTAGTTCCCTAAGGATCAAACCTGGGCCCCCTCCATGGGGAGCATGGAGTCTTACCCATTGAACCACCAGGGAAGTCCTTCTCCTGGTAATTTAAAAGCAGAACAGAGAAATCTACCCAGAAGAAGCAGGCTCATGTAGAGTTACTTTTTGAGCACATGATTCTTACTAGGTGCTCAATAAACACTTTTTGAATCTTGAGTAGTGGCTGCCACCTACAGGGCTTACTACAGGCGAGGTGTTGCGCTAAACATTTTACAAACATTGTCTCATTGGGTCTAGCATCCCCATTTGACAGATGTGAAAAGCAAGGATCAGAGAGGGTAAGGAACTAGCCGACACAGCTAAAGATGACCAGATCAGGAGTCAAACCCAGTTCTGTCTGACTTCAAACCATTGTGCCATACTAAATCTGTCTGGCAGAAAAATCTTTGGACAAGAGTTAGATTGAGAAAAAGAGAGGAAAATTTAAGAAAGTTTTGGAAATAAGTTTGAATAACTAGGCTGCCTACATAAATCTATTGGTTATTTCCTAGCCAACAAACTCAATGAAGACATATGTGTCCCATTCGCCTGGGCCAGTGGGTTAGCAGCTAATTGCAAGGCTGGTCTAAAGAGGGTATATTAAGAATGATGGGGTACTTCCCTGGTGGTCCAGTGGTAAAGAATCCGCCTTACAGTGCAGGGGACTTGGGTTCGATCCCTGGTCAGGGAACTAAGATCCCACTTGCCGCGGGGCAGCTAAGCCTGCGTGCCTCAACTGGAGAAGAGAAAACCCGAATGCCACAACTAGAGAGAAGCCCTCGCGCCGCAATGAAGAGCCCTCGCGCCGCAACGAAAAACCCCATGTGCCTCAAGGGAGATCCTGCGTGCCGCAACTAAGACCCAACACAGCCAAAAATAAAATAAATAAATAAATAAATAAATCTTTTTTAAAAAAAAAGAACGATGGGGAATTCCCTGGCGGCCCAGGGGTTAGGATTTGATGCTTTCACTGCCGTGGCCCGGGTTCAGTCCCTGGTTGGGGAACCAAGATCCCGCACAAGGGCTGGGTGTACAGGCCTTTTTCATGCCAGGGGAGGACCAGACACAAACAACAGCCAGAGGTAGAAAGACATGCCACTGGGGCCCAGGTGTGGAATCCAAAATGCAGCAAAAATAGTGAGACAATTGGACTGCCCTGGGCTGGGTCCCCACAGGTCAGGGGCCACACCTACCAAAGTTCTTCTAGAGCAGCTAGGCTGCTCTCAGGCTTTTCCCTGAGAAGCTAAGCTGGATCACTCCTGAGGTTATACCCATTCTTTTCACCAGTGAAACACCAGCTGCTAGTCTTCCCAGGTGTTCGTTAATGCCTCGGGCCGAACTCCTTGGCCTTCTGGAATATGATCTGACCCCTACTGACCTCTCCAGGCTCATCTCTCACCTCCTGACTTTCCAGAGTCATAGCCTGCAGAATTGGTACCAACAGTTCCCTCTTCCTGGAAGAAACTGTCCCCAGCCCCACACAACCTCCTTTGCTCGGGGGAATCCTACTCAAACCTCAGGACTCAGGTTGGACTTCACCTCTCTCTCTCTCTTTTTTTTTTTAATGTTCCCTGCTAATTATTTATCTATTTATTTACTTTTAAATTTATTTTGTTTCGGCTGTGCTGCGCAGCATACAGGATCTTAGTTCCCTGACCAGGATTGAACCTGTGCCCCCTGCAGTGGAAGAGCAGAGTCCTAACCACCAGACCGCCAGGGAATTCCCATGGACATCACCTTCTTTAAGAGCCCTTTCCTGTTGCTACCCACCTCCAAACACCATATCTCCATTGCTTGTTAGGCACCATTACCAGGGATGTCAAGGCTCACAAGAAAGATATGATGCTCACAGAGCTTATGGGCCAGTGTTTTACATTCAAAATACTTGCCCACTAGGCTGTAAGCTCCTCTGGAATGGGATGGCGTTTGCATGTTCACTGCTATATCCCTGAATCTCACACTGGCACAGAGTACGAAGGAGCTCAATCAACATTTGCTAACTCAATGAGCAAATGAAAAAGGAATCCATAGAGGGTGTGGAGAAAAGGGAACCCTCCTACACTGATGGTGGGAATATAAATTGGTACAGCCACTATATAGAACAGTATGGAGGTTCCTCAAGAAACTAAAACTAGAGTTGCCATATGATGCAGCAATCCCATTCCTGGGCATGTATCTGGAAAAAACAATTAATTTGAAAAGATATGTGTACCCCAATGGTCACTGTAGCACTATTTACAATAGCCAAGACATGGAAGCAACCTAAGGGTCCATCGACAGATGAATTGATAAAGAAGATGTGGTAATTACATACAATGGAATATTATTCAGCTGTAAACAAGAATGCAATAATGTTATTTACAGCAAGACAAATGGACCTAGAGATGATCATACTAAGTGAAGTAAGTTAAACAGAGAAAGACAAATATCATATGACATCACTTATATGTGGAATCTAAAAAAGTGACGCAAATGAACTTATTTACAAAACAGAAAGAGACTCACAGACTTCGAAAACAAATTTATGGTTACTAAAGGGGAAAGGTAGGGGGGAGGAGGGATAAATTCAGAGTTTGGGATTAGCATATACATATTACTATATATAAAATAGATAACCAACAACGATCTACTGTATAGCACAGGGAACTCTACTCAATATTCTGTAATAACCTAAATGGGAAATGAATTTGAAAAGGAATAGATATATGTGTATGTATAACTGAATCACTTTGCTGTACACCGGAAGCTAACACAACATTGTAAATCAACTCTACTCCAATATAAAATAAAAATTAAAAAAGAAAAAGGAACCCATGAAAAGGAGAGGAGAGGAGAGGAGAAAAATAGGTGAAATAGGAATGTGATGAAGTAGGGAACAACCTTTGCACCCACCTACGGATACTTACACTCTCATCATTGCCCAGGCGGTGCTGGAGGAACTGGCTCTGTGGATACAGGGCATAGGGCTGGGGGGAGGGTGCATAAAAGAAACAGCTCAAAGAGGGGTTTACAAACCTGTTGAGGAGCAGCGTGCACACAGTTAAAATGCCATCACCAAACAGCATACCTTCAAAAGGTACAACGAATCTTGTGCCAAGTGAGGTCATTGAGAGATCCAAAAAAAAAAAAGTACAATAATAAGAGAAACGGCTATGCGTCAGGTTGGCTAATGGCTGTGACAAGCAACCCCCGCATTTTACCGGTGCATCTCAATTCAAGTTTATTTTTTATTTCTCCCACGTGGGTTTTCTTGATCGAGTCACTCCGTTCCAAGTAGTGCTGTGGGGATTCAGGAACCTTCCATCCGCTATCACTATCACTATTTCCGCTATTACTTGTTCCACTCTCACTCCAGAGAAAGGCAGACCGGGAAGTGTGCGCCATCAGTTCTACCCACATTCCATTGGCTAGAACTCCGTCTTGTGGCCCCACCTACCGGGAGGGGAGGTTGGGGATTGTAGTCTAGCGGAGTACCCCGGAGGTAAAGGAAGTGAGGACTGCTAAACACATTAGTCTCTGCTGTAGCTCTTTTTTTTTTTTTTTTTTTACTGAGAATCTACTAAATGTCAGGCACCGTGATAAATAAGTTACATTCAGTTGTCATTTTATCCTTACATCACCTCTCATTTACAGAGAGGGAAACAGAGGCTCATAAAGTTTAAGTACATTTTATGAGGCGAAAGGCTCATGCTTGGAGAATCAATGTGGAACCAGATCGTTCTAACTCCAAAGCCTGTAACTGAAAAGAAGTAAGGACAGCTTAACACTAGGGAGCTGCTCTGAGACTACACCTACTCATTCGACATCATCATCATTTAAGAGCTTATTAGTGTGCTGGTTAGGCATTGTTCAAAGCACTTTAATATTGTATCAACTCACTGGATCCTCCCCAAACGCCTATGAGATAAATACTGTTAATCCCCCTATTTTATTTATTTATTTATTTTTAATTTGTAATTTTTTTTTGGCTGCGTTGGGTCTTCGTTGCTGCGCTCCGGCTTGCTCTAGTTGCAGTGAGCGGAGGCTACTCTTCGTTGCGGTGTGCGGGCTTCTCATTGCGGTGGCTTCTCTTGTGGCGGAGCATGGGCTCTAGGTGTCCGGGCTTCATTAGTTGTGGCATGAGGGCTCAGTAGTTGTGGCACACGGGCTTAGTTGCTCTGCAGCATGTGGGATCTTCCCCGCCCAGGGCTGGAACCCGTGTCACCTGCAGGCAGATTCTTAACCACTGTGCCACTAGGGAAGTCCCAATCCCCCTATTTTAAGGATGATGAAATTGCACACAGAAGTTAAGTGATTTGCCTGAGGTCATTCTAGGCAGTCTTTCTCCAGAGGCTCCAGCTTTGCCCCGCTCCTGCCTCCGCAAACAAAAGGAATTGTTGTAGGGCACAGTCTCCAAAGTGAGGCACTAGTACCCTGGGGAGGAGTCCAGCTGGTCCAGTGGGGTGCGAGAGGGAACTATGATCCTTCTATTCACCTTTATTTTTATTCTTTAAAAAAAGAAATCACACAGGGAACTAGATTCAACATCCTGTGATAAACCATAATGGAAAAGAATATGAAAAAGAATATATATGTATAACTGAATCAATTTGCTGTACAGCAGAAATTAAACACAACATTGTAAATCAACTATACTTCAATAAAAATTAAAAAAAAAATCAGTGATATTAAACTTTGCTAATATGTATTATACAGCTTGACCCTGTCGCCCTCTCTCAGCTGAGGATCAATCTGCATAATACATACTAGTAAAATTTAATATCACTGATTTTATTTTATTTTATTTTTTTTACAATAAACAGAAACAGAAAGTGTCACCTACACACCTTGTGTTTGGATAAATGGATCAGTGTGGTATGTTTAGTTTTAGTTGAGCTAGCTCTCACAGTGTGGACCAATGGTTTTAAAAGATTCCTGTAAAGAATTAACGATGACTAGACGCCCAACTCAGGCACCGCCTCCACCCTACACAACCCAGGCTCCCTCGAGCATGCCCAGAACCCCTACATCGCAGAGTGGGAGGCGGGGCCTTGTGGCCACACCCCTTCACTTTCCCCCGCCTTCCTTGTTTCTTCCGGAGGCGTCATTGGGTGCTTCACGTTGCGATTGGGCGAGCCGCGGGTTGTCGGAGGTACACAATTGGGCAGAGTCGCCGCCCCTCGACCGGTGGACAGCCTCGATTGGCCGAGGTGCTGAGAGGGGTTGGCCGAACCTACTCGTCACCCAGGCTGAGACGCTAGGAGTGGGCTTGCGCCGCTCTGGGCGCTCAGTAACGGGTGCCTCGATTTGGGGGCGCACGGCGAGCCCAGGGCCCAGGGTGTCAGGGGGCCGGTTAGGAGGTGCGGCCCGAGGTTGGAGGGGCCGGGAGAACCCGGGGCTGCAGGCGAGGCGGGATGGCGGCCGTTGTCCCGGGAAGGACCTGCGTGGATGCCAGTGGGCACCGTGGTGGAGGAGATTGCGATTAAACTAGACGTCGTGGTCTGACACGAGACCCCTAGCAAGACCACCACCTTGCCACCCAGCCTGGGAAGCCCTAAATGGATTGGAACCCAGGATTGGAGGCTTCTGCTCAAGCAGATGGCCACCACCCGTCGGGAGCAGTTACAGGAAAATGAGTCTGACTGAGCTGGTGGAGCTTCCATGGCGGACGAATGACCTGCGTGCCAGTGGCTTATGAGCAAGGGAATTGGAAGAAACAAATCAAAAAGCTAATTGCTAACAGCGAGGCCTCAGCCTACAAACTCATCTCCAGAGCCAAGTCGGGGAATTGAAGACATTTGGCCAGGGGAGAAGGATCCAGGAGAAATATGACCAGAACTCTGTGCACAGCTTCTCCTGTCTGAAGCTCTGCGACGTGGGGGCAAATAAACCCTGTCCTGGACATAATCCTTGCAGAAGAGCAAACATCTGGGGGGAATGAGCTTATCTGCAAAGGTCATAATAAAGTTGTTGAAGAAGTTAAATGGAAGACTCCATACATCAGTACAAAAAGCCAGATGTTTTTCTGGATCTAGCTTTTTATCTGTGAGATGTCTGAGGCTCGAGACAGAGCCGATTCACTTTCTGAGAGAAGTGTTTTTGCAGACTTACTCCAAGTTCTCGGTGACTCACAGTGTACTTGCCTGTGTGATTGAAGTGGTAAGAATGGCAACAGCAACGGCCTGAATATAGGGCAAAATTTCCATGTTATCAGAGGTAACAGAAAACAATAATGATAGATCTTGTGATACCACTTGATTACATTTAATAAGCTGAAGCTGACTTTCCCATGAAAGTGAAAATCCCTGCAAAGGGTGCTCTCTGGCCTTGAACCAGCATAACATACCATACCAGAAGGACATAATGATACTAAAAGGTGAGGTCCACTGAGCCAGTCATCTTCATGATAGTATCTCCAAGAGACTTGTGGAAACAGTGAGACTGATGCACATAATGGGGTGCCGTATAAGATAGAACTAAGACAACTTGAGCTTTCTGCTTTACAGTTGTTTTGAAAATGCTCACAAATCAGGTCATTAAGAGCATTCCAGAGCATTAAAGTTTTCTAGGAAGATTAAAAACACCTGAGGACTTCCCTGATGGCACAGTGGTTAAGAATCCTCTTGCCAATGCAGGGGACGCGGGTTCGAGCCCTGGTCCGGAAAGATCCCACGTGCCACAGAGCAACTAAGAGCCTGCACTCTAGAGCCCGTGAGCCACAACTGTTGAGCCCGAGTGCCACAACTACTGAAGCCCGCGTGCCTAGAGCCCGTGCTCTGTAACAAGAGAAGCCACCACAATGAGAAGCCCATGCACCCCAACAAAGAGCAGCCTCCGTTCGCCACAAGTAGAGAAAGCCCCACGCACAGCAAAAGACCCAATGCAGCCATAAATAAATAAATTTAAATTTAAAAAATAAAAACACTTGAGATTTTTCTGTGAGTACTGTCTAGGACTACTCATATTTTTACTTTTGTCAGATAACCAAAGTTGACAAATCTGTGTGTTCTTCAGAACCAGCAGGGGGCGTATAAGCTGAAACATCAATAATAATAACTAATACTACACAAATAGCCAAGGCTCTCTGTTTGCGTCCAGGCACTGGGCAAGTGCTGTATATGCATTAGTCCATTAGATCCGTACAACAACCCTATGAAGCAGGTACTATTATTACCTCCACTTTAGAAATGAGGAAACTGAGGGCTAGAGAATTTAGGCAGTTACTGTGCTACACCACCTCCCCAAGATGGCACACAGGGACATGCTCCGGCAAAGACTGGTGGCCACATTTGGACCAAAGGTTGTAGTTTGCCCAATCCTGCTCTAGCATTTGATAATCTGAAATCTTTTGCAATCAGAAATTTGCAAATTACTTCACATAGTGTAAGATAAATGCCTTCAGATGGGAAAGAACCAACTCTTGGGTAAACTACATGAATACACTGCCAGGGGAAAGAAAAAACTCTGTCCCACGTCAGACAACAATGGGGGCCCCATCCGCCCTGGGCTTGGTAAAAGGTCATTTCTGAAATCCACTCAGGAGGTAAAAAAAAGTTCAGCATTTAATTCCCTAGTGTTGTAGAATAGGCCAAAGCACAGGGATTGGTTCTTATACATTTCATTTTCTATGCAGAGGAATTCTTCCTTTTGTTAAAAATTTAAAGGGTTAAAAATGCACCTTTTGCATGAGTATAGCCGATGAGCAGCAAATCTCCACTGGGTATTAGTATGTTTATTTTGTTAGTTTACACATAAGTACTGCATGTGTTTGGTGCTGTTGTACACAGTACTTTCTAATTTTTATTTATTTATTTATTTGGCCATGCCGTGTGGCTTGTGGGCTGTTAGTTCCCCAACCAGGGATCGAACCCAGGCCCTCGGCAGTGAGAGCACAGAGTCCTAACCACTGGACCACCAGGGAACTCCCCTACACAGTACTTTTTATTTTTATTTCCGTTAAAAATTTTTTTATTATAGTTGATATATAGTGTTGCATTAGTTTCTGCTGTACAGCAAAGTGTATCAGTTATACATACATACATATCCACTCTTTTTTAGATTCTTTTCCCGTATAGGTTATTACATTAAAAACACTTTTTTTATTGTGGTAAAAGTCATAATATAAAACATACTATTTTAACCCTATTTAACTGTACAGTTCAGTGGCACTAAGTACATTCACATTGTTGTGCAACTCTCTCCATCATCTATCTCCCGACTTTTCCACCCTCCTAAACTGAAACTCTGTCCCCATTAAACACTAACTAACCATTCCTCCCCCACTACCCCTGACATCTACCAGTGTTGGCCCCTGACATCTACCAATGCACTTTGAGTCTATGAATTTGACTATTCTAGGTCACAGTACTTTTTAAAATGCCGGTGTCCAGTTGCTCAGTTCTAGCATAGGAACAAGCCTCTATGATGGCCCTCAGTGATTCTCGCCCCCCGTGGCCATTCCCTTGTGCAATTCCCTTACATGCTAAGTAGGACCGATCTATGCAACCAATAGGATAATATAGGAATGACAGATTGTGGTTTCGAGGTTAGATCATAAAACAGAAACCGTTTCAGCTTCTGCCTTGCTGTCTCTTGGTTGTGAGGATGCTCAAGCAGCCTTAGGGAGTGGTCCATGTGGCAGGGAACTGAGGCCTCCTGCCAACAGCCAGCACCAACTTGCCAGCTCCACGGAATCATATCCTTCAGTCCCAAACTGTCAGATGTTTGCAGCCCAGCCAACATCCCGACGGCAGCCTCTTGAGAGCACCTGATCCCCATTTCAGCTACTTCCCAATTCCTGACCGATAGAAACTGTGTGAGATAATGAAAGTTTACTATTTTAGGAAGCGGAATTTTGGAGTAATTATGTAGCGAGAGATAACTGATAAGAGCAGTATACAGAAATGCAATTGACTCTTATATACTGACCTTATATTTTTTTATTCTTTAATTTTTTGGCTGCGTTGGGTCTTCATTGCCGCACGCGGGCTTTCTCTAGTTATAGCAAGCGGGGGCTACTCTTCATTGCAGTGTGTGGGCTTCTCATTGTGGTGGCTTCTTTCGTTGAAGAGCATGGGCTCTAGGTGCACGGGCTTCAGTAGTTGTGGCTCGCGGGCTCTAGAGCGCGGGCTAAGTAGCTGTGGTGCACAGGCTCAGTTGCTCCGTGGCATGTGGGATCTTCCCAGACCAGGGATCGAACGCATGTCCCCTGCATTGGCAGGTGGATTCTAAACCGCTGTGCCACCAGGGAAGTCCCGGACCCTATTTTGTGACCTTGCTAAGCACACTTATCAGTTCTAGTACCTTCCTCGTATATCTTTGGGATTTTCTATGTAGACAATCGTGCAGTCCGCCAAGAGAGACAGTTTTATTTTTTCCTTTCCAATATGCAGGACTTTTATTGGTTTGCATTATTGCATTGGTGAGAGCAGATATCCTTGCCTTGTTATTTATTTATGGCTGTGTTGGGTCTTTGTTTCTGGGCATGGGCTTTCTCTAGTTGTGGCGAGCGAGGGCTAGTCTTCGTCGCGGTGTGTGGGCTTCTCATTGCGGTGGCTTCTTTTGTTGTGGAGCATGGGCTCTAGGCACGTGGGCTTCAGGAGTTGTGGCTCATGGGCTTCAGTAGTTGTGGCTCGCAGGCTCTAGAGCGCAGGCTTAGTAGTTGTGGTGCACGGGCTTAGTTGTTCCACGGCATGTGGGACCTTCCCAAACCAGGACTCGAACCCGTGTCCCCTGCATTGGCAGGTGGATTCTTAACCACTGTGCCACCAGGGAAGCCCCCCTTGCCTTGTTTTTGATTTTAGGGGAAAACGTTCAATGTTTCCACATTAAGTATGATGTTAGCTGAAAGGTATTTATAGATGCTCTTTATTCAGGTTGAGGAAGTTCCCTTCTATTCCTAGTTTACTGAGAATTGTTTTTGTTTTTTTAAAATTATGAATAAATTGAATTTTTTCCAATGAAAAAGCACAGACTGGGAAAGAATATTTTCAAAACATATATCCAACAAAGAACTCATATCTAAATATATATAAAGGATACAATTAGGTAATAAGACAATTCAGTTTTTTAAATGACAAAAGATTTTGATAGACAATTCATCAGAGAAGATATATGGATGGCAAATAAGCCCATGACAAGATGCTCAACACTATTAGTCACTAGGGAAATGCAAATTAAACGCCTGTGAATTACTACTTCACGCTTACTAAAATGGCTAGAATTATACAACAAAACAAAACAAAAGAAGCTGACCAGGCTTCCCTGGTGGCGCAATGGTTGAGAGTCCGCCTGCCAATGCAAAGAACGCGGGTTCGTGCCCCGGTCTGGGAAGATCCCTCATGCCGCGGAGCGGCTGGGCCCGTGAGCCACGGCCGTTGAACCTGCGCGTCCGGAGCCTGTGCTCCGCAGCGGGAGAGGCCGCAACAGTGAGAGGCTCGCATACCGCAAAAAAAAAAAAAAAAAAAAAGAAGTTGACCATTCCAAGGATGTGGAGCACATGAACTCTCACCCTGGTGGGAATGTGAAGTGGTACAACCACTTTGGAAACCAGTCTCGCAGTTTCTTTCTTTCTTTTTTTTTTAAATGTTTGTTTATTTATTTATTTATGGCAGAGTTGGGTGTTTTTTGCTGCGCGTGGCCTTTCTCTAGTTGTGGTGAGCGGGGGCTGCTCTTCATTGCAGTGCGTGGGCTTCTCATTGCGGTGGCTTCTCTTGTTGCAGAGCCCAGGCTCTAGGCGTGCGGGCTTCAGTAGTTGTGGCTCGCAAGCTTAGTTGCTCCACGGCATGTGGGATCTTCCCGGACCAGGGCTTGAACCCGTGTCCCCTGCATTGGCAGGCAGATTCTTAACCACTGCGCCACCAGGGAAGCCTTCGCAGTTTCTTAAAATGTTAAACATACACTTATCTACGGCCCAACTATTCTATTCATAGATAAATGCCAGCATATGTTTACACAAATACTTGTACACAAATGTCCATAGCAGCTGGGACAGAATGGCCCCTAAAGATGTCTATGTCCTGATCCCCAGAACTTATGAATATGTTACCTTACATGATAAAAGAGACTTTGCAGATATGATTAAATTAAGAATCTTGAGATACAGAGATGATCCTGGATGATCAGGTGAGCCCAAATGTAATCACAAGGGTCCTTAGAGGAGGGAGGCAGGAGGGCCAGGGTTGGAGAGGTGTCACAACGGGAGCAGAGGTTGGAGGAAGGGGCCACAAGTCAAGGAACCATAGATACACTCAGTGTTTCTGAATCTCTAAGTAGGCTGAATGAAAGAAGTAAGACAAAGAGCCCATATGGTATAATACAATTTATATAAAATTCTAGAAAGTGCAAACTGATCTATAGTGACAAATGAGTGGTTGCCTGGGGGTGAGGTGGGGAGGAGGGAAGGATGGATTGCAGAGGGACACAAGGAAACTTGTGAGGGAGGTGGAAATATTATATCAGTGTGGCAGCGGGTTCATGGGTGTCTACCTATGTCAAAATTCATCAAATTGTATTCTTTAAGTATGTATAGTTTACCGTATGCCATCTAGGAAAAAGAAACGAATAGGTGAGGATAGTACCGATGATACAAGCAGGAGAGATACAGGGGCTGCCATGGTGGCACAGTGGTTAAGAATCCGCCTGCCAATGCAGGGGACACGGGTTCAAGCCCTGGTCTGGAAAGATCCCACATGCTGCGGAGCATCTAAGCCCGTGGTCCACAACTACTGAGCCTGCGTGCCACAACTACTGAAGCCTGCGAACCTAGAGCCCATGCTCCACAACAAGAGAAACCACCGCAATGAGAAGCCCGTGCACCGCAATGAACAGTAGCCCCCGCTCACCACAACTAGAGAAAGCCCATGTGCAGCAACGAAGACCCAACGCAGCCAAAAAAAAAAAGCAGGAGATACAATAAAAATATGTCAGAGCAGACCCTTCTGCTAGTTCCAGGGTTGGAATTAATCCAGAAGACTTTTGAAATGTGGATCGATAGTCAGTCTCTTTGTTTTTTTTTTTTGTTTTTTTTTTGGCCATGCTGCATGGTTTGCAGGATCTTAGTTCCCTGACCAGGGATCAAACCCTGACAGTGAGAGCGCAGAGTCCTAACCACTGGACTGCCAGGGAATTCCTGATAGCAAGTCTCTTTAAATGAAGAACCTCACATGTAAAAGTCAAACGTTCAGACAGACCTCAAGTTTTTCCAGTGATGTTTAAAGTTGTGTCATACTCAATCCAGTAACTTCCAAAATTTCTTTAAACTTAATAAGTGTTTTGAAGCCTTTGTTGAGGTTTCTTAATAGCCAAAGCAGACATTTCAGAACCATTGGAAATCGTTTGTTCTTCCTGCTGTGGTAAAAATGTCTGCAGTGAAAACTGTAACAAAAATAAAAAACAATCTGGCAAAGAACTAAAATGTATTTCTCCAGCAAATGTTATTGGAAGGAAGATGGCAGAAAGCACGGCTGAGGGAACACATATCGGGGCGAAATATGCAGGGTACCATACAGTCAGATGGATTTTACAGATGTTTTTAGGGTGTCTCTGCAGGTGACATTTGCTAGATTCTGCTTCTATAATGAAAGATCAAAGCAGTACTTAATTTTTGTGAGTCCCCCAAACAAAGATGAACTAGAGGAGATATAGCCTCAGCAGCAAGGGACTCATTTAATAAAAACTGTGCTTCACAGGAAAAGTATAATTATTGATGAAGCAGCTGCTTCGGACTAGAGTAAAGCAAGGATCCTGGGGTGTGGCTACTGAGGTGGCAGCAACATTCAAGTCACTCAATGTCTCATTCCTGGGAAAGAAATGAAGCCAGGAGGGCACAAATTACACTTGAAATAGTAGACTCTTTCTTTCTTTTTTTTTTTTTTTTTGCGGTACGCGGGCCTCTCACTGTTCTGGCCTCTCCCGTTGCGGAGCACAGGCTCCGGACACGCAGGCTCAGCGGCCATGGCTCACGGGCCCAGCCGCTCCGCAGCATGTGGGATCTTCCCGGACCGGGGCACGAACCCGCATCCCCTGCATCAGCAGGCGGACTCTCAACCACTGCACCACCAGGGAAGCCCTAGACTCTTTCAATACTTTTCAAAGAGGAGGGGGTGACCATAGCAATTTTTGTACCACAGAAAAGCTCATCGGTCATCTCAAGGTAAAGACTCTACAAGGACTCTCTCACTTCAACATGAGTTTTGCATTTTTCTTTTACAAAAAATTGTGTGTTTCAAGTTTACTGGTCTTTTCAATGATGACATGTAGATGTCAGGAGTGTGCTATTCAATAGAAACTTCACAATAAACATATAGACAAACAAATATGCTGTCTGAAATTTAATGGGCCATTTTAGCACAGAATGGTACAAAAACTGTTCTGACAGAAATTTTTGCTATTCAGAGGGCATGGTGAAAAATGGATGTTTGGGAATGTTTCTTTTATTATATGATTTGGTCACATATAAAAGCTCTTTTATCTGCAAGCTTAAAGAACTCGAAAATGGAATTTCCTAATTTGTTTAAAAATCTTCCAAACAATTTAAGGGGATTTTCAATCCATTTATTAATAACATAGGAATGTGACACCTTTTTAGTTTGTCAGGACAGCTAGTTGACATCATGGAAGATGAACCTTATTAGTCAAAACTAGGTATTCAACATCAACATCTGCTAATCTCACAAAAAGAAAGACAAACCAGACATCATGTGTCTCTTGACGCAATAAAACTACATCTCCTAGTAAATAGTTTCACAAGCAGAAAAACCAAACCTGAATCTCAGGACTTCCCTAGTGGTCCAGTTGTTAAGACTCCGTGCTTCCACAGCAGGGGGCATGGGTTCAAGCCCCTGTCAGGGAACTAAGATCCTGAACCTGAATCTCATCGACGCCTCTAGATGCAGCCCTCAAGTTATAGGAGTGGTAGAGGACAAAGGAACACACTAAAGTTTCAAGGGGGTGATGTCAGCATAATCCAAAGTGTGGGAAACTCTCCAGGACAAATGATCACGTTTCTCTAACAAATTGCAAAGGCGGGCGGTGAGGGGGGGGTGTTACCAACTGAATTTTGTCCCCTGGCAATTCATATGTAGAAGCCCTAACCCCTAATGTGACTATATTTGGATACGGGGCTTTTTAAAAGAGGTGATTAAGGTTAAATGAAGTCATAGGTTAGGGCCCTAATCTGATAGTGAGGAGGGGCTGTCTGACAGCCAGGAAGAGAGGCCTCACCTGAAACCAACCGTGCTGGCCCTTGATCTTGGACTTCAACTTCCAGAACGGTCAGAAAATACATTTCTGTGGTTTAAGCCATTCGATCTGTGGTATTCTGTTATGGCAGCCTGAGCCGACTAACACAGGAGGGGACAGAGGGGAAGAGGGAGGGAGGGAATATGAACGGGAAACCTATAGACTAAAAGTCACTTAAAACCGTATCAATCAGTTACATGTATTTTACCACACACAAAAAAGTAAACCCACCACCATATCAATCAACCACCTTGTGACCTTATTTGTATCCTTATTAATAATAATCATCATCTTATGCAATTATGATATTTGTGAGATGACAAGGAATTTGAACAGACTGGATATTGGATAATATTAAGGAATTATTATTTTAAGTGTGATATTGGTGGTGGTGTGTTTTCTTAAAACATTTTTGAGAGCTACATATAGAATTATTTGTGGATGAAATGATACAATGTTTGGCTTTTAAACAAAATAACATGGGAGCCAGGGAGTGGATGGGGCAGGCTTGGTTGAGGACGGATGGAGCTGGGTATTAGGTTCGATGGAGGTTTACTATACTACTGTGTCTACTCTTGGATATATTCACAATTCTGCATAATGCAGAGTTTAAAAAAAAGAAAGTTAACAAGCTGAGGTTAACAACCAAGAACTTTTGTGTAATTGGTAGATGGAACTGAAAAAAAAATAGTGGCATGATTTTCTGGGCATGGCAAGGGGGCTCTTCTTCCTTTCAGACCTAGTATGTGTCCTGATGTCTTGTTTGGTTTTTTTTTGGGGGGGGGGGTACGTGGGCCTCTCACTGTTGTGGCCTCTCCGGTTGCGGAGCACAGGCTCCGGACGCGCAGGCTCAGCGGCCATGGCTCACGGGCCCAGCCGCCCCGCGACATGTGGGATCTTCCCGGACCGGGGCACGAACCCGCGTCCCCTGCATCGGCAGGCGGACTCTCAACCACTGTGTCACCAGGGAAGCCCCTGATGAGTGTCTTTTCCAGTTGTCATGGACATTAGGGCCAAGTGTTGAACTGAATTTGGGGGTCTAGCTCTATGAAAGCATTAAACCAAGACTTAAGAAAATAAAGTATATTATTATAGCTATCTTATTAAATATTATAAGTCCTATTTAAATGTGAGAGCTGAAATGTTTTTGTATGTTAAAAAGAAAATAAAGTGCAAATCCTTTAAAAATACTATTTATTTTATTCCACCCTTTAAACTTCATTTTCTTGTGGGTTGTTCAATATATTATATTAATGTGGTCAAGGGTTTCCTCCAAGACACACCCCCGGAAGAGCAGGGGCTCACAGTGCCACTGCACCGTCACAGCTCCCCTGGGCCCATAAGGCGGCCAGGCTGTCCTCCATCAGTGACTCAGCCTTCAAGGGCAAAGGCTTTGGGGCACTTGTCCAAAATCCGACTTCATTCCACAGCTGAGACCAGTGCTGCCTCTCACCCCTCCATTAGGGCATTTGGGTGGGACAAAAATACCACAAGCCTACACAGCTGGTTAATGGACTGGCTTCTTCCCTTTCCACCTGTTCCTTTAGCTTTAGAAGCACACACTTTAATCTCCTGCCTGAACCAAGAATCAGGTTGAACTAGAAGAGAGAGTCTGGCATAGGTTTAAGGCTCAGGTTCTGCAGAAACGAGGCAAGGATGCCGCTTTTGCCATTTCTACTCAACGTTGTACTGGAAATTCTAGCCAGAGCAGTTAGGCAAAAGCACAAAAAGTAAAAGGAATCCCAATTGGAAAAGAAGAAGTGAAATTCTCTCTATTCGCAGAGGACATGATCTTATACCTAGAAAATCCTAGAAGGGTCTACAATAAACCTATTCGAGCTATAACTGAATTCAGCAAAGTTGTAGGATATAAAATCATCATTCAGACATCAGTTGTATTTCTGTATGCTGAAATGATCAATCCGAAAATGAAATGAAGAGAACAATTATGAATTTATAATCACATAAAGAAAGAATAAAATACTTAGGAATAAATTCAGTGAAGGAAGTGTAAGGCTTGTACACTGAAAACTGCAAAATATTCCTGAAAGAAATGAAAGGAGATCTACGTAAATGGAAGGACATGTCGTGTGACTGGATTGGAAGACGGTATTGTTAAGATGTCAACACTACCCAAAGAAATGTACAGATTCAATGCAATCTCTACCGAAACGTCAATGGTGCTTCTGCAGAAATGGAAAAATCCGTCCTAAAATTCATATTTCATTTTAAGGGACCCAGAATGGCCGAAACAATCTTGAAAAAGAAGAACGAATTTGGAGGACTCACACTTTCCGATTTCAAAACTTACTACAAAGCGACAGTAATCAAATAGGTGGTACTGGTATAAGGCTAGACACACAGATCAAGGGAACAGAGAGAACCCAGAGCTAAACAGTCACATCTATGGTCAATTGATGCTCAGCAAGGATGCTGAGACCCTTCGTTGGGAAAGAAGTCTCTCCAATAAAAGGTGCTGGGAAAACTGAATATCCACATGTGAAAGGCTGAAGTTGGCCATTTATCTTACACTATCTACAAAAATTAACTCAAAATGGATCAAAGACCTGAATTTAAGAGGAAAAACTATAAAAGTCTTAGAAGAAAACACAAGAGAAAATCTGCCTGAGTTGGATTTGGCAATGATCTCTTGGATTTGGCAGTGACACCAAAAGCACAGGCAACAAAACAAAAAATAGATAAATTGGACTTCATTAAAATTAAAAACTTTTGTGCATCACATATGGTCACCTTATTTTTGATAAAGGAGGCAAGAATATACAATGGAGAAAAGACAGCCTCTTCAATAAATGGTACTGGGAAAACTGGACAGCTACATGTAAAAGAATGAAATTAGAACACTCCCTAACGCCATACACAAAAATAAACTCAAAATGGATTAAAGACCTAAATGTAAGGCCAGACACTATAAAACTCTTAGAGGAAAACATAGGCAGAACACTCTATGACATACATCACAGCAAGATCCTTTTGGACCCACCTCCTAGAGGAATGGAAATAAAAACAAAAATAAACAAATGGGACCTAATGAAACTTAAAAGCTTTTGTACAGCAAAGGAAACCATAAACAAGATGAAAAGACAACCCTCAGAATGGGAGAAAATATGTGCAAATGAAGCAACTGACAAAGGATTAATCTCCAAAATTTACAAGCAGCTCATGCAGCTCAATATCAAAAAAACAAACAACCCAATCCAAAAATGGGCAGAAGACCTAAATAGACATTTCTCCAAAGAAGATATACAGACTGCCAACAAACGCATGAAAGGATGCTCAACATCACTAATCATTAGAGAAATGCAAATCAAACCTACAGTGAGGTATCAGAATGGCCATCATCAAAAAATCTACAAACAATAAATGCTGGAGAGGGTGTGGAGAAAAGGGAACCCTCTTGCACTGCTGGTGGGAATGTAGATTGGTACAGCCACTATGGAGAACAGTATGGAGGTTCCTTAGAAAACTAAAAATAGAACTACCATGTGACCCAGAAATCCCACTACTGGGATATACCCTGAGAAAACCATAATTCAAAAAGAGACATGTGCCACAATGTTCATTGCAGCTCTATTTACAATAGCCAGGACATGGAAGCAACCTAAGTGTCCATCTATAGATGAATGGATAAAGAAGATGTGGCACATATATACAATGGAATATTACTCAGCCATATAAAGGAACGAAAATGAGTTATTTGTAGTGAGGTGGGTGGACCTAGAATCTGTCATACAGAGTGAAGTAAGTCAGAAAGAGAAAAATAACATATGCTAACACATATATATGGAATCTAAAAAAAATTGGTTCTGATGAACCTAGGGGCAAGACAGGAATAAAGTCGCAGACGTAGAGAATGGACTTGAGGACACGGGGAGGGGGAAGGGGAAGTTGGAACGAAGTGAGAGAGTGTCATGGACATATATACACTACCAAATATAAAATGGATAGCTAGTGGGAAGCAGCCGCATAGCACAGGGAGATCAGCTCGGTGCTTTGTGACCACCTAGAGGGGTGGGATAGGGAGGGTGGCAGGGAGACGCAAGAGAGAGGAGATATGGGGATATATGTATAGCTGATTCACTTTGTTATAAAGCAGAAACTAACACACCATTGTAAAGCAATTATACTCCAATAAAGATGTTAAAAAAAAACCAACAAAAACTTTTGTGCATCAAAAGATACCATCGAGGGCTTCCCTAGTGGCCCAGTGGTTGAGAGTCCGCCTGCCGATGCAGGGGACACGGGTTCGTGCCCTGGTCTGGGAAGATCCCACATGCCGCGGAGCGGCTAGGCCCATGAGCCATGGCTGCTGAGCCTGCGCGTCCAGAGCCTGTGCTCCGCAACGGGAGAGGCCACAGCAGTGAGAGGCCCGCGTACCGCAAAAAAAAAAAAAAAAAAAAAAAAAGATACTATCGAGAGAGTGAAAAGATAACCCATAGAAGAAAATATTTGTAAATCATATCTGATGAGGGTTTAATATCCAGAATATGGAAAGAACGCTTACAACTCAACAACAAAAAGATAACCCAATGAAAAAGTGGGCAAAGGACTTGAATAGACATTTCTCCAAAAAATATATACAATAGTGCTATAGTATGTAGTTATTGAAAATAATCTCCTGGGCTTCCCTGGTGGCGCAGTGGTTGAGAGTCCGCCTGCCGATGCAGGGGACGCGGGTTCATGCCCAGGTCTGGGAAGATCCCACGTGCCGCGGAGCAACTAAGCCCGTGCACCACAACTACTGAGCCTGCGCTCTAGAGCCCACGAGCCACAACTACTGAAGCCCACTTGCCACAACTACTGAAGCCCATGCACCTAGAGCCCGTGCTCTGCAACAAAAGAAACCACTGCAACGAGAAGCCCGTGCACCGCAACGAAGAGTAGACCCCGCTCGCCGCAACTAGAGAAAGCCTGCGTGCAGCAACGAAGACCCAACGCAGCCGAAAATAAATTTTAAAAATAATAATAAATAAAATGTATGTGGAAAGGCAAAGGAACTACAATAGCTAAAACAATTTTAAAAATGAAATAAAATAAAAAATAAAAGTGCAGGCCTCCTCCTGGCTCTTCTGAGCCCCTCTCCACAGCACTTACCGTTGGAAAGCAGGCTCCAGCCCCGGGAGGAGAGCGGGCAGCAGGCCCTGGAGGAACAGGAGGCTGGCTGGTGGGAGAGGAAGGCCTCCTCGGGAGAAATGGACCACTGGTGCGTGTGTGGAAACTCCCCAAGAGACATGTGACAGTGGGGTCAGAACCGTGGGGACATGCTCATGTTATACAAGATATTTCGAACTAAGGAAAGGCAAGAAAAAAAAGAGAAAATACGGGGCTTCCCTAGTGGCGCAGTGGTTGAGAGTCCGCCTGCCGATGCAGGGGACACGGGTTTGTGCCCCGGTCCGGGAAGATCCCACATGCCGTGGAGCGGCTGGCCCCGTGAGCCGTGGCCGCTGAGCCTGCGTGTCCGGAGCCTGTGCTCCGCAACGGGAGAGGCCACAGCAGTGAGAGGCCCGCGTACCGCAAAAAAAAAAAAAAAAGAAAATATGACATTCAAGGAAAAGTCCAGTTAAATGTTAAATAGGATGGAACCCTCTCATGTGGCCTCAAATAGTATATCTGTCACTTTTCACCCTCCCTTAACCCCTTTTACTTTTCTTTACACAATTCATCACATGAAATGTTACATATTTATTTGTTTACATATATATCACCACCACCCCTCTCCCCATTGTAAAGTAAGCACATGCTTGGTTTGGTTCACTGCCGAGTCCCCAGTGGGAAGCACATAAAATGTGCTCGGTAAAAACCTGTAGCCTTTTTTAGGACTTCCCTGGTGGTCCAGTGCTTAAGACTTGTCTTCCAATGCAGGGGGTGTGGTTTCGATCCCTGGTCGGGGAGCTAAGATCCCACACGCCGCCTCGCGGCCAAAAAACCAAAACATAAAACAGAAGCAATATTGTAACAAATTCAACAAGGACTTTAAAAGTGATCCACGTCAAAAAAAATCTCAAAAAAAAAAGTAAAAAAGAAAATCTGTAGCCTTTTCACTAGATCTTAGTGAAATACTTGATTCAGCAGGGAAGAATACTTGCATAATCATGATAAACTCTGGTTATTACCAGACCTGTGAAGAAACCATTTTGGAGGGTGGGTTGTAGCATTTGGTGGGGGGGATACAGGGAAGGTCAGCAGTGGGGGTAGGGGGTAGGTGAGAAAGGTAAGTGCTTAGGTGTCATGATGGGAAGTTAACAGGTAAGGTTGGAAACTGATAAATCAAGAAAGAGCTGGATAAACATGTTATTAGGGAAGATGGAGGAAAATACTCAGGGAAACAGCTGGAAACCTGACGGTTGTGCCTCTGGGGAACCAGCTGGGGGGGATGGAGAAGTGGGGCGGTTCTTTTTCATTATGTCTTTTATGCATATGTTTCTTTTTTGAAATTGAAATATAGTTGATTTACAATATTGTGTTAGTTTCAAGTGTAAAGCAAAGTGATTCAGTTATACTTATATATATGTATATATATATATATATTTTTTCAATTCTTTTCCCTAAGGTTATTATAAGATATTGAATACAGTTCCCTGTGAGATACAGTAAATCCTTGTTGTTTATCTATTTTATATATAGTAGTTTGTATTTGCTGATTCTAAATTCCTAATTTATACTTCCCCACCCCAGCTTCCCCCTTGGTAAGCACAAGTTTATTTTCTATGTCTGTGAGTCTGTTTCTGTTTTGAAAATAAGTTCATTTGTACTATTTTTTAGATTCCACATATAAGTGATATCATATAATATTGGTCTTTTTCTGACTAACTTCACTTAGTGTGATAATTTCCAGGTCCATCCATGTTGCTGCAAATGGCATTATTTTATTCTCTTTAGTGGCTGAGTAATATTCCAGTGTATATATGTACCACATCTTCTTTACCCATTCATCTGTCGATGGACCCTCAGGTTGCTTCCATGTCTTGGCTATTGTAAATAGTGCTGCAATGAACATTGGGGTGCCACATTTTTCTTTTTTTAAAAAAAATTTTATTTATTTATTTTTGGCTGCGTTGGGTCCTCTTTGCTGCGCACGGCCTTTCTGTAGTTGTGGCGAGCGGGGGCTGCTCTTTGTTGCGGTGCGCAGGCTTCTCATTGCAGTGGCTTCTCTTGTTGAGGAGCACGGGCTCTAGGCGTGCGAGCTTCAGTAGTTATGGCACGCAGGCTCAGTAGTTGTGGCACACAGGCTCAGTAGTTGTGGCACGCAGGCCCAGTTGTTCTGCGGCATGTGAGATCTTCCTGGACCAGGGCTCGAACCCGTGTCCCCTGCATTGGCAGGCGGATTCTTAACCACTGTGCCACCAGGGAAGCCCCACATTTTTCTTTTTGAACTCCGTTCTTTTATTACTTTGGTAAAAACATAAGTTAGTGGAAATTAATTTTGAAGAAAACAGAGACCCTCTGGGTTGGAAGAGGCCCCTGAGCTCAGCTCGTTCAGCTCTCCAGAAATGGGCTCAGCTCGCTGACACGCTGGTCACGTGGTCGACTGCTCGGCATAAACACCTCCAAAGAGGGGAACTCACTGCCTGCCCTGGGGGGTCACCAGGACCTGCCATGCGGCCCCGAGCTCTGTTCCCTGCCTGCCTGTGCTCACTGGCCCGATTCTGCCCTCGGCAGCTCCAGAGATGGAAAGGGTTTTATCGGGGTGGGGAACAGAAGAGACCTAGAAAGTACCCTGGGTGGGGGCGAGGGAGGCGGGAGGGTTTCCCTGGGGACCCTTGGCAAGCGGATGACTGTTTAAGCGCACAGGGTGCTCAGCCTGGGGAGCGGCAGGGCTAGGAGGCAGCGAGAAGACACGCTGGCTCTGCTGTTGGCAAATGTTCCACTGGGGCAGCCTTGGAAAGGGACCCCCAGAGACCCAGGCCTCGTGCTCTCTGAATCCACCCACATCAGGGCCTCTGGCTGGAGTGAATCACACAGCCCCTAAGTGCTGGTGTGCAGGCACCTGTCCACTGCCACCTTCTGAGTGTCCAGCTCCTGTGCATGGCACTCACGTCTTCGTGTTCCCGTTTGTAGATGATGTCTGTGAGGATCAGGGAGGTTGGGGCTTGTCCAGGCTGGAGGGGGCACGACCCAGGACAGGACTTAGATAGGTCCTTGACGCCAAACCAGGCTGTCGTGTACTTTGAACTTCAAAGGGAAGGGAGCGGGTCTTCTTCCTCTTTGCCGGCCCTGCCAGTGCATCACAGGGGCCATGAACTTGAGGCAATCAGAAAGGGCACCTCTCGGACCTTTTGGGGCTGAGAAGCAGCAAAGCCCACACAACCTGTAGGGAACCTCTGCAATAATCACCTTTTCCCACTAGAGAGCGCTGTGGGACAGAAACCCGATCCGGAATGGACCAATCAGTTCGTCAGCTGAGACCAGCAGTGGTGACAGGTGAGAAACAGCTGTCATTCCCGAGACTTGCCCTTTGTGACAACCACCTCATTGGGTCCTCGCAGTAAATCCAGGACTAGGTACTGTTAGGAACCCCGCTTCACAGATTAAGAAACAGGCTCAGCGTTGTTAAACGATTTGTCCCAAGTCTCCAAGTTAGCAGTGGGAGAGCTAAAGCTTGAACTTGACTCTGACCCCAGAACCCGAAGTGTTGAGCACATGCCCCCCGCTCCCCCCTGCTGTTTGCCTCTCTCTCCTCCTGGGTCCCGTTTAGATGGTTCCCTTTAACTCAGTGAGGTTTACCCAGGTCTACTGAGCAGTGGGGAGGGGTCTCCCTACCTAGAGAGGCTGGGATATGGGGTCACCAGGGGGTCCCGGGGAAGGAGCTGGTGCTGTGGAGCCAGCTGTGGATGAGGGGAGGGAGATCCCAGGTCACAGCGCTGGGAGCAGTCCTTCCGCTTTTGCCCCTGACAGAGCTGGCCCCCTGGGAGCCCGCCAGGCTTATTAATATCCTGCTGAGTCAGGGGCTCTTGAGTTTCGGCATCACAAGACCCAGAGGCTGAGCACGACAGGGATATTCTTGACTCTCCAGCATCCTCTCTCCCCCTGACCTTCCCACCTCAGGCTGGGGGCCCTGTGCTCTGAGTGGTCATGTGGCCTGGGGGCAAGTCACTTCACCGGACTACGTACGAAGTGGAGGCAGGAAGCCCGTTCAGACACTGCTCCTCCGTGGCCTGGCACACAGGAGGAGCTAAGAGGCAGGAGATGCTCTTCCAGAAAAGGCCCTTTCCGGAGGCCCTGCTGTGGGCCAGCCCTGTCCTTGTGGCTGGGCGTCCTGCAGTGGGGGCAGCTCGGTCCGGTTCTCACAGAGCTCACTGTCTGCCCAGTGTGGGCCCCCAGACAGCAGCCACAGCTGATTGGGCTCAGCCGGGGACCCCTCCGATGGCCAAACTGATCAGCTCTCCCAGACATTTGGAACTGGCTCTTGGGGACTCTGGTCGTGTGGGGTGGGCACTGGCTGAAGGGAAGAGCATCTGGACTCAGGGAGGGAGGTGGTGAGGGACCCATGTGGGGGTGTCCATGGCAACAGAGGGGGCTAGACTGCAGAGGGTGAAATGAGGCAGATGCATCAGAAGACAATTGACGCAGGAGAGAGGCCTCCCAGCCCCTGGTTCCCAGCCCTCTGTACCCACTTCCTGCCCCAGGCTCCAGGAGGCTGCCTTGCATCCCCCGCGCAACACCCTCCTTGCTGCCGCAGACTTCCTCATAGCCCTGTAAAGGCGGGGGTGGTGGGATCATTTCTTGACCACCCGGCCCTCGGAGTTCTGCAATCATGGTCTAAAACTATTTACTGAGGACCTCCCAGGTGCCAGAGCCCGGCCTGAGTGAGATACACATGTCATCTCCTCCAAGCCTCACAAGATGCCTGTTCTCCCCATTTTACAGATGAAGAAACTGAGGCCCACAAGGCAAAGTCAGCTGCCACTAGGTGATAAAGCTAGGACTCAAACCCAGGTCTGGATGAGTCCAGAGCCCTTACTCTTAACCTTGATTCTAAACACATACATTCAGCTCAGCATTGGTTGACGGAATGAATGAGTGAATAAAAATCTCATCCCTAGAGAATTCCTCTATTTGTGTCCTTATCCTCAGGCCCCTGCACTGGGTCCTCTCTGTCCCGGCCCCCCTTGCTCATTTGGCCTCCCAAGTTTGTGCCCCCTGCACACTGATGGACGGAAGGAATTCTATGAATACCGGACCCTCCTTAGACGCTACTCACAGCTTGTCCGAAGGGGGCTTTGGCTCTGAAGGCTCTCCAGAGCCCTTATCAGCCAGCCCCACACATCGGGCAGCCTGCCCCGCCCCAGCCCCTCGCAACCCGTTATCAGGAAACACATTCCAAGCCAGCCGCCCCTTGTAAGGAGGGGAAGATAAAGCCTGCCACCTTCCGGCCCCGCTTCTGAGTTTTGCCAAGTGGGGAAGGGGCGCTCCAGGGGCAGGAAGGGGGTTATCACAACAGGAAGCCCCGGAACTGGCTTGGTTCTTCAGCCAGTGTGAGAAAGCCCCGGAGGCTGGAGCGTGACCCTTCAGAGGAGGTGACCCTGTTGGGTGGGGCTGGGGGAGGGACAGCTGCTGCTTTGCAGGCCTGATGTTTGCTCCGGGAACCGGGATGTGGCTGGTGAGGAGGGCGGGGCTTTCAGCCAGAGGCTGGAGGTCCCTCTGGGCAGGGTCTCAAAGTACTGCTGTCCTCACACACCTGTCTGTCCAACCCATTAAGGATAAGAGAATCAAGGCTCAAATTACAGAGAATGGAAGTGCTTACCTCTCAGGGCTGTGAGCTGGATGCTTGCAGAGGGCCAAGTATGGAGCTGGTACCCGGAAGGCACCCCTGGAAACCTCTCTCTGTGGGTTGCAGGCGTGCACACACGTTGATTCAGCACTAACTCTATGGCAGGTGTACGCCCGCCTCTTCACGTGGACGAGCACCGTTAACAGTCCCCAGCCTCCCTGATCAGGAGACTGACGTGATTCCCATCGTATGGAATGAAGAAACTGCGGCTTACAGATTGCCCTGGTGGTCCAGTGGTTAAGACTCCGTGCTTCCAATGCAGGGGGCGTGGGTTTGATCCCTGGTCAAGGAACTAAGATCTCACATGCCACGTGGCACAGTCAGAAAAAAAAAAAAAAAGAAAAGAAAAGAAAATAAAAGAAAAAAGAAACTGAGGCTTAGACGGATGAGGTTACTAGCCCAGGGTCACCCAGGTCTAAGTGGAAGAGCCAGGGTTGGGTCCCAGTCTGTCTGACCTCAACGTGCTGGCTCTCCATGGCCACAGTCCCATGCCTTCAAATGAATTCACTTATCACCTTGTCCACACAGCAGTTTCCTACTCCAGCGGTCTCACCCTAACAGTGGCCAAGAAAATATGCAGAAAAAGGCCTGCACAAAGTCAGCACAGAAGGGTCGGCGCTTCGATCCTGGGTTGCGCTTTGCACAAACTGCAGCGAGCCTGGACCCAAAGGTGAGGCAGACTCGGCCACGGCACCAAGTGCCCCCAGAGGGTCTGGCAGCAAGGCAGGTGCAGGAAAGCTTTCGAAGGGAGGCGTGAGAACTCTACAAGCAAAGGAGGCTGGCCGTTCAGCGTGGGGCACGTAGCCCGTGACAAGGCGTCAGCCCTCCAGGGGGTCACGGCAGAGTCACCAACCATGAGAAGCCTGAGACACAGCAGAGGGTGGCGGTTTCCAGCTGCACGCGAGCAGGCTCAAATTTCAGCTCCTGAGAGCCTCAGCTTTTAAAATAAAAATTTATTTATTTAATTTATTTTAATTTTATTTTTGGCTGTGTCGAGTCTTAGTTGCGGCACGCGGGCTCTCTAGTTGTGGTGCGTGGGCTCAGTAGTTGTGGCGCGTGGGCTTAGTTGCCCCGTGGCATGTGGGATCTTAGTTCCCCGATCAGGGATTGAACCCACGTCCCCTGCATTGGAAGGCAGATTCTTTACCACTGGCCCACCAGGGAAATCTGAGGTCCTCAACTTTTGAATTACGACTCTCGGAGCTCTAAGGAATATACCTTCCCCATACTGGCCCTAGATGGAGACTATTTTTGGAAGCATTGCAGGTCTCATAAAAAGGAGAAAATTCCATGGAACTCCAACCCCCCAAAAAAGACATGTAAGCAAATGTGATCTGGGTCCTCAGTGACTGAAGAGTGACCGGTAGCCAGGTACTGGGGTCATAAGGATGGGAGCTGGAAAGAGTCCCAAAATGGTCCAGCCTAGTGAGCACCCAGGCAGGCAGGGGTGCCCGGAGGCCATATTCCTATGGCAACACGGCTGTGGGGTACCTAAGCCAGTCCAATGGCAAGGGATGCAGGTAGCGGTGGGCTAAGCTGGGGCTCCAGCTCTGAGCCCGGAGTGGACATCCAGGCTACGAGCAGAAGCAAAGCCAATCTTCTCTGAAGGAAAATGCCATGGCCCAATGAGGCCCCCGGGATGCTCACAGATTATTCATAAACTCATGGCTTGATCTTAAACAGTAATGACACACGAAGCAAGTCAGTAGAAACAAGAGTGTTCAAGGACAGTGGCTGTTGGGATGGTCAGATCCAGAATGCAGAGCAGCAGATGTGTTACCAAGGTAAAGAGACCAAGGATGCAAGTGATAAAGCAGACACAAAGCAACCATCAGGGATGGATGGGCAGATTGTCTTTGTTTTTGGCCGCACTAAGAAGCTTGAGGGATCTTAGTTCCCTGACTGGGGATCGAACCCGTGCCCCCTGTAATGGAAGTGCGGAGTCCTAACGACTGGACCGCCAGGGAATTCCCATGGATGGGCAGATTTAAGAAGCAAACAGAGATGGTACTTCTAGGAGTGAAGAGTAGATTTAGGACACAATAACTGTAAATTGACTAAAGAGACACAACTGGAACAAAAACAAGTGGAGTGGAAAATATTTTTGAATTCCTTCTCAGAATGCAATAAAAAATAGAGAAGAATGGGAAAACACGAAAGAGAGCCGAGACACGAAGGCCAGAATGAGAATGAAGACATTTGCATTTATACATAAACACAGTTGCAAGGTCTGCTGCCTCCTGCTCTAGAGGATGTGCTTGGAGTACACTTTCAGGAAGAAGGGTAATGATGGGGTGACTGAGGGCCTGAGAAGGAAGCGTAAATAGTAAAGGGCTAACTGTGGAGGTCACACAAAACCAATACTGCGTGGAGTAACGGGGGTTTCCTCAGGGGTGGGTAACAAAAGGACACACTCGGCTTACTTGGTGATCTATACGAACCAGATGGAGGTGGTTTGAAGCTAAAGGCCTGTGTTGTTTGGGAAGGAGGGTAAGACCTGTAACCTTTAAACTTGAAGCTAAATTTACCAACCTTCTGACAGTGACAAAGCAATAGAAATCAGTAGAGAGAAAAGTGAAAAGAAAAAGCCAGCTACAAACTCAGTTCCGGAAAGGGCAAGAAAAGGAGAAGAGAGAAACAGGGAAGGTAGAACACATAGAAAATGGGAAAAAAAAGATGGTAGAAACAAGTGCAAATATATCCATAATATGAATAGCCGTAAATAGACTCAACTCACCAGTTAAGAGACTGTCAGGCTGAGCGGGAAAAAGAAAATCCAGACTGATGTAGTTTAGAAGAGATGTGCTGAAAACATAAAGATCCAGAAAGTTTAAACATAAAAGGATGGTTAAACATAAACACACACACACACACACACACACACACAGACACACACACACACACACGTACACACACATATATACATACATATGAAAACATGTATTTTGATATCAGGCAAATTTGTCTTGTACTTTAAAAGCATCATCAAGAATAGAGACGGTCAGTACATAATGAAAAAGGTTCAAGTTATCCACAAGTTGTAATAAATCTAAATACCTTATTTGTTTATTTTTTAAATTTTATTTTGATCTGTCTGGTTTTTTTTTGTTTCTGTTTTTGTGTTTTAAATTTTTTTCTTTTTTTTTTTTTTTGCGGTACGCGGGCCTCTCACTGTTGTGGCCTCTCCTGTCGTGGTGCACAGGCTCTGGACGCGCAGGCTCAGCGGCCATGGCTCACGGGCCCAGCCGCTCCGCGGCATATGGGATCTTCCCGGACCGGGGCACGAACCTGTGTCCCCTGCATTGGCAGGTGGACTCTCAACCACTGCGCCACCAGGGAAGCCCTCTGTTTAAAATTTTTATCGGAGTATAGTTGATTTACAATGCTGTGTTAGTTTCAGGTGTACAGCAAAGTGAATTAGTTATACATATACATATATCCACTCTTTTTTTTTAAGATTCTTTTCCCATATAGGCCATCACAGAGTAGTCAGTAAAATTCCCTGTGCTATACAGCAGGTTCTTTTTTGTTTTTTTAAAAAATAAATTTATTTATTTATTTATTTTCATTTTTGGCTGCGTTGGGTCTTTGTAGCTGTGCACGGGCTTTCTCTAGTTGTGGCGAGTGGGGGCTACTCTTCGTTGTGGTGTGTAGGCTTCTCTTGTTGTGGAGCGTGGGCTCTAGGTGTGCGGACTTCAGTAGTTGTGGCACGCGGGTTCTAGAGCACAGGCTCAGTAGTTGTGGTGCACGGGCTTAGTTGCTCTACGGCATGTGGGATCTTCCTGGATCAGGGATCGAACCCGTGTCCCATGCATTGGCAGGCAGATTCTTAACTACTGCACCACCAGGGAAGTCACTACAGCAGGTTCTTATCATTTATCTATTTTACATATAGTAGTGTGTATATGTCAATCCCTAAATATATATATTTATATATAGATATGTTAATCTTAATATATATATTGAAATAACCTCAAAATACCTAAGGCAAAACCTAACAGACCACCAAGGAGAAACAGACAAGTTCACTTTCACAGGGATTCAACACACCCCTCTCAATCACTTTACCAAAAAAGTAAAATAAAAATAAAATAACTCAGCAAATACATAGACGATCTGATCAGCTCAGATAACAAGATGGATGTAGTTGACATATATAGAATTCTATATCTAATTACTAGAGAAATTACTTTCTTTACAGGTGGAACGTTTACAACAATCAATCGAAATTAGACCCTAAACATTTCAAAAAAATTTAAGATACTATTCTTCTAAAAAATTCTCTCGCCACGGGGGACTTCCCTGGTGGTCCAGTGGGTAAGACTCCACATCCCCAATGGAGGGGGCCTGGGTTCGATCCCTGGTTGGGGAACTAGATCTCACATGCATGCCACAACTAAGAGTCCACATGCTGCAACTAAGAAGTCCACAAGCTGCAATGAAGATCCCACATGCCTCAACGAAGACCTAGCGCAGCCTAAATAAATAAATAAATAAATAAAAAATTCTCTCACCACAATTCATATGTGTTAATAACAAAAAGATGTCTTATAAAATCTGCCTATATTGGAAAATTGACTAAAAGACTTCCAAGTAACTCATGGATAAAAGAACCAGTTGTAATGAAAATATAAAAATACATAGAACTGAAAAAAAGCGAAAAATAATGCCTATCAAAATGTGTGGGATGGGGACTTCCCTGGTGTCGCAGTGGTTAAGAATCCGCCTGCCAATGAGCAGGGGACACGGGTTTGATCCCTGGTCTGGGAAGATCCCACATGTCACGGAGCAACTAAGCCTGTGCGCCACAAATGCTGAAGCCCGCGCACCTAGAGCCTGTGCTCTGCAACGGGAGAAGCCACCATAATGAGAAGCCCGTGCGCCACAGCAAAGACCCAATGCAGCCCCAAATAAAAAAAAAAAAACTAAAAAACAAACAAACAAACAAACAAAATGTGTGGGATGCACGAAAATGATCCCTCAAGGAAACTTTAAAGTTTAAATGTTTATATGACAAAGAAAGGCTGAAAAGTAAAAAAGTGCCCAACCTAAGAGCTAAGCAAAGAGAAATAGACTAATCCTAACCAAAGTAGAAGGAAGAAGATATTAATGATAGAGTGGAGATTAAAAGAAAATAATATTATAGAGAAGATTAACCAGGAGGGGAGAGAGACACAGGCACAACATTATGGCCGTAAAGAGGGGTCTAACTACAAAGAACAGAGAATAAAAAGATAGTACAAGAATACGATCGATAACTTTATGTCAATAAATTTGAAAATGTAGATGGAATGGTCCAAAACTTGGAAAAAATATAACCTACCAAAATGGATCCAAGAAGTAGAACACTTGAATATAACTATTAAAGAGAATTAAATATTCTTTTAAGTATCATGTTAAAGAATAAAAGAGTGAAAGAAAACACCAGGAGTCAGTGATCTACAGGTGAGTTCTGTTGAACATCTAAGGAACAGATCTTTCTAATATCACACACAGTTTCCAAGGGAAGAGATGATGGAGAGTCACACTACGTGGCTGATATAACCTGAAACACTAAACCAGACAAGAACAGTACAAGAAAGGAAAATTATGGACACATGTCACTCATGAACATAAGGGTAAAACTACTAACTAACACATTAGCAAGCTGAATAGAATAGTATATAAAAAGTGGAATATACATGATGGAATTAGCTCTATCCCACAATTGCAAGAGATGGTTTAATATTAGAAAAATCAATGTCATTTAACACATTAACTGATTAAAGGAGGAAAAACTACAGGATTATCTTAACAGATGCTGAAGAAGTATTTTAAAAAGTTCAACATAAATTTGTGATAGACACTTCTCAGTAATTCAGAAATAGAAGGGAACTTCCTTGGCCTGATAAATGGGGAAACATTAGCAGCATTCCCTCTGAGATTAGAACTAAGAAATGTTATGCTTCCCATTATTGCTCTTGTTTAACACTGAGTACTGGAAATCCTCCCCTAACTATAAGACTATAAGAAATAAATTAAAAAACACAAGGATTGGGAAAGAGAAAACAAAACACGTTATTTCGGATATGCTCAACGACATAGAAAACCAAAAAGGAGAGTTTAGCAAGATACCTAGATATAAGAACAATACACGAAAGTTAACTACATTTCTAGATACTAGGACCAAGCAAATGGAAAATGTACTTTAAAAAAGGGGGTGGGGCCAGTCTGAAGAGTGTGAAAATTTTAAGTATCTAAGAATAAGTCTAAAATTTCATTAGTCTAATATTTCATTAGTGGTAAGAATTAGGCAGAAAATTATACTAGTTCATGGAAAGAAGTTAAAGAAGACTAAAACAAAAGGACAGATAACCCATGCTTACGGACAGGAGGGTCAGATAGCATAAAAATGACAGTTCTCGGGCTTCCCTGGTGGCACAGTGGTTGAGAGTCCGCCTGCCGATGCAGGGGACGCGGGTTCGTGCCCCAGTCCAGGAAGATCCCACATGCCGCGGAGCTGCTGGGCCCGTGAGCCATGGCCGCTGAGCCTGCGCGTCCAGAGCCTGCGCTCCGCAACGGGAGAGGCCACAACAGTGAGAGGCCTGCGTGCCGCAAAAAAAACAAAAAACAAACAAACAAAAAAACCCAAAACTCCCTACAAACAAAAGTCCAGGACCAGATGGCTTCACAGGCGAATTTGCCAAACATACAAAGAAGAACTTATACCAGTCCTTCTCAAACTCTTCCAAAAGATTAAAGAGGAGGGAACACTCCCAGAGACATTCTTGAAGGCATCAGCACCCTGATACTAAAACCAGACAAAGACACCACCAAAAAGAAAATTACAGACCAATAACTTTAATGAATATAGATGTAAAAATTCTCAACAAATACTAGCAAACCGAATCCAACACATTAGAAAGATCATACACACCACGACCAAGTGGGATTCATCCCAAGTTCACAAGGATGGTTCAACATACGCTAATCGATCAATGGGATACACCACATCAACAAAAGATAAAAATCACGTGATCATCTCAATAGATGCAGAAAAAGCATTTGATAAAATTCAACATCCATTCATGATAAAAACTCTTACCAAAGTGGGTATAGAGGGAACATATCTCAACATAATAAAAGCTATTTATGACAAACCTACAGCCAATGTAACACTCAGTGGTGAAAAGCTGAACGCCTTCTTGCTAAAATCTGGAACAAGACAAGGATGCCCACTCTCACCACTTCTGTTCAGCATAGTATTGGAAGTCCTAGCTACAGCAAATCAGACTAGAAAAAGAAATAAACGTTTTCTAAACTGGAAAGGAAGAGGTAAAGTTGTCATTATGTGCAGATGACATGATACTATGTATAGAAAACCCTAAAGACTACACAAAAACTACTAGAACTGATAAACGAATTCAGCAAGGTAGCAGGATACAAAATTAACATACAGAAATCGGTTGAGTTTCTTTACATTAACGATGAAATATCAGAAAGGGAATGTAAAAAAACCAATCTCTTTTAAAAGTCACAGCCAAAAAATTAAATACTTAGGAATAAACCTAACCAAGGAGGTTAAAGACATATGCTGAGGACTATAAATCATTAATAAAGGAAACTGAAGAGACTTGATCTGCTTACCCACCTGAGATGTCCAAGAGTTATGTCCAAGGATGGAGACTCTGGGGCAGCCGATTCTCAAAGCAACCCCGTTCCCCCCATTTTAGAGATGCCAAAACTGAGGATCTGAGCCGTCAAGAGACTTGCCCAAAGTCGCGCAGACACTGGTGGGAAGTCAGTGCTGCAGCCCATACCTGCTGACCCAAAGCCGGTGTTTAGGTTCATCTGCAGGAGCAAACACGACTGAACTAATAGCCCAGCGCCTCTGGCAGTAGCACGTCTTCCACAAGCAGGATACACACAAACCAGTTTCCGGGGGGGATCCTTCCCTCCTTCTCATGCACAGTGAGGACGGTAGAGTTAGGTGCCCAGACCTTCCGAAACCTGAGACTAAAGTCTCAGAGGCTCAGGCCATGCCCGAGATGGACGCCATTGGCTTTTCCAGCTGAGGGTCCTGGAGGTCAGGGTTGATGGTTCTCAACTTTGCCTGTAAGTGGAATCACCTGGGGAGCTTGAAAAAAAAATGTCCTGTCTGGAGACCACACCCCAGACCAATTACATCCAACCCTCTGCAGGTGGGACCTGGGCTTCCTTATTTTTCTAATAATTGGAAAGCCCGTGCTCCGCCCTGTTCTTCACGTTCCAGGAGAAGCCACCTCCCTCCAGGGACTTCTAATTTTGTTCACTAGTGTGACCTTGCTCTCAGCGTGGCAGGCGGCTGACCTGCCCAGGTGAGGGCCCTTCAACACACTTTAGACTCCTTAACAAGGGAAGGGCACGTGACGGGGTGGGCAATTCACAAGGAACAAATACAAACGGTTAACAAGCTTAAGAGAAAAGGTTTAGTCTTTGTATGAGTTTGCCAGGGCCGCCATCACAAGATGCCACAGACCGGCTGCCTTAAAGAACGGAATTTTTGCTTTCTCACCATTCTGGAGGTTGGAAGTGTAAGATCAAGGTGTCAGCAGGTTTGGTTTCTCCTGAGGCCTCGCTCCTCGGCCTGCACGTGGCCTTTGGGTGTGTGCGTGCCTCGCTTATAAGGACACCAGTCACATTGGACGAGGGCCCGCCCTAAATACCTCATTTGAACTTAATCACATGTTAAAAGGCCTTATTTCCAAATACAGTCACATTCTGAGGTCCTGGGAGTTAGGGTTTCAACACGTGAATTTGGGGTAGGGGACACAATTCAGCCTATAGCAGTTTCCTTAGCACAGTGATTGTGAGAGGCAAAAAGAAAACAAGGGAGTATAAACTCTTACAATCAGATTGACGTGGTTATAAAGGTAGAGAACTCTTTGTGTGATCATTTTCTTACCCTACTAGAGAAAGAGTAAGTTGGTGAAACTTTTCTGGTGATCTGTTTGGTAATATCAAAAACCTTTTAAAAAGTTATACACACATACAAACACACACACACACTGCTGGGTCTAGCAATTCCACTGCCAGAAATTCAACACAAAATAAGGCAGCTGTCCTGTTCGGAGAGGTACAGAGAAGGGTTATACCTGCATTACCCATATTTGCAGAAAATCTGGGGTCCACTTCAATACCCACTAGGAATAGTTATGATGAAAAAACAGATACCAAGTGTGGGCGAGGATGGAGAGAAACAAGAGCCCTCATACGCTGCTGGAGGGAATGTAAAATGGCACAGCTACTGTGGAAAACACTTTGGTAGTTCCTCCAAAAATCACACATGGAATTACCAATGACCCAGCAGTTCCACTCTGAGGCATGTGCCAAAAAGAACTGAAGACAGGTTCTCAGCAAATAACCTGTACACAAATGTTCACTGCAGCATTGTTCACCACAGCCAAGAGAGGCAGACAACACAGGTGTCCATCAAGGGAGGAATGGAGAGCCGAATTGTGGTCCATCCACACGATGGGACATTATTCAGTCATAAAAAGGAACAAAGTACGGATACCTGCTACAACATGAATGAACCTTGAAGACATTACACTAATTGAAAGAAGCCAGACACAGGAAGTCACATAGTCTATGATTCCATTCACATGAAATGTCCAGAATAAGCAACTCCATAGAGACAGAGAGCAGACTGATGTCTTCTAGGAGTTGGGGGGAGGGAGGACGGGGGCCAATTGCTTGATGGGTCCTGGATTTCCTTGTGGATGATGAAAATATTTTGGAATTAGACAGAGGTGGTGGTTGCACAACGTTGCAAATGTGCTAAGTGCCACTGAATTGTACACTTAATTTTTTTGGCTGCTCCGGGTCTTAGTTGCAGCACACAGGATCTTCGTTGAGGCATGCGGGATCTCTCGTTGTGGTGTGCGGGCTTCTCTCTAATTGTGGCACACGGGTTTTCTCTTCTCTTCTCTAGTTGTGGCGTGCAGGTTCCAGAGCGCGTGGGCTCTGGAGTTTGCAGCACACGAACTCTAGTTGAGGGGCGCGAGCTCAGTAGTTGTGGCACGTGGGCTTAGTTGCCCAGCGGCATGTGGGATCTTAGTTCCCCGACCAGGGATAGAACCCGCATCCCCTGCATTGCAAGGCGGATTCTCTACCACTGGACCACCAGGGAAGTCCCCTGTACACTTTAAATTGGTTAATTTTATGTTATATGAATTGCACTGCAATTAAAGACAAACAAACAAACTGGTAGCAATCTGAATATCAAATAAGGGTCTCTTCCACACAAGGAACCACTTGAGGCTGCTATCAGTCAAGATGGAGATGTTGAATTATTGGTGCAGGAAGATGTTCACAATACGTTAATAAATGATAAAAGCAGGTTACAAAACTATGGCGTATAATGGCTTTTTTGTCAAAATACGTCTCTGTTTTTATGAACGCGAAGAAAAACGTTTGCAAGGAATAAGCAAAACATGTTTGCTTTTGGTTTTCCTGTATTTGTCATGAAATAATGAAAATGTCTTCTTATGTAACCAAAAAGCATGATAACCAGATACTTCCTTAAAGAAATTAATCCTGTTCTCTGCGAGACTCTCAGGAGACTCATCACACATCTGTTGGCCCCGGGCTCAGGACTAGAATTCCTCTCTTGCCAGGGAGGAGGCGGGGAGGCTGCCCAGGTCACGTGTGGAGGGGCAGGTCTGCATCTTCCCCCAGGACCCCCTCTCCCTGAGCTAAGCCCCTCCTAGGAACTTGCTGGTCCCTGTCCCTCTACAAAACTTTCTTGAAGGATTTAAGCTGAGGAATCAGGACTTCAAGACACACTTGCCCTGACTTGTCCCCCAGCAATAGAAGCAGCACCGGATGGGGATGAGGCCAAGCTGGCCTCGGGGGCTCAGATTGCATCTCTGACCCCAGCTGGATGTCCCTGCTTGAGGCCCAGCCCAGGCTTCGGGTCAGGGTGGGGTTTCCCAGGGCTTGGCCGTTGCTGCCACATCTCACGGCTGGGCTGTTGGTGAGAGGAGCTTTCCCAGGGTCCCAGCAAGCCCCCCACTCCTGCCGGAAGCCCTTCCTTTTCCCACCAGCAAGCTGAGTCCTGGGCCAGACTATTGAAAACCGTAACTGGGGGCCTGGAGCTGCGCTGTGGCCAGAGGAGCAGCTGTGGCTCTAATTACCAGATCAAGAGAAGGTCTTAGAAATTCTCCCAGGGAAACAGCATGTCCTGGGCTGGGCCTCATGATGACTTCATGAATTTGTGTCTCTGTGTGTGTGTGTGTGTACGAATGTATACATGTTATGGTTGCCAGATAAAATACAGACATCTGGTTAAACGTGAATGTCAGATAAATGAACAGTTTTTTAGTATAAGCAAAGATTGCATCCTGTTTTATTTTTATTTTCTCAATCTGGCAAGCCTGATACCTGTAAACATGGGCTTGCAGAGAACTAGCAAGTGTCTACACTGTGCAAGAACACACACGTGTGTGTATAAACGTAGGCAAGGCCAGGTGTGTGCATAGACACTGAGGTGCGTGCACACCAGAACGCAGGTGTAGAGATTTCACTGTGTGTGAGCGGTGCATGGCTGTGAAACCTTTGGTATGTTAAGTGAGTGTATAAAAGTATCTGTGTACAAAGATGATCATGTACGTGTTTCCACGTTTGCATCTACGTGTGTGTACACCAAAGCACATGAAGTGTCGGATGTGGAAGTGTTCACATACATGCACGTTACAGGACATTGAAGCTGGAAGGAAGCGTGGAGATCTCGCGCACGTAATTGTAAATGTGAGAACACCGAGGCCGGCCAGCCAGACCACCTGTGTGTGTGCACGCACGTGAGTGTGCCTGAGCTCTGGGGGTGGTGGCAAGCACGGGAAGGCTCTCTGACTGTCACCTCGTGCCAGGCACTGCGGCCCACAATCACCACAGCAGCCGCCTTCTTCTGAGGCCCATTTCCCAAGGGGAAGTTCAGGTGCAGCGTGGCCAGAGCCCCAGCCTCGCCCTGTCTGGCAGACACGTGTGCCTGCACGTGGGTTACGTAAACGCTGGGGCCCGGAGCTGCAGCCAGATGTTCTGTCTCCTCCTGGAGCCAGATGGCGGCTGATCTGGGAGTTTCTGCATTTTTCTAGCTCCTGCCGTCCCCTTCTCCTGCCCTTTCTGGACTTTTCCCCAGGCAGGGCAGGGGCTGGGGACACAGGGACCTTGAACTGGACCAATTGCCTCATCTGGGAAGTGGCTTCCCCCAGGCAGGGGCTCGGTGATGGTGTCTTGGTAGATGCCCACGCCCCCAGGGCAGCTCTTAGCTCAGTGGTCTCCCTACATCGCCCCAGAGCAGACCTGCCCCCAACTCACCTGGCCTGTGTCCCATTCTCCCCCGAGCTTTTCCCTCTTCCAGGTGACAGGCGATAGCCAGCTGACCTAATAAACCCACGTATTAGTTTCCCAGGGCTGTCACCATGAGGGACCACAGACTGGGTGGCTTTAACAACAGACACGTCTTTCCTCACTGTTCTGGAAGCTGGAAGTCCGAGATCGAGGCCTCTCTCCTTGGCTCGCAGAGGGCCGTCCTCTCCCTGTGTCTTCACACGGTCTTCCCTCTGTGTGTCTCCGTCCAGCTTTGCTTCTTATAAGGACACCTGTGCTGTTGGATGAGGGCCCATCCTAATGAGCTCAGTTTAACTTCATTGCCTCTTTAAAGGTCCTATCTTCAAATACAGTCACATTCTGAGGTCCTGGGGGTTGAGATTTCGATATACGAATGTTTTGGTGGGGGTGAGGGCACAATGCAGCCAGTTAGCACCCACGGTAGAGTGTTCTTGGGAGCGGGCTTCTCCCAGCTGCACCAGCGCCAGGCAATGGCTGTCGGGGGTCTTCAGAACCCCAATTTCCTGCTTTTTATTTTGACAACTGAGAACTTTACTGGGGGCCAAACAGACACACTACAAAGATGCAGAGCCAGGTCAGAGGTGACCTCCTCAGCCCTGAGCCCCATTTCTGTGGGAAGGATGGTTTGGACAGCATGGAGGGGAAACGTGACAGCTCAGGGTGGGAGGGGTCGGTTCACACCCCTTTTGCCCACCCCTAGCCTGAAGCCAGGGAGCGCGGGGTTGAGGGGGGGGTGTTCAGGGCAGGCTCCACAGTGCCTGGGGCACTTGGTATGGCCCTGACACACTTCCTGGGCCTCAGTGTCTCCATGTGTGAAAAGAGGCCGCTGGGCCCACCATGACCTGGGTAGGTGCCCATCTCCAGGTTCCAGTCCCCACTGACCCCTGCCCATCCAAGCCCCGAAGCATCCTGTCCTGTCCCAAGTGCCCAGCGGGGACTCATGGTCCTTTGGGGGTATGTGTGGCCCAAGCAGCTCTGCCTTCCTTTCTCAACCCTTCTGTGAGCCGGGCCCAGGGCTGGGTGCTCTGGGTGCTCTAGCGTTAATCCTCACACCTGCGCAAGGTAAGCATCATCCCCATTTTATAGAGGGGGAAACTGAGGCTCAGAAGGGTTCAGCGACTTGTCAGTGCCGGAATTTGAACCCGGGGATCTGACTCCCATGTGTGTGCTCCTCCCTCGAGACCACCCTGCTCAAACCGCCACCCCAGCCTGTCCCTGAGCCCCCTCGGCCCTCCAACCACGTGACCTCGACAGAGGAAATGCAGGGAGGTTTCTGTGTTTTGGGAAGTGATGGCACTGGCCATGGCAGCTGGGGGTGGTGCCAGGAGGCAGGAGAGCACTGGGCAAGTTCAGGACCAACTCCAGGCTCCAGGAGGAGCAGGTGGGTTGGAGCAAGGAAGTGGGGGAGGACGCCTCACATTGAGGGAGAGCTTTGGGGGCTACTCAGGGGCTGGGGGGGGCCTTGTTCCCACCATACCCAACATCCGGGTCAGGCGGGACCCACGGAGTCCGGCCGAGGTGGACCTCAGACAACACAGGCTGCCGTCCAGCACAGTGGGATTTGACTCTGTTAAAAAAAGAAAAAAGCCGGGCTTCCCTGGTGACGCAGTGGTTGAGAGTCCACCTGCCGATGCAGGGGACACGGGTTCGTGCCCCGGTCCGGGAAGATCCCACATGCCGCAGAGCGGCTGGGCCCGTGAGCCATGGCCGCGGAGCCTGTGCGTCCGGAGCCTGTGCTCTGCAACGGGAGAGGCCACAACAGTGAGAGGCCCACGTACCACAAAAAAAAAAAAAAAAAAAGAAAAAAAAAGACAAAAGCCAACCCACCCCTGTGCTGCCGCTTCACCAGTCCAGCCTCCCTTCAACGTTGGTGCGTGCCCTGCGCTTCTGTTTTCCAGAGGGTTCTCTGCTCTGCAGCCTGGGTTCTAATCCTGACTCTGCCACGTCCTACCTGAGTGACCTTGGAGAAATGACTTTTGCTCTCTGAGCCTCAGTCTCCCCACCTGTAAAATAGGGGTAAGGTCGTCATAAGGATTCAGCGAGATGAGGCAGGTGGAGGATTTAGGAAGTCGTAACCCCCCGCACCCCACCCCCAACCCAAGTCATGAGTCGGACGTCAGTTCCATGGAGAGGCTGGTCTCTGAGAGGTCAGGAATGATAGACAGAAATCGAGGGGTAAAAAAAGAGATGATACGGATTCTATACAAACCCCTCCAGAAAAACAGAAGAGGCCAGCTTCACCCTGACAACCGAAGCGGACACAGACAGATCGAGGAAACAACACAAACACCCCCCATGGATAGAGAGGCAAAGATCCTTAACAAAACCTTTATCCAACGCAAAGCAGTGATATTTAGAAAAGGCAGTGCAGCTTGACCACTTGGGGTTTACCCCAGGTACGCAGAATAGGTTTACCCATTGAGAACCAAATATTATAATTGACCGTAAAAAAGGGGGAGTGGCTGTTGGCTTCGATCACCAAAGCTCATTAACTATGTCTGAGGCAGCACACACACTCCGCGTCTCCGGTTCCATCACTGGGGCCCTCTCGGCTGTCACCCCACCTCCCGCCGCCTGCCCGCCTCCGCCCAGGGTCTCTCCAGGAACGGGTGTGACGGCGAGTTCCTCCCTCCCTCCCCGGCTCTGCTCTTGAGGGCTCCCCCAGGGGGTCCGTCCAGGATGGCAGGGTGGACCCTGCGCCAGGTGCCCAGGTAGGGAGTATCCCTGAGTCATACATGACCCGACAGGGACCACTGTCATCCCTGTCTGACAGATTAGGACACCAGGCTTGGAGAGGGCATGTGACTGCTGTGTCAGTGCTGGCGCTGAGCCCAGGGCTCCAGCACCTGGTGTTGCTGACACCTCACAGGACAGGATGCCGACCGCCTCTCCAGGGAGACTTTTCTCCTAATCGGTTGTTAGGCACTTGGATTCCACTGCCCACCCTGAGCTTAAGGGGTCTGCTGAGAGCCCTCCATTCTTCAGAAACCCCCTCCTCATCTTAAAGGCTCCAGAGACCACCATCCACCCCTGCAGAGACAGAGGCCCTGGGGACCCGCTGGGGATGTGGGCCTTGGAGGGCAGCAGCCCGTCCCCAGCCCAAAGCTGGAGCCGGATTCGTCCTGGATGACGGGTTCCCGGATTCCCGAGGGTCACCCCTCCTGCTCAGCGTCTCATGGACGCGCTGCCCGGGAGCATCTATGGGAACGGGCAGAATGTATTTTGAAGACTCTGCAACCAGCCAGTGTTCAAGGTTGGAGGTTGGGGGGTCTTCATTGTGGTGGCCCAGCCGGGTCTGGCATCCCCGAGCTCCTTTAGGGAAAAGACAAGGTGCAGATCTCCTGCACCCCCAGCAGGGCTGGACGCAAAGGAGGCTCCAGAGAGGAGCCTTGGGAGGGCGAGCAGGGGCGGCTTGGGTCCTACCTGCAGGGCCATCGGTCTTGGGGGACCATGACCCCTGAGGGTGTGGGATCTGCAGCGGGAGGGGAAGGTATTCAGGCCTGAGGGCTGGGCCTGCAGAGGGCTTGGGCCCAGGAGATCCGATGCCCTTCATCGTCAGCAGCAGCTGGACCCTCGGATGGGACTGCGCTACACCCCTGTCCTGTCCCAGTGGGGCGGCTGGGAGAGGAAGTTGTCTTTCCCCCCAAAGGATCCTGCGTGTTATGGGCTGAACTGTGTCCCCGCAAAAGATGTTGGAGTCCTCACTCCCAGTATCTACGGACGTGACCTTGTTTGGAAAGGTCCTTTGCGGATGTGATTAAGATGTTAAGATGAGGTCATTCTGAGTAGGGTGGGCCCTAATCCAATAGGACTGCTGTCATGGTAAGAAGAGAAGATGGGGACTTCCCTGGTAGCCGAGTGGTTAAGACTCCGTGCTCCCAGCGCAGGGGGCACGGGTTCGATCCCTGGCCGGGGAACTAAGATCTCACATGCCGCACCGTGTAGCCAAAAAAAACAAAAGAGGAGGAAGACACAGACGCAGGCAGCATGCCCTGTGACGACAGAGGCAGAGGTTGGAGTGACGTGGCCACAGCCAGGATTGCCGGCCACCACCGGAAGCTGGACGAGGCGGGGAAGGATTCTACCCAGAGTCTCAGAGGCAGCGTGGCCCTGCAGACACCTTGAATTTGGACTTCTAACCTCCAGAACTGAGAGAGAACACACTCCTGTTGTTTTAAGCCACGCGGTTGGCTGTGGTTACTCCTTATGGTAGACAGGAAACGAACCCATCCTCTGTCGGTGCTAATGTCTACCTCGCCCTGAGCCCACTTGTCCTGGTAGCGACCACTTCCTTGGGGGCAGGGTCTGGGTCAGCGGGGAGTGAGAGGGTCTTGGCCCCCAGGGGAGAGCCCCTCAGCACCACAGTGAGGGCTTTTTCCAAACGAATCACGACGCAGGCCCTGGGCAGGGTGGCCAGTGCAGGGCCCGGGGATGGAGGGAGCCCCAGCAGGGCTTCTCAGGGAGAAGGGACCAGGCAGCCCGGAAACGCCTAGGAGCCCATTGCCCCCTGACCACCTGACACCGTGGCCTGACTGGGGGTAAAGAAATCACTCCCCACCCCCATGTTAACAGGGACTCTCCCACCTGGAATCTTGCATCAAACGAGGAAAAAAAAACACACAGGAGAGGGCCTGTTTGCACATCTGTATTGTCACATGAAGTGCACGTCCAGAACGGCTGACTTGGAAACGACCTATTAGGTCACACGGAGTCCGGCCCCTGGGGGCCAAAGTGGCACCGATGCCCATGGGCCCTGGGCTTTCCACAGGCGGTGGCACAGACACCTGGCCTCCCCGGGCTCTGGGGCCCAGCGCTGGGAGAGGCCAGCTCACGCCTCAGGCCCTTCCGCTCCTGGGCTGCATCTCCCAAAATGCGTCTGGGGAAATGCGGTTCCCTGGGGGGGCGTTAATAGCTGTTCCTTGAGAAAAGGGTTCTGTAGTCAGATAAGTTTAGGAAACATGGATTAAACAAGATTCCACGGAAGCTCTTCTACAGGACTTTTGCCTTTACGACAATCCCAGCCCTCGTGAATGTCCAACAGAGTGTGTAGCATTTCCCAAAGTTATTTGACCACAAGACCATTTCTCTTCCCAACGTGTCTTGCAGGCTGGTGTCTGGTGGGGCACCCTTTGGAAAGCACTGCCCTAAGCTATCGATGACCATTAATGGCAATGGCACCTGTGCTGGGTGGTGGGTTGTGGGCATTTCGCTGGGCGGTGTGCTGTGGTCAGGTGGGCACAGCCAGGAACTCAACAGTCGTGATGGTGAAAGGACAAGATGAGACTCGGCCCCTCTCCCGCCATCCCGGTTCTCACCTGGTACCTCCAGAGCAGAAGCGGAGCAGGGCTATCCGCACGGCTGGGCCCCAGCCCGTCCACAGAGGGACTCAGGGTCTGATTGAAGGAGGAGGGGGCACCCAGCGTGATGGGAGGGACGTGCCAGTCACTGGTGGGCCCACCTGAGGTCACCAGCCTCCACCGGCCCACGGGGAGATGGGCTGGGGCTGCCTGGTCCCCCCTCCCCTGCCAGCCCTATGTCCTCCTGCTGCCCCTCGGGCCACCCCCGGCCCCGGAGCCGCAGATGAACGGCTCACCAGGCGGAGATGAGCATCTGACAGGTGTTGGAGGACATCCAGACCAGCTCGACCAGGCGGAACTGGAAGTAGCCGATGACGAAGCCGGAGAGGACGTCGGTGATGTGGTGGCGGCCGATCATGACCCGGGACAGGCCCACGCAGAGGGCCCAGAGCACCAGCAAGACGCGCAGGGGCACCGCCAGCACCAGGTGGCTGAGGAAGAACTTGGAGACCATGGCCGCGCGGCTGGCGTGGCCGGCGGGGAAGGCGTAGACATCCATGGTGAGGTAGTCCAGGAGGCCGGGGCTCGTCTCAAACGGGCCGCGTCGCTTGATGAGCTTCTGCACGCCAGCCACCGTCATGATGTCCAGGAGCAGGGCTGCGGGCAGGAGAGAGAGGCCCCGAAGGCCGTCAGCGCCGCCTCCTGCGTGCTCTCCCCCCACTGCGCCCGGGCTTCCTTCACTTGAACCACGCGGGCCTCCGGGCAGGTTCCCACCTCGGGGCCTTTGCTTGTGCTGTTCCCTCTACCTGGAAGGCCCTCCCCTGGGATATCCGGACAGATAAAAGTGCTGAATGAGAGAGTGGCCATCAGGGGTTTTGTGGGCCACTGGGGGCCCGTCGGAGGATCTCATCCTGACAAATGGGGCCCTGGGCTGGTGGTTTTTCTCAAAGGACTTCACTGAAGCCCCCACCAGTTCCCAGAACAGGGTGTTACCATCGCCATCTTTTTTAAGTTGAACTGAAATTCACATAACACACAATTAACTTTTTTTTTTTTTTTTTTTTTTTTGCGGTACGCGGGCCTCTCACTCTTGTGGCCTCTCCCGTTGCGGAGCACAGGCTCCGGGCGCGCAGGCTCAGCGGCCATGGCTCACGGGCCCAGCCGCTCCGCGGCAGGTGGGATCCTCCCGGACCGGGGCACGAACCCGTGTCCCCTGCATCGGCAGGCGGACTCTCAACCACTGCGCCACCAGGGAAGCCCCACAATTAACTATTTTTAAGTGTACAGTTCAGCGGCATTTAGTATATTCACAATGTTGTGCAACCGTCACCTCTATCGAGCTCCAAAAAGAAACCCAGCTCCCATCAAGCAGGTGGTCCCTGTCCCCCCTTCACCCAGCCCCTGGCAACCACCAGGCTGCTTCCCGTTTCTATGGATCTGCCTCTTCTAGACGTTTCACGTAAATGGAATCAGACAACACGTGACCTTTTGCGTCAGGCTTCTTTCACGTACCGTAATGTTTTTGAGGCCCATCTATGTTGTAGCAGGTATCAAAACTTCATTCCTTTTTTTATGGCTGACTATTATTCCATTGTCTGGACCTGCCACAATTTGCGTATCCATTCACTGCTGATGGAATCTGGGTTGTCTGTACATATTGGCTGCTGTGAATAATGCTGCTATGAACATCTGTGTACGAGTATTTGTGGAGAACCCGTTTTCCGTTCTTTTGGGCACATCCCTATGGGCGGAATTGCTCCATCACGTGTTAACTTTGTATAATTTGTTTTTTCTTTTGGCTGCGCCTCGTGGCTTGCAGGACCTCAGTTCCCCGACCAGGAATTAATTGAATCCGGGCCCTCAGCCGCGAAAGCTCCGTGTCTTAACCACTGGACCGCCAGGGAATTCCCTATGTAAAGTCTTTTGAGGAGCCACCAAACCTTTTTCCATGGCAGCTGTACCATATTGTCCTCATTTTACAGAAGACGAGACGAAGCCCTGGGGGTTGGAGCACCCCTGCCTGCTCCTCCTTCTTTCTGGATGTTTCCCTTTCCCTCCCTCTGACTTCTCCGTCATTGCCAGGCCTCAGCCTAAACGTCACACCCCCAGCGAGACCTTCCCTGCCCTCCAGACAGCCCACGCTCTCCTCATGGCACTTACCCAGCCGCAACTAAGGAACCCGCTGGGTGGTGAGAGGTTTGGGGTTAACGCCTCACTTCCTCCCCACCACCATCACTTCACAGAAGGGGGGTCAAGCCAAATCTATTCTGTTCGTAGGCATATGCCCAGGGCCAGACACAGGACGGCAGTCTCCAAATGTTAGCTGAGTCGCTGGCCTGGGGTGCGGAGCCAGAGGGGCGGGCTCCTTTCCCATTTGGGGAGCTTGGGGGAGAACTGGATCTCTGTCCGTCCTGTTCACCACCACCCCGCTGTGTGGCCTTGGAGAGGCTGCTCTGCCTCTCTGTGCCGTTAGACGAAGGCCCACGCCAAGGGCCCACTTTCATCCAGCTGATCACAGTGGCACCCGGTCAGCCAAAGTGGGGGCTTGCGAGTGCCACAGAGACCTGGGTTCGAGTCCCAGCCTCGGAGCCTCCTGACTGTGACCTTGGACAAGTCGTCTAACTTCCCTCACCTGTAACAAGGTATCCCAAACACCTGCCTCCCAGACGGGGTCTGACACAGTGCCTACAGGGTGACTGACTGTCCTGGGTTTGCCTGGGACACAGGGGTTTCTAGGACATAAGAAGTTCAGGGCTAAAACAGGGAAGTCCCAGCAAACGAGACGAGGTGGTCCCCCCGGGTGCCTGGCGCACCAGGAGGGCCAGAGAAGGGGGGAGGATTATGACCAAATGCCAGTTCAGTGCAGCCTGGCTCTGGGAACTTCCCTGGAAACTTTACAGGAGATACCGAAACTGCTGCTGCAACCCCTGCTGCTCAGAAATGAAAAAAAAACCCCAAAAACAAAAAAAAAAACCTTTTGGGAAAAAAATGACACGATAGATGTTCACTGTGGAAAATTTACAAAATAGAAGACAAAAATAAGATTTTTAAATCACCTGTAATCCTGCCACCCAGAGGTAGCCACCTTTCCAGAACCTTCTCTCCATCTATAGAGCGTAGATTTAATAAAAGCTGTAACGTGCTCTACACACAACGTTCTGTAACCTGCTTTTGAAAGATGCCGGGTCACACCCCCCGGGACACCCATGGCTGCAGCGTCCGAAGTGCCCTGGCTTATTTACCTGACGGTCCCAGCGTTGGATGTCTACACTGCTCCCGGGTAACACTGTGCTCCCTGGTCGGTGCAGAACTCTCTTCCTGCCCTCTGCAGGGGTGCTGCTCGCAGTCTGGGCTCTTGGTTTGGGATTTGAAGTCCTGGCCTCCCCGGGGCCTGCCCCTCTCACTAGCCATAGGGCCAGCTGACGTTTGCCCACCCTGGGATGTGCCGGAGCAGCCAGGGAAGGGGCAGAAGCAGGAAATGGTGGATGGAAAGGCTGCCAGGCCATGAGGGGAGGAGCCTAAGGGAGGGAGGGAACCTTGTTCCACACCCCGCCCCGTATTTCCATGGCAACTGGTTCCCGGGAGCCAGGCCTCCCAGCCTGCATGCTGCTGACCCAGGTGGAGGCCAGGCCCAGGCTGGGAGCCATCTGGAGCCCGTGGGGGGGTGGGGGGGGGCGGTCACAGTCCCAGCAGGAGGGAGGGACCAACAGGGCAGGTGGGAGCTGGAGGGAGGCGGCTGCACCTGACCCCAGGGACCCTGAGGCTGACGGAGCAGCCCAGGCAGGAGGCCAGGCTTTTGAAAGTTGCCCCTCCCTCACCTTGTGACAGGCTCTCTCCACCTGGGGAGGAGGCAGTTCACAGGTGGGGGGTTAAACTTGCAGGTTTCAGAGTCACAGGGGGGGGTTCAAGTTCCTCTGCTCATTAAGAACAAGTCCCTTCACCTGTCAGAGCCTCCGTCTACCCACCTGTAACAGTGGTTATCACAGGATGAAATGAGCTCCTTAGTGTCTGCGAAGTATTTCGAACAGCCTGGTATGGGGCGTTTGATGCCATAGCTGCTGTTATTACTCCTAAGCCCCAGCCTGGCCTGACCCAGGTAAGCAACTTAAGGCTTTCAGACCCTGCAGGCTGGGTGTCATCAAGCAGGGGCATTGGTGAGAGGGTTTCCTTCTCTGAGGTCTCACCAGCATCAAAATGATGTGGCCCAGGGCTTCCCTGGTGGCGCAGTGGTTGAGAATCTGCCTGCCAATGCAGGGGACACGGGTTCGAGCTCTGGTCTGCGAGGATCCCACATGCCGCGGAGCAACTAGGCCCGTGAGCCACAACTACTGAGCCTGCACGTCTGGAGCTTGTGCTCCACAACAAGAGAGGCCGCGACAGTGAGAGGCCCGCGCACCGCGATGAAGAGTGGCCCCCGCTCGCCGCAACTAGAGAAAGCCCTCGCACAGAAACGAAGACCCAACACAGCCATAAATAAATAAATAAAATTAAAAAAAAAAATGATGCGGCCCAAATTCCGAGACCCTCACCACCTGGAGGAAAGTCAGAGCATCCTGGGCCAGGGTCTGGAGCGGGCTAATGGGGGCCAGGATCAGGCCCTAAGGCAGATCAAACCATGACACTAGCCACTGGGAGGTGTGGGTCATCTATCTAATTGGTGCCCAAGTTTCTCAGCTGAAAACCAGGGCTCAGCAAGTTGGCAAGTTCTTGTCGATTTAAATCTGCCTTCCCAGACGAGTGTAAACCACAGCAGAGGTGCCCAGAGAAAGCTGCTGGGTTCAGGAGGAAGGCGGAAGGGAGGGGCAGCATCGTGCGTCCACGGGCTGCCCAGGGGGGAAGCCATGCTCAGGGCCTCGCTCCCGCGTGGTGTCTGAAGGCAAGGCGGGCTTGTACCTTGGCCTCCCCAGGTGTCCCACTGCTCCTCGTGGGCTGTCAAGACCCACAGGCCAAGAAGGAGCAAGACCCACACCTTTCAAACTGTTTTAGCAGCAAAACATGTTTCCCCAACGTAAGGATACACAGAGACTCAGTATGTGAGCAGATGAAAGAGGCCGCCGTGTGGCTGAAGCTGGGGGGGTGGGGGACCCTCCCCTGCCCCCTCGAGAAGCTTCTGGGGCTGGCTGTGTGCCGTGACTTGAGAACCCCACATCTGGGCCTTTGGGAATCTGCTATTCCTGGCTGGCTCTGTCCCTCGTGGCCATAATGAGGTGGGGACGGCCCCACTGACCTGGGCCTCTCGGGACCATCGGGTCAGCCTGGCTGTCCAGCTGGCCCGGCCCAGCCTGTGCTTGGTTCATTCATTCACTTGAGCTGCAGGTCTTGGGCCTCGCTGGTTCCTGAGTATGGCAGGCGAGGGCCAGGCCTGGGGCTGGTGAACCAGGCTGGCAGGGTGCCAGGTGGCTTGGGCGGTGAGGGTGGGGAAGATGTGCAGTCGTTAACACGGGGGCTCCTTTCAAGGTGTGGCACGCCCACAGCCTCTCCCCACATCACACTGCTGCTCTCTGGTTCTGAGAGTTGGGTGTAGAAGAGGCCATGGGGGGACGGCTCTCCAGCAGAGCTGGTGGCCCCCGGGGCCTCGCCGCTCCACTCACAGCCCCTCCCCCCACTCCCGCAGGCTGCTCGCACCCCCTCCAGCACCACGGCCATCCCTCGTGTGACTCTGATTCTGACACTGTCAGCGCATAATCTGGGGCCCAGAAATAGAAGCAAATGGCCCCGTCACTCAAGGCTCCGTGAATTCCACTCACACGGCCTGTTGAGCTCCCTGACCTACATTCCCTCCTGGAATGGGAGGGGGGCAGGGAGCCCCTGTGGGGAAAGGTCCTCTTGGCAGCAAGCTCAGGGGCCAGAGTCAGGAGGGGCCGAAGCCACGCCACCTGCCCCGACTTGCTGTGTGACCCGGGCTGCTCACCTACCCTCCCTGGGCCTCAGGGCAGAGGCTGCACACCTGGGCTCCAGGATCAGAGACCGGCCTCAAGGTCGACTGCTTGTGAATTTCATGACCTTGGCACGTCTCTCCCGCTGAGCTTTCTCCCTTGGTTGATAAAATGGGGATCATTCCAGAAGTTACTCTGAGCGCCGCCTGGGCTGCAGGGCTGGGCCCCATCACCTCTCACGCCTTCCCTCCCAATAATCTCCACTCTCCACCCCTCTCACGGAGCAGAGGGCTGAGATGCCTGAACCCTCCTTGTAGGAAGCACACCCATTCTCAAGGCCCTGCTGTGCTGCCTTGGTGGCCACTATTCTCTCTCAGCCTGGCTGGGGGGCTGCCAGGACGACTCCTCATGGCCCCTCACGCTCAGCTGCTTCCCCTGAGATGTGCTCCATGGGACCAGCTCGGCAGCAATAAGGCTGGGCTAGGGGTGGGGGAGGGGTAGCTATGGACCCTGCAAGGAGCAAAGACAGAGCCGATACCTCTTAGTGGCTGGGGCTGGGAGGAGGGGGTCCCAGCTCTTCTGGCCTCTGATCCCCCATTCTGGCCTCTCCAGGAGCTGGGGAACCAGCCCCGGTAGTGCTGTGGGGGTGCTGTAAATCGGTCTAAACTTTCTGAAGGGCATCTGGCTTCAGACTCAGAAGTCTTTCCAACAGGCCTCCCTTGACTCAGGCCTTCCATCTGTAAGACTATCTCCTTGGGAAGTAATTATGGATGTGCCCCACATCAAGGATGTCCACTGCAGCGTTTTTTGTAACACTGAAAACCCCAAACCAACCCAATGCCCTTGAGTCGGAGACAGATGGGAGAAACTGCGGTGGAGCTCTCTGGGGCCACTCTGGGGCGAATGATGAAGCTGACGTGTATTTATAGCCACCGAAGGATAGCTACAGGGTTTAAGTGGAAAAGGCCAACGACCAAACTGGATTTACAGTACGATGCCGTTTTTCTAAAATAAGATGTTAATGTGTTTATACAGAGAAAAAAGTCTGGAAGGTACCACGCTAAATGTTAACAGCGCTTCTAGCTGGGTGGGTTGATGAGGGCGATTTTTGGTGTCTTTCTGTAATTCTGCATTAAAATTCTTCTTAGCATGAAGGTGCATGACTTGTGCACATTTAAAAAGAGTTATTTTGGGCTTACTTGGTGGCGCAGTGGTTAAGAATCTGCCTGCCAGTGCAGGGGACACGGGTTCGAGCCCTGGTCCAGGAAGATCCCACATGCCACAGAGCAACTAAGCCCGTGCACCACAACTACTGAGCCTGCGTGCCACAACTACTGAAGCCCGCGCACCTAGAGCCCGTGCTCTGCCGCAAGAGAAGCCACTGCAATGAGAAGCCCGCACACTGCAACGAAGAGTAGCCCCCACTCGCTGCAACTAGAGAAAGACCGGGCGCAGCAACGAAGACCCAACACAGCCAAAAATAAATAAAATAAGTTAAAAAAAAAAAAAAGAGTTATTTTTACAAAAAGACAAGTATTGCATGATTCTGCTTTTATGAGGTCCCTAAAGTAGGCAGATTCATAGAGACAGAAAGTAGATTAGAGGTTGCCAGAGGCTGGGGAGGGGGGCTGGGGAGTTAGTGTTTAACGGGTGCAGAGTTTCAGTTGGGGAAGATGAAAGAAATTCTGGAGATAGATGGTGGGGACAATTGCACAACGATGTGAATGTACTTAATGCCACTGAACTGGACACTTAAAAATGGTGAATTTTATGTCATGTGTATTTTAGCCTGGAGGGACCCTTTCGCTGAGCCCCGCTGCGATGATGAGAAGTGAAGCTGGGGGCAGGGTGGAGAGCGTCCTACCTCTGCGGAGCTGCGCTCGTGTCTCCAGCAGGAGGGCTCCTGACCGTGAAGGTTTGGGATCAGAGTCTAAAGGTCCATCAACTAGGGACAGGCTATGCAGACCTCCTGGAGGGCTTGTCACCTAAGCTGTGCCCAAGAGCAGGGGCCGGTGGGCTGGGATGAGACAGCTGACACGACAGATTATATGGAGGGTGGGTGAGCAAGGGCCGGGGGGGAGGGGATGCTGTGAGATGCTTGGGGCGGGTGGGGGCGGCGCTGCCAGGCTGAGGGTGCAGGTTCTGGTTTCTGAACCCCTCGTGCTTGGTGTGAAGGGAGGAGTGGGGCCGAGATGGGAGGTTCATAGCCCAGAAGGCCCAGTAGGGCCATGAGAATGAGGCCAAGCTGGGCAAAACGCCACAGGAGGTCATTTTAGAAGCATATGATATGCTAGTTTGGGCGCAGAGAAAAATCCGGAGACCCATGACCCAAACTGCAACGGAGGTTATTCCTGGGGAAAGGGCTTAAGGGAAGCAGTCACTTTCTTCATCACCTGTCGTCGTCTGAATTTTCCTTACCGTGAGGAAGTGCAGTGAAAAGGTGCTCAACACCACTCCTCATTAAGGAAGCACAAATCAAAACCACAACGAGATGCCACTTTTCACACCCACCAGGATGGCTGTTATATAAAAAGAAAAGTGCTGGCAAAGAACACTTGTGGAGAAACCGGAGCCCTTTTGCACTGCTGGTGGGAATGTAAAATGGTGTAGCTGCTGTGGGAGATAGTCTGGGGGTTCCTCAAAAAATTAAACATAGGATCCAGCAATTCCATCCTGCTTCTATACCCAAAAGAAGTGAGAGCACGGACTTGAACAGATATTTGTACCCCCATGTTCATAGCAGCATTATTCACAATAGCCAGAAGGTAGATGATGGATAAACAAAATGTGGTCTGTCCATACCATGGAGTATCATGCAGCCTTAAAAAAGAAGGAGATGCTGACACCTGCTACGACACGGATGAACCTTGAGGACAGGCTGCTAAGCGAAATAAGTCAGATATTAAAAGACAAATACTGGGGGCTTCCCTGGTGGCGCAGTGGTTGGGAGTCCGCCTGCCGATGCAGGGGACACGGGTTCGTGCCCCGGTCTGGGAAGATCCCACATGCCACGGAGCGGCTGGGCCCGTGAGCCATGGCCGCTGAGCCTGCGCGTCCGGAGCCTGTGCTCCACAATGGGAGAGGCCACGGCAGTGAGAGGCCCGCGTACCGCAAAAAAAAAAAAAAAAAAAAGACAAATACTGTATAATGCTATTGATATGAGGTCCCTAGACTCGTCAGAGTCATAGAAACAGAAAGCAGAATGGTGGGTGTTGGGGGCTGTGGGGAGAGGGATGGGGATTTAGTGTTTAATGGGAGCCGAGTTTCAGTTTGGGAAGATGGAAAAGTTCTGGCAATGTGAATGTACTTAATGCTAGTATACACTTAAAAATGGTTAAAATGGTAAGTTTTATGTTATGTCTATTTAACCAAAATTTAAAAAATGACATAGAAAAAAAAAGAATGTATAGTTTTTATAATCAGGGACATTTCAATAAAGATTCTTTTATAGATCATGGAAATAAGACATGGAAGCCATTTTCCACCAAGGACAGGCCCATGGGGGAACCAGGGTGGGCTTGGTGAATGGGGATGGCCTGGGTCCCCTGTCACCTGGCCCCCTTTGGGATCATCAAGTCGGGTGTTGCAGGGGAAGGACAAAGGAGGGGATCAGGTCATCTCACAGGTGTCTAGATCTTGGAGGGGACCTGGAGGGACCCTGGACCTGGGACTTCTTTTGATGCTGGCAATGGCGATGAGGATGGTGATCACTGATGCCCAAGCATCAACTGGCATTCGTATGAGCCATGCACTTTCGTGTAATGCTTCAGGGAAGTGTCCCAGCAGCCCACTAGACAGATGAGGAAAATGAGACTCAGAGAGGCAAAGTCATTTGCCCCGGTTCCCACAGCTGGGCCAGGATTTGCACCCAGGTCCGGCCAACTCTGGAGCCAAGCTTGTGCCAGCTGCCAAGATCCCTTCTGGCTTTGACGTTTCCAGTCTAGGCAGCACCGCACACTCTTGGGGAGGAACGCAGGGACCAGAGCAGAGAACTTCCTCCCGGCCCAGCTGGGACTCTTCCCGGGTCCGGTGTCTGGAGCTCCATTTCCCGAGGCTCCTGAGTTTTCCGCTTTGGGGCCAAGGAGAGCCCAAGTGCCAATTGTAGAGGGGAAGGGCTCTGCCCTCAGGACTCTGCTGGGTGCCCTGGTGCTCAGAGCAGGGCGGGCGGGACCAGGCAGGGCCCCCTCATCCCTCAGGGCCCTGAAGCTTCCAGGTCTGCCTGCCACCCACTGTGCTAAGGGCTTCACCAGCTCCCCTTGAATCCCCACCACAGTCCTGAAGCCCCATGTACAGATGAGGAAACTGAAGCTCGGGGATGGGAACGGACTTGAGCAGATCGAGTAAGGGTCAGAGTGAGGACCCGGACAAAGTCCATTCCAACCTCAGAGCTCCAGGATTGAAAGGCCGCCCAGGCCCCCAAAGACGAAAGCAAAGACAGATCTGTGCACAGTTTGTGCTCCACGGATGGTCTTTCTTCCCTGGGCAGAGAGTGGAGCGGGCAGCTCTTCTTGGCGGGTCAGGTCAGAGCTGTGGGATTAACCCGCCTTGGCTATCTGCTGCAGTTTACAGGGTCCACATCCCCACGAGATGCCCCAGGCCCACAGACCACCCTGTCCATTCTGAGCAGCTGCTCTGTGCCGGGCTCTTGTCTCTCTGTCATGTCGGTACCTGGATGCGCCAGCAAAGGTGCTGGTAAAAGAGAAAACTCTTCCCAGGCGCCTCCTCGCTACTCACAAGCTTCAGCATGGACTGCGTGGTAAGCCCGACCCGCAGACGGATGGCGAGGGCGGTGGGGGGCAAGGGGTTTGCAGCCTGGAGGACTTGGATTTGCTTCCCAGATCTACCACTTACGGGCACGTGGGGGCGGGCAAGTCCCTTGACCCCTCTGAGCCTCAGTTAACTCTGTGAAGTGGGTGTATTAATATTTACATTACACGGTATTAAAAAGATTTTAAAATCATGAAATACAGGACATTCAGGGCATAGTACTTGGTACATAGTGAAGCTCAATACATGATGATTTTAAAAACTTAGAAATGACTGTCCTTCTTATTCAAGAAGGGAGGCAACTCGAACTTTGCTCTTCACCCTATGAAGCAAACTCCTTTGTGTCCTCAGAATCTGGTTGCTGGAAAGAGTCAGAAGCCGCATCTCAACAAACTGTTAAGATGTTAAGAGTTGTTCCCAGCTCTAGTCCTGGCCCCATCAATGACTAGCTACGTGGCTGTGGACAAATCATCTCCCTGTAGGAGTGATGATGTGGTTTATGCAAAACCGGGCCCGGAGTAAGCGCTGAGCAAATTATGAACACAGCTTCACCACCTCCATCATCTTACGCGGAAGGAATGTGCAGACAAGGTCTAGGGAGCAGGTTTGAGGGGTGGCTCAAGGATGCTTTCCCACCCCCATCCTTGGACACCTGACCCCCAACACAAGTTTTCTTGAGCTACTGCTCTGTGTCAGGCTGCAGCGGGCACCGGGGAAACTGTGGGTAATGAGACCAGGGTTGTGCCCCCCGCAAACACCCGGCCCAGCACCTGGGCCACCTTGCTCTGTCCCTCTGTCCCAAGCCCAGGGCACGTTGCCTGAAAAGAGCACAGGCCTGGATGTTAGGTGCAGATCTTCAGACCTGGTGCAAATCTCCCGCTCTGAAGCTCTGGTCAGGTTGCTTTATTTACAGGAGCCTCAGTTTCCTAATCTGTAAAGTGGGCATGGTAATAGCACCAGTCCCATGGGACTGTTTGGCATAGTAACAAGTAATGTAAACCATTTAGGAATAAGAACAAGATGGTACCAGACCCAGCCATCTCCTGCACGAGCAACTGCTGTTCTCCCCTCCCTACATCCCACCCACAGAGTGTCCACCCCAGATGCTCTGAGACCTGAGTGGGGAGCCACACTGTATTGCAACTTCCCCTGGGATGGCAGTTCTCAGTGGCCCAACACACACCCCTTTGGAAGTGGGACCCCTTGTCAGTGTTTGCTTAGCCTGAGCCATTCCCCCCGCCCCCGACTTGTGCCCCAGATCGTGGCTGTGCTGGGAAGGGCCAGGAGATCCACATGGCCCACCGTGGAGGGTGGCAGCATTGGGTCCCCGAGCACCTGGGGGATCTGGAGGTGGCTAGAGGGTGGGCCGCATGGGGGCTGGGCATCACCTCCTGGAGAGAGGGGAAGGCCTGCTTTCCACATGGCGCCCACGTGGCACCTGGCACAGGGCAGAGCTCAACTGAAAGACGCTGGTGACGAAGACTTTGCAAAAACAAACCAAAGCTCACCAGGCCCTCCTCTCCTCCAGCGACTCACCCAGGGAAGCGGTACGTAAGGACTCCAGAAGGCCATGAGTGGGTGGGAGCCCCAGACTGGACCCCTGCACCCCCAGGCCCTGTGGGAGGATCCTGGGCGGCTTGCAGGGTCCCTGAGCCAAGCAGCGGGTTGATGGGAGCAGCTCACAAGTGCTGCCTGCAAGAAGCCTAGGAACTCAAGGACCCCAGCCTATGGGATGGGGTGTTACAGGGTTAGACACCTCACTGCAGAGCACCCGCCAGACTCCTGGCCACTTCCCTCGAGGTCACGGCCTCCAGCACCCCTGTTCAAGCTGCTTCTGGGGCGGCGGTTCAAGCTACTCCTTCCCCAGAGCAGGGCCCTTCCTTAGAAGTTCCCGCTGGGGCCCCGCATTCTCAAGGCCCTCACTTTGCAGGGGGCTGTCATCTGGGCATCCTCAGCTCTCTCTTCCCCAAGCCGGAGGCTTGCCTGTTTCTGGGGCACCCTCCCTGCCTAACCTCATTAAATTGTTCCAGTCGGTTTCTGAGGGCCCCGCTGGTCCTGCTGGGGTGGGCTCCCTCCCCGGGCCTGGCGGGGTGGGTGGTGGACGGCGGGCACACTCACCCAGAAGTAGGTTCATGAGCACCTCCTGGCCGGCCAGCGTGCTGCTTTTCACCAGGCAGAGGATGGTACCCCCGATCCAGGGGATGCCGTGGCCTGTGATGCCAATGAGCTTGACCATGGAGCGGGCGCTGGCCCAGGACGCAGCCCGGCCGGCGCACACCCCCAGGCGCTTGGACATGCAGATGTCAATGGCCAGCAGGGAGTTGAAGGCGATGCCCTTGAAGGAGGGGTTCAGCTGCATGCAGTCCTCCTCGGGCAGCTGCTGAGACTGGCGCCGCTCGCGGGCCCCATCGCCAGGGCACGAGGGCTGTGCCGAGGGGCCCGAGGCCTTCCTGCCCGAGCTGCGGGGCTCCGGCGCCCCCTTCGGGGGCTGGTTCAGGGACAGGAACTCGGCCCGGTTGAGGACGTTGTTGCGGTCCCGGGCCCGGGCCCGGCTCTGGGAGGCAGGCATGGTGACAGTCACCCAGCGAGGGCCGGTGCCAGCCTGGCTGTGAGGCCCTTCTCTCCAAAGACGGAAGCCTGGAGCCTCCGTTGCTCCCGGCCTCCCCTCCTGCTCTGCGGCAGCTGTTAAATATAGAGTGCGGGACTGCACATGGCTCCTTACCTCCGGCTGCCACCAGGCTCCCAGGGAATGTCAGTGCCAGCTGGGCAGCCAATCGAGCCCCCCAGTGCGGGCCAGCGCCAATGGAGCCACCCAGGAGGTGGACACGTCCACAGCTGCAGCCCGGCTGCCTCGGGCCTGGGCTATTTAAATCTTCCAATGGCTCGCTCCCGGGGTTTGGGGGACTCTGGGAAATGTAGTCCTCCTGCTGCTCTGGCCTCGGCTGTGCCCCAGGCCAGAGGCCTAGATGGCGGCCCCCGACTCAGCCCTGCTTTGACCAGCTTCCCTCTGAGCAGGCCAGACCCCTGTGAGCCAGGCCCGCCTGACCCACTGGCCTGGACAGCTTGGACCTGGTCCCATGGACTAGACGGTGGAGTCCAGGCCAAAGGCCTCTCCGGACACCAGATGGAGTGAATGACGTCACTGAAAGCATCACCCTGGGTCCACTGGGGCTGGGCCCAGCCCCTCCCCTCTGTGACAGCATTTCATTAAGCTGGCAGGCTGGGCTTTTCTATTTTCAATCAGTCTTGAATCGGGCCTCAGGGCATGACCATTCAATCAAAGGGCAATCTGTAAGATTCGATTTCCATTAGAGGGAGGGGTAATTAATTGGTTGGTAATGGATCTGCCCCTCGGAGGTGGCCTCCACTGCCCGGAAGCTTTGCGAAGGACAGGATCACTTAAAGCAGCTTCAGGCAACCCCGTAACTAGTTCCCGAGCTCCTGGACCTGTGCTAGGTGCCTGGAACACTGCAGCGAGTGGAACACATCGCATGCGTCCCCGTCCCCAGGAAGCTCACAGTTCAGAGGGGATTAAACGAATGACACGTGTGAATAATTGCAAGCGTGCAGATGTGTTGCAGGATCATAGAACAGGGCTCTGGGCCTGGCCTGGGAGTTGTGGAGGGCTTTCCCCCGGAAGGAAAGGCAGGTGAGAGGCCCTGGGCGAGGGAAAGCCTACCTCCTGCCCTCCTGCGAGGTCTGGGGGCCCGTGTGGCAGTACATGGACCGAGGGGGCAAGAGAGGCTGCAGACCCAGAGAGGGGCAGACCACGAGGGCCCAGCCGAGGGTTTGGGGTTGAGTCTGGCCTCCCTGACTGCAGGCCTCAAGGGGAAGCCACTGGTTTAGGGCAAGCAGCAGAGTCAGGGGTGAACGCCCTGGTCTCATGATTCGCGGCACCCAAGGCCTGTCTGCCCAGCGGGGATGAAGGCGGGAGTCCTTCCAAGCGTGGAGACCCCCGTGAAGCCCCAGGCCCACCCCCACAGCCTCCCAGGGACCAGGGCCAGAGCCTCCCAAGGACAGGAAGCTGCCTGGGGTGGGAGTGAGTGCTCTGTGGTCACCGGGCACCAGCCTGGGGTCTCCAGAGTCAGACAGATGAGGAATAACCTGGGGCTCTGCCACCAACTAGCTGTGGGAACTCAAGCAGGTCACTTGGCCTCTCTGGGCCTCGTTTTCTCCTCTTGTAACATGGGGACACTAGTGCCCACCTTCCAAGAGCTGTTGTGAAGTCAATGAGCTGATGTTTGTAAACTGCTGAGAAGGGTCCCTGCCTCATAGTGAGCCTTCAAGCCTGTGGGTTAGGAATTGGTCCTGTTTAACGAACAAGGCAAAGTCCTCTCTCCCTCTGAGCGCCCCCTTCAGAAGGACTCACCCCCAAGGTCTGGCCCCCACTCTGTACCTGGCTGGGAAGCCAGACACCAAGAACCCTCAGTCTGGGGCTCCTCGTGGACTCCCCGGCACCTCTCTTGCAGAGTGTTCCCCTAAGAACACGCACCCACAGAGAGGGACGTCCCAGGCTGTGTCACATCCCTCCCTCTTGGGTGTGGCCAAAATGACCTGTGCTGTCTCATCCTGGACCCTGGACAGATGCACATGAAGATGTGCACAGAATGCATGGGTAGTGGGCAGTGTACTGTGCTCTCTATTTGCTTTAGTTTATTGACACCATATAACCAACCTTCCTGTGAAGTCAGGACATCATCCCCACTTTACAGACAAGGAAGCTGAGGCTCAGAGGGGTGAGACCCAAAAGAGGTGAGGCCCAACTCCCAAGAAGTCCCTGGGGTGGGATACAAGGGCCTCCAGACTCAGATGCCTCAGACCACAGGGACCTGGATGTGCCCACTTAGCTGTCCACCAGGGCACTCACCCCACTCTCCCTGGGTGGGGCCCATGACCTGGGCTGACCTCAGGAGGGGAGGAGGAGCCCAGCCCAGAAAGGGGCTATTAATACCCAGAGGCCTGTGTCAGCACTTTGGCCTGGAAAGAGCTGCTGGCAGGTTCTGAGGGCTACAATGGGCTCCATGCTGGGGAGGGCCATGGAGTCTGACTGGACTTTGGCCTAGAGTGGTGAAAAGTGGGCTCTGGGCTGGGACAACCCTGGGTTCAAACCCCTCAGCAACCTCTACCTTAGTGACTGCAGGCAAGTGCTGCTAGCACTCCTGGCCTCTGTTTCCCCCTCAGGGGGCTGGTGAGAGCCACTCACTCAGACTGAGACCTTCTCCTCCATCTGTAAGTTAGGGTGACCTTGTTCACACTCTCAGACAGCTGAGAAGCAGGCACCATCCCTTTATGAGCACCTACCATAGTCCACACAGTTCCACTTCTCAAGAGTCTTAGAATTCATTCATTCATTGAATTGATGCTTTCATTGATCTCTTCCTGCAGTTTAGTTGGGGAGATAGGATAAACACCCGTGAAATAGCTAGCCAGTTTATAAAACAATATACTTTTACCGATAGCCTTATTTTTTTCCTACTGTCAAAATGTTATGGTCTTACTGCAATAAATTCAATAAATACAGATGATCTAGATATAATCCTACTGCCTGGAGACCACCACTGTTAACATGAGGGTGGTCAGGTTATAAAGGGATTCTCACTTGTCTCATTTCCAATGATTGAAATGTTTTATGACAACCAAGTATTACTTTAATGATCAGAAAGAATATCTATTAAACAAACTATACCTATATATATTATATATATAAAGATATATGCTTTTAAAATATGATTGTATTATATATCCTTTAAAAAATAACCTCCCCTTTTCACTTAACAATATAAACCTGCTGGGACTTCCCTGGTGGCGCAGTGGTTAAGAATCTGCCTGCCAATGCAGGGGACATGGGTTCGATCCCTGGTCCTGGAAGACCCCACATGCTGGGGAGCAACTAAGCCCGTGCGCCACAACTACTGAGCCTGCGCTCTAGAGCCCGTGAGCCACAACTACTGAAGCCCATGTGCCTAGAGCCCGTGCTCTGCAACAAGAGAAGCCACCACAATGAGAAGCCCACGCACCACAACGAAGAGTAGCCCCCGCTCGCCGCCACTAGAGAAAGCCTGCGTGCAGCAATGAAGACGCAACGCAGCCAAAAATAAATAAATAAAATAAATAAATTTATGAAAAAGAAAAAAAGAGACTCAATGCAGCCAAAAATAAATAAACAAAAAATGTATATATAAACCTGGCAATGTCTCCATGACAACCCATCATTTTTTGATGGCTCCTTGGCATTTTGTCATGTGGATGGGCCATCCTTTATGTAAGCCATTCCCTATTATTAGACATGTAGGTTGTTTGCATTTTGTGACTATTTGAAACTATTATGGCCTAGCTATCCTTCTATATACACCCCTGTGCACTAAAGCAGGAGATAAATAAGTGGTTAAAGTGGCAAGTACCAAATAAAAGTGTGTTCAGATGCAACCCCATGAAGTCCAGTGGGTCATCCTGAGCTACCTACTGCAGCGCTCAGACCTGGAAGAGCAGCACAGGGTCGGAGACACTTCCAGCCAACATGGCAAGTCTAACCACACGTTTCCTGGGTTTGTTAGAGTTGAAGAAGAGAAGGTTAGAGTGGTGACATCACCTGTGAGGCCCCAGAGCTGGTCAGGCAAGGCCAGAGTTAGGATGTGGGCTGGCTGGTCCCTGTAACTCTGAGCCTGTGGGCTGTCTTCCTGGCCAGGTATCCCACAGCTTCTCCGTTCCCTGTCTGCTTGACCTCATCTTTCACTCACTCATTCGCTCACTCACTCCTGGAACACTTTTTTAAAAACATTATTTTTATTTATTTATTGGCCATGCAGCACGTGGGGTCTTATTTCCCCGACCAGGGATCGAACCCACGCCCCCTGCACTGAGTCTTAACCACCGGACCACTGGAGATCCCTGGAATACTTTTTGAGGTCTGCTGTGTGTCAGGCCCTCTCCGCATGCAAGGACCAGTGGGAAGTCCAAAGATGGCTCTGAGGTGGCCCCACGCGTGCAGACCACCTGGCCTGCCCTGAATCACTGCCCCACCTGGCCCTAGGTCCACATCACCTCCCTATTGTAGCACTGTCCATTGTTGAGAGAGGGGTGTGGTATGCAGTGAAGTGACTCAGGCCTCAGTCCAAAGCCCTTGCCCCAAGCATTTGGATACACTGCCTGTCACCTGAAAGCAGGAGAGGTTTTCTGGCAGCATCCTGGGACCTAGAGCCACTTGGACACTGTAGTCACTTGTTATTTGTGGTCTTTAAATGTTTAAGATAGGCTGACTACTACTGAGCATATTCATCATTAATTTGTACTTCACACGGCTCCGTGCCAGACTCAGAGATACGTGTGTCTCAACAGTCCCTGCAACTTCATAAACAGGCTCTTAGTCCCCGTGGTACACGTGAGAACACCAAAGCTCAGAGGTTAAGGGATTCTCTCTGGACCACGGAGTCAGCCAGCGAGGTACCCCGGGATTCAGACATCACCCCAACCCCCCTTCCCCTCTCCCTCTCTTTTCCTTTTTCCTTGGCCAGTTTCTTTTCTCACATGCCATACACTTATTTATTCTGTGTGTGCCCAGCGTCTGTGTCCTCCTAGCAGAGTGTCAGCCCACGAGGCAGGGTCTGTTGTCTATCTGTTCCTTTATGGGGCAAGGTGCCCAAGGAGCGCGTGGCACCTAGCAGGCATTCAATAAATATGTATTGAATGAATGGCTGTCTGATTCTGAAGGCTGGACTCTGATCTACTACAAACCTTGCCATCAAAGACGATGGCCAAGAGGAGTCGGGTTATTTGGGGTAATGACCCCAAAACAGGAGGGGAAGGGGTGTGAAGCTCCACTCTGGGGAGATGCACAGCTGGAGGGGAGAGCAGGGAGGGGCAGCGGCGGGGGGTCCCTGCCAGGACGGCGAAGCAGCCCTGAGAAAAGCATTTTTCGTCACCGCCTCCCCACCCCGCCGGCTCCCGCCCCGGATCGCTTTGTCAGTTCGCATTTCTAAGGCCGCTCCTGGGTTATTTCGGTCGGGAAACCTGATCCTTCTCTGGGTTTATTTTAGCACCTTGGAGAACTCCCAGCGCCGCACCCGATCCCGGGCCGCACCCAGCCTGCTGACGCCGCCTCCGTCCCCGTTCTGCCCGGGCGGCGGGGCGCGCGGGGGGCCCCGCCGGAGCGCGGCGCCCGCGTCCTCCCGCATCTGCGGCGCGCGGGACAGTGATGGGGGGCCCGAGGATGCTGCGGGCGGCGCGGGGGCGGCGCCAGGTGACCGGGGTGGGCGGCGGGAGGGCGGGCACCTGCTCTCACTGCCCCCGCCGCCGCCGGACCCGGGGCGCCGCTGAGCCTCCGCTCCTCGCCTGGGGGGACGGTGGTGCGTTCAAGAGGCCGTCCCGGGAGGAGCAGGCGTTTCTCGCTCAGAACTGTGGCTCCGACGGGGAAGCGGGGCCAGAGGGACCGCCCTTGTGAGCCAGGCTGAGAGAAGCAACCCCTCCCCCGCCCGTCCTGACCCCGATTTGGCCCTGGATCTCCATCCCCCAGGCACATTAACGATCCCCTCCAGCCCCAAAATAACATCCAACACACCCGCGTGCACAGACATGCACACTCACACACGCTCCTACATCCCACCCACTCACACCCACAAACGTGCTCACCTCCACTCACAATCACACACACATCCATACATCTGCACGGACACACACTCTCACCCACAGACACACGCGCTCGCATCCAACCTCACAGACACACGTGAACACGCACCATCGGGCACACTCACACAGACATGCACTCGCACAACCAGAACACAAACGTGTCCTTCTGTACTCACACACACTCTCACATACACCGTCACACAAGGCACACACTGCCATACACAATATACACACACTCCCTCATCTACACCCACACCACTTGTGGTCACTCACACCATTACACACCTCATACACACACCCACATGGACACACGTACATACACCTTCCCAGACACATAGACACCACCACCCCCAAGCAGTCACACACAACTGCTGCATGTACCCTCACACACAGACACGCACAAACTCACACTGTCACACACACTCACATCATCACACACTCATCTACACACACGTTCACCAACACACTCTAACTGCCTCACACACCGTCACACCCCTCACACCCTCCCCTCCCCAAGCTCAGTACTGGACACACACACATCAAAACAACTTACCCATCTACGTCCTGATTTATAGCAATCGTTTTGAGCATGAAGTTGTACCCATTTATTATTCGTGTTAATTAACATCTCCGTTCATCATTCTCGGAGTTATCCCTTGGCATCTCTCTGGCCCACAGGGATGTGAGTGCTGAGAAGACCATGCCTCCTGTGTGTCCAGGCCCTGGCTGTGTTCCCTCGTGTCTCTGAGCGGCCAGCCCAGGTGCCCAGTCAATACTGGGGAAGGAATGCACGGGCGTGAGGTGGTGGGGAGGCCAGCTGGTCAGTCCCAAACCTAACACGACCTACAAGAATGTGGCCACCCCAGGCACTGGTTTTGCGCAGGGCCCCATACCACACCTCTGCTCCTCTGTGGACAGTGAGCTTATCAGGGACCTGGGGGCCAGGAGACCTGGAATCTAGTTCTGGAGCCCTCCCTGTATGACCCTGCCGGCCCGTGTTCCCCATCTGTAGGGAGGCTGTGGGACCAGCCCTCTCGGAGATCCTGGATGTGCTAGCTCGGCCAGGCTGAGCCCACTCTCTGCAGAGGTGAGGTGCCTCAGTGGTGCCAGGTGGGCCCTGCAGCCTCCTTGCCTCTTTTTTTTTTTTTTTTTTGCGGTACGCGGGCCTCTCACTGCTGTGGCCTCTCCCATTGTGGAGCACAGGCTCCGGACGCGCAGGCTCAGCGGCCATGGCTCACGGGCCCAGCTGCTCCGTGGCACGTGGGATCGTGTCCCCTGCATCGGCAGGCGGACTCCCAACCACTGCGCCACCAGGGAAGCCCCTCCTTGCCTCTTGATGCACCATCCCCTCCAGCCACCTACCTGGCCCTCCAACCCTGCCCCCGCGTCTCCCAGGCGGACATTTCAAGCCTCACCATTGGCTTCCGGCCTGGTCCTAAACAGTTAAGGAGATAACCCTGTCTCCCAGGGCAACAGAATCCCAGCACATAGCATTTGCATCTGCAGAACAAAGGGATTTTCCCACCTGAGAAGTGCCTTTCCGGTCTCCTGATGACTGCACCCTTGAAGGCTGAGAGCTCTTGGAGGATCAGCTGTGGCCCTGAGATCTTGGTCCCTACAACTGCAGGGAACGCTGGTGAGAGCGCCTGCTATATCAAATCCTCCGGCCTCCAGGTCTCAGAGCCAGGGGGCGGGTTCCATCCACACCACCCTCTTCACCAGGCCTCAGTATCCTCACCTGTGGAATGGGATGGTAACGGGACTGGCTCACGGGGTCCTCGTGGAGAGCCACGAAGGTGATGCATGCAAAGGCCCTGCCGCAGCGATGCTCAGTGAGGAGACCCTGCATCCGGCTCTTTCTGCTGACCTGGGAGGACTCTGGACTCACTGGGGCTGCGTGTTAAAACCCAGCTGGGTGAGGTCAGGTTGTTTCTTCCTCTGGTTTGCTGTGTGACTTCGGGTTTTCACGGCCTTTCCGGGCCAACATGCTGGGAACTGAGGGACCTTGTCTTCCCACCGACAGCACTTCGCACCCCCAAGTTGCCACACCGGGGGGTTCACCATCCCCGAGGAGGGTGGCGGCTGAGCCTCCAGAGCCCTGCTCCTTCCCATTCACTGGTGACATCAAGGCAGAGGAGGCTGGGGAGACTGAGGTCTGAGGGAGGGGGAGAGGTTTGGGGGGCCGTGCGGGTGTCCCCGTGGTGTTGGGCACATCACAAACAGATGTCCCCTTCCTTGGTTCTGCAGACGCCAGCGCTTCCCTCTCGTGTGGCTGTATCACGGGCCTTCACATATGCTGAGACAGCCGTGGGTCTGTGCCCAACACCCACAGACTCCAGAAAACGCTGAGCAGGAAGCAGGGCTGCAGGAGGGCTGGAGGGGCTGAGAGCTGGGGGAGCAGCTGGAACCTTGGAGGGCCAGTGGGGAGCCAGGACAGGGGATGCTGGCGTGGGCCAAGCCCTTTCAGACCCTCCGTCCGTCAGAGCTGGCCCCGGGGGGTCCCATCCTCAGCTCAGAGCCTGGCAAAAAGACGCCGCCTGGGCCCTCCCTCTGCAGAACTGGCCCTCGAACCAGCCCAGGACGAAGTACTGCATAGGAGGTGACGTAGCGGAGGAGACAGCTCTGGGGCCGAGGGACAGGGGTTTTCTATTTTGCTCACCCCGTGGGCACCCAAGCAGTCTTCTGGTGGGACTTACCGGACACAGGGCTTTCTAACGTCACTTCCATCCGGGCTCGGAGGGGCTGGCCCCCAGGCAAGGGCGGCGTGCCTGGAGGAGGAAATAAGTGGGCTTTGAACTTGGCCAGATCTGAGTGTGCGTCCAAGACTCCGGAAAGCCACTGTCACGTGACCCCTGGGTCTCTCTGTCCAGCCCTCCTCCTGGGGTCAAGGAGGATAGCGGAGACAATGCTCACTCAGCAGTGCAGACCACACAGTGAGCGCTTTATCATCATCACAAACCCAGGCCAACCAAGCCCAGGGCTGCAGGGTGTCACCTCACTTCCAACAGGCATCGAGGACTCCAGGAAATCCCCTCTGGCCTGGCCGCTTAGTGAGCAGGTAGGGCTCTGGCCTCTGCTCTTGTCACGTCAGATGAGCAGGTGCAGCTCAGCACATGTGCACGGGGCGCTCACGTCCTTGTGGCCAGGACAGTGTCCCTGCCCTCAGGGGGCACCCCAGCCAGGGGGGTCTTCTCTGTTCCAGGAACCGGGGGTGATGGTGTGGGCAGATGAGATGGACACCCCCAAGGTTATTAGCATAATAATTATGTGAAGGCTGAAGTGCGTCAAAGAGGGGCAGAATGCTTTGTGGAGGCCGTGAGTTCACAGCAGGGAGAGGACGCTGTGGGTTAGAGGCCAGGGAAGGCTTCTTCCTGGAAATGGAAATTTACATGGGGTCCTTCGGAGACCCGTGCTCTTCCCATCTTCTGGCTGTAAGCAGACCATGAGGCCACCCCACCTTGGTCTCAGTCAGCAGGGCTAGGAATAAACTACTTACTAGCTGACCTGGAAAGGGATGACCCCTCATTAGGCTGAGGGCGAGGGCAGGGGTGCAGCTGGCCGAGAGGCAGTGGCCACCTCAACAGGCCACTTCCTGCCTGTGGCCTGAACTGGTGCTGGTACAGATGGGTCATTTGGCTGGCTGATCGCCCCTCAGAGAAAACACCTCGAAGTGGCCATAACCTTCTGCTCCTCCGATCTCTGCCCTCACTGGCACTCAAGATGCTCTGGCTTGCGAGTGGCGGTGGGTAGTTACCAGGTGTGGGTGGGGCTACTCGCTTGAAGATGCTTAGAGAGGTGAACAGCGATCCCCCCTCTCCTCCCCCATCCAGGGTCAAACCCCTTTGAACCTCTGTACACAGATCTCCCAGGTCTCGGCTGGGATACCCATCTGGGGGAGGCCTTGGGCAGGTCTTGGGAATCACCCAGCTTTGGAGTCCTGCTCTGTGAAGTACACACCATAGGCTTCCTACCCAGGGGTGGTTGATGGTGGATGAAGTGATCAAGCTTGTACAGTGCTTATCACAAGCTTGTACAGTGCTTATCGACTGGCCTGACCACCTGTCAGGGCGCCCAGAAGCCCAGCACAGAGCAAGAAACACGGGGACCTTTTTCCTAGAACTTCTCTCCCCACCCCCAAACTTCCCAGCCTTGGAACCTCCAGAGCCCTGCACTGTTTCCACCCAGCCAGGCCAGGAATGCCAGGGCAACAGCAACCCTTTCCCGCCTACCCTGAGCCCCGGAAAGCCAGCTGAGTTCAAAGGGCACGAGGAGCAGCCCACCTGGACCCGAGACAGAAGCCGAACTACACTACCCAGAATTCCCGCGGCTAGCCGAAAAGGAAATGTCGTTTCTGCGAGGAGAGGCTGAGCTCCCCCCCCCGCAGCTGCAAAAAGAGAGAGAGAGAGACAGAGACAGAGAGAGAGACAGAGAGACAGAGACAGAGAGAGAGACAGAGAGACAGAGACAGAGAGAGAGAGAGAGAGACAGAGAGAGAGAGAGAGAGGGAGGGGGGGAAGAGGGAGAGAGGATTACCAGGGGGAGGCGGGCTGTGTTCGGGGAGCGAGGGTGGAGAGCAGGGCGGGCGGCGAGGAGGAGGCGGCGCCCGCCCGCCGCCGCCGCCGCCGCCGCCGCCGCCGCCGCCGCCGCCGCCGCCGCCGCCGCCGCCGCCGCCGCCGCCGCCGCCTGCGGACCTGCATCCCCGCGGGGCCGGCGAGCGGGCGGCGGTCTTTGCGTGCGCTGCGCTCCGGCCGGCGGCTACGGGCGGACACGGGGCCAGGCCGGCGCAGGGGCTGAGTTTCTGCAAAGTTTGACCTGGTTGCCTTTCCGATGCTGCAGCAGAGCGAGGCAACGCGGGGCGCGCCAGGCGGCTGCGGCGCGGCGGCGGGGCTGAGCGGCTACAGCACGCTCACAATGATCATAAAATAAAGCAGGCGCGCGGGGTGGGGGCGAGAGAGCTCCGAGCCTCACCCCTCCGCCCCCGGCCACCCCCAAGCAGCCCCGAGCTAGGAGGACGTGGGGGCCGGGGGCGCCCACTCCGGCGCCAGACCCCAGTAGAGCTAAAGGACACTGCTTGGGGAAGTGGGGGGGCGCCCCGAGGACGTGCCCGCGGCGGGTTCAGGGCGTCCGGAGGGCGGCAGCCCGGGCACGCGGAGCGGCCCGAGGGGCAGGTGAGTCGGCGGCGCCCGGGTGGGGGTGTGCGCGCCAAAGTTCCCGGCAGCGGCGAGCGCGCCGGACGCGCGGGTATCAGGGGCCGCTTGGGGCTGGCGAGGGGGGCAAGAAGCCCCGGACGCGGCGGGGCTGGAGCATTGCGCCCTCCGGGAGTCGGGGGACCCCGGCCCGGGAAGGGGCGTGCGCCCGATCAGACCGGCCTGCGGGGTGGCACTGCGCCCCCCGGGGGCCGAAGGGACCCGTTCGGGGAAGGGGCGCCGGCGGCTAGTTGGTGGGAGTAGTGCCAGGACCCGAAAGTCCACGAGGCCCACTGCAGTGCCAGCCAGTCGCCCCCCGCCCCACCCCGCCTACGGGCCGGGAGGGGTCAGCGGAGATGTCACCGGCGGCGATTATTCGCTGGTGCGCGCGGTCGTGCGGCCGCCACTGACGGGTTGGGCGGGGGGGGGGGGGGGCGGGCCGCCGCCTCCGGGCAGACCTCACAGAGCTGCGCCGTCAGCTCCGCAGCCCGCGCCCCGCGCAGACGCGTCGCCGCCCCGCGCGCCCCCCGCAGCAAAGTTCGGCTCAACTTTGAGGCGGGCCTTGACGCCCTGTCCCTTCCACCTCCCACCAGGTCCTCGGCGGTCGCGGCGAACCAGGCGGCGGCCCGAGCGCAGCCCTGGGGCCCCGCACGGCGACAGTGACAGCGGCGAGGGGACGCGGCGTGCTCGCGAGTGGTCGCCGACGGGGATCCGCGCCGCGCTCCTTGGGGACCCCGCGGGAGCCGGGCGCTCGCCTCCTGGAAGCCACCGAGGGCGCCCAGACCTCGGCGGATTGAACAGAAACTGCTCTTCCATTGATTCGGCCGGGCTGGGCGAGCGGCCGGGCGCGTGTGCCCCGAGCGCGTGCGGAAGGCAGAAGGGCAGGAAGTCGGTCTTCTGCAGCGAGGGTGGCGGCACCGCGCAGGCGACGGAGCCTTCCTTATTTATGTGCCTGCCGGCATTTGCCTTCTTCGCCTCAAGACTTCAGGGAGCGTCTCTGAGCTGCGTTCCCCGCGTGTGAGGCACAGAAGGAAGGGCTGGATGTCTGAACAACATGATTATCCATTAACCTCCAAACTTTTCTTTTTTTAACCCAAAGAATATCGGTGATTTTTGTCCACTGCTAGCAGAAGAAGAGAGAACCCAGGGCCCTTGAAATGCAGCAAAATCCTTATTTATAATCAGGCCCGAGGTAGTGATATGCAAACCCCCTCTACTCAGTGAATTTTCTATCCTATGGATATCAGTCTTGAGATTTGAGATTGGAGAGCTGTACCGTCTGCACTGGGTCCGGCAGCCTCCATCCTTTCAATGCCCGATTTTCTCTGGGACTGCTGGCCTTCCCTGGAGATCAGACTCGTACTGTGTGCCATGGGCTGTATTCAGAGCATCGGGGGCAAAGCCAGAGTCTTCCGGGAAGGCATCACGGTGATCGACGTCAAGGCCTCTATCGATCCCGTCCCCACCAGCATCGATGAGTCCTCCAGCGTGGTGCTCCGCTACCGGACACCCCACTTCCGTGCCTCGGCCCAGGTGGTCATGCCGCCCATCCCCAAGAAGGAGACCTGGATAGTTGGCTGGATTCAGGCGTGCAGCCACATGGAGTTCTACAACCAGTATGGGGAGCAGGGCATGTGAGTACTGCTCAGGAGCAAGCTTCGGGGGGCCCCTGGGATGGGGGAGCTTGGGGGTCTGGGGGTGAGCTCGGCGGGGTTAGAGAGGGGTCCCATCAGGGCCAGAGGGAAGTGTTAGGCAGACATGGAAGTGGCCTCTGATTCCTCCTTGGCTAGGTGACCTAGAGGGCTTGCCTGTTGATTCAGATTGGGGTCACGGCTCTAGGACCGTCCCTTCCACTGTCCCTGGCCCCCTGCGGTTCCCATACCCTCCCTGCAAAACGCCCAGAAAGCAGAGGGACGTTCCACTAGGTTCCTCTTTGGCAAAGCATGCATGCTGTCCTGGGTCACTAGAGAGGCTGCGGCTTGGCCTGGCTCAGACCTGCACACGCGGCAGGTACTCAGGGAAGGAGAGCTGGGCCTCTGCAGCCTCCAGATTTAGTGTGAAGGGCTCTGTGTTGGACCTGAACTCGTCCCCTGGTGTTTTCAGAGGCACATCAGGACCTGGGGGAACACTCTGCTCTGTTCCGGATGGAGTTTTGTTTGAGAGGGTTTTAGAAACCCGGTGTGCTTTTCAGTGCAGTGTTTTCTCTCTCCACAGCAGAAGGCCACTTTATGTGGACAGCCAGTGTCTGTGTCCAGAAGGCTCCAGTGGGCCCCTAAGAGCTGAGAGGAGCCCACAGACCTCTTCTGTCCAGCCCAGTCCCCAGAATGTCCCCAGGAGGGTGTACCTCTCGGTGCGGCACCCTGAGCCCCTGGCATGTTCTCTGACCCTAGAGATGGTCATCCTGCGTGTGGCAAGAGCAGCTGTAGACAGACGGGGAGGTGACTTAACTTGAAGGGCCGCCTAAGACAGGGTGGTGACAATAGCTGTTTCTGAGCACGAGGATGCTTCTGAGAGCACCAGGCAGGCCCCAAGGGCAGCCCCCCAACTTGACCCCTGTGACTCCCATGGCTGGCCATGGACACTCGCCCACAGCCTGTCTCTCGGGGTCTCTACCCTGTGCAGCATCCCTCCCCGGTCCCGCAGGTGAGGAATGGAGGAGACTTTCCCCAGGACTTGGAACTCTTCACTGATTTAAGAATATCCTGGGCTTCCCTGGTGGCGCAGTGGTTGAGAGTCTGCCTGCCGATGCAGGGGACGCGGGTTCGTGCCCCGGTCCGGGAAGATCCCACATGCCGCAGAGCGGCTGGGCCCGTGAGCCATGGCCGCTGAGCCTGCGCGTCCGGAGCCTGTGCTCCGCAATGGGAGAGGCCACAACAGTGAGAGGCCCGCGTACCACAAAAAGAAGAGAATATTCTGGGCCAGCTGAAATTAGAGAGGGTGGGGAGGGGACACCAAATCTTGTGGCTTCTCCACTAGATGACTGAAGTTGCAAGGGCAACAGGAGGATCATGGAAAAACTTAAAGCTAGGTGTAACCATGACCGCCCCAGAGGTGCACATGGCGCATATCTGGACACTCATCGGCTCCCCTCTGTCCACCCGACGTCTACATCCAAGTCTAATTCTCCAAGTGGCTCTTAAACCAGGCTGGGGGCTGACTTTCCATCCCAAGAAGGGAAACATGGTTCTTAGTTATTTGCTGTGGACCTTCCCTAAGAAGCCTTAAGCCCAAAACCTCCTCAGGCTTTGCAAGGCTTCTGGGGCAACTGGCAAGACACACAGGTTTTCCTAGGGCTTTTGGGCTCCGCTTGTTTTCTTCCCTAGAAAGGGTAAGGAAGCCAGAGGTCCTTCTGAACTTGGAAAGATGCAAGCTCCAAGAGGAAGAACATTGGGGAAAGCTAAAGGGACTGAGTTCTGCAGAGACGGACGTGGTGTGCGGTGGGGAGGGAGTGGGCCTGGCTTGGAGGCTCAGCTTCCCCATCTGTGCACGGGGGTGGGCGGGTGGGGGATGTTTACAGAGTCTTCAAGGCCCTGTGCTCCCTTTGTTGGCTCTGAGTCCATCCAAGCGCCATGGCTGGAGACAGGCGTGCATCGGGAGACCTGAGGTGACCTTTCTCTGTCTGTGCCAGTCCTTGGTTCCCGGTTAGAGGAACCCAGTGCACATCTAGACTGCAGTCAAGCAGACCTGGGCTTGAGTCCAGGTTGTGCCACTTTCCAGGGTGTGACCTGAGCCACTCTGACCCTCGGTTTCCTCGTCTGCAAATTGGGGCCAGTCACAGTCCTTGCACCACGGCTTATTGAATTACGGGAGATGACATTGGTCAAGCAGCCGGCACTCCGCCAAGCCCACGGTCAACAGTTACTGCATGTGACTGTCGTCCTTAACAGTGTTATTACCATTCTGATTCTTCTATCGGATGCGAAGTGGGTGATGGGATATGTAACGAGTTGAGAATCAGGGCCGAAACGACAGAATTTGGACAGATGTAAATTACTCTTTGTGTGGAATTTTCTCCCCAGCCCAGGTCTTCCTCTTTCACAGAGGGCCCACTCCCTGACTTTTAAGAATTTAATAATAGTGTAAGTCATGGATGATTTGAGTTTTCAAGTGGTTGAAGGCTGTTTTCCTTGAGTTCCATGTGTTCCCTTTTGTTCCCTCCCCTTCTCGGGACACGCCTTCAGCGCAGGGACCCCTGTGTCCCGCATACCTCGTTCTCCTGGGTCCACTGGACTCCTGGTTGGGATAGGACCAGCCCTGGAGAAAGGGCAGAGTTCGAGGCTCCCTGGAGGGGCAGGATGGACTGGTCATTAATGGGCTCAGGCCCCGGGGTCAGAATTACGGCCCAGTACTGGCTCTGGGGCCTCGGCGGGTCACCTCTAGGAGGTTTGCTTTTGCCATCTGTGGACAGGGTAAGAACCCCCCTTAGGCTGCTGGGAGGATTCGGGGAGAGGACAGGTGTAGGTCACCCGTGGCTGAAATGCTGAGTTGGAAACTGCTCGATTGATTATTAATCAACAAAATTATATTAAGAAACTGAATTACCAAATAGCACGGTTCCTCCAGCCCATGGGGAGGCTCTGTATTCAACTGGCGCCCTCCGGAATAAGCCTGGACAGCTGCACCTGCTCGAATGTAAACGGAAGCATTTTGATGTGATGAAAATACCCTTCCCATCTCCGCTACCCCAAACCTCCTGTGGTAACTAAGCTTCTTCATATTTTTAAGACCCGTGACGTGAAAGAAAGTGAGGGATGGTGAGCGCTGGGATGACCAGCGGCCCCAGGCTGCCCGGAACCGTCCCTTAACTTCGCCGGGACCAGGCTGTCCTGTGCACTGCAGGATGTTGGGCAGCGTCCCTGGTCTCTACCCACTCAATGCCAGCAGCCTCCCTCCCCCTGTTCTGACAACCAAACGTGTCTCCGGACACTGCCCCATGTCCCCGGGAGGGGTGTGAAGTCACCCCTGGTTGAGAACTACTGGGCTAGACCCAGACAATTTGAAGGCTTAAAACGAAACCCACATGGGCACTGGGCTTTAATGGCCTGGGGAGGGAACGGCAATGTAGCAAAGGTTAGGTTAGGGCTTCTGTTCTTGCCAAATGGGCTTGTATTAAAAATATTAATTCCAAATACTTCAGCAAAACCCATAATACCCCCAAACATTATCCCTGCTTGAAATTAATCTCTAATCCAGGAGGAGAACCCTTTTGAATGTCGTGGGTTGGAAATATTTGCAGTGGAACAATGCCACATGCCACCCCAGTAATACCCCGACTTACAGACGAGAGCTAGAAGATGGCGAGTTTCTTGTGCCAGCTTGAGAGGATTCTATATGGTTTGGGGTCCAACCCACATAGCTTTCAAAGCCACCCCCCCCCCCCAGAACACTGTTGAATCCGCCTGCATCCACCACCCCATCCTCCACAATCCTTAGCTGCCACCTGTCAGCTGGCACAGTCTTCCGAGTGACGAGTCACAGCTTCTCCCCTGTGTGGGAGATGCTTCACGTTATCCCTAGTTTGCCCTCTTCTGGAGCCCCCAGAGAATCTGGCCCACGGCCAAGGTCAAGGTTGGTTCTGGCTCAGGGTTCTGCCACAGGTCAGGCTTGGGGTGAGGGGAGGAGAGCAGCTCAGGAGACGGGGTCTCTCTGGGTTGGCAGTGCCACCCGCCTGTGCCCTTGTCCAGCCAGGCGTGGCTCCAGCTCCACCGTCCACGGGTGTGGCGAGCTTGCGCCAGGCTCTCAACCTTTCTGAGCCTCACTGTTCCCTCCTATGAAATGGGGAGAACAGTCCCTCATCGCAGGGTTGTTTGAGGGATTAAATGAGATACTATATGTGGTCGCTCTCCATACCGTAACTAGTAATAATTCATCATCAATTACACAGTGCCTGGCAGAGAGTCAGCACAGAGATTGCCGTGTTGGAGTCATTACTGTTCTTTCTTCTCCTGGGTTGGGTTTCACATACCCGCCTACAGTATGAGAATGTCGGGCGACGAGACCTCTGAGGGTCTTTCCAGCCAGAACCTGTGGTGACATCTGCTGTCACAGGATTATGAGGCTGGTGGGAAAGGGCTGGGCAGGGGTGGGGGGACCTGAGGCCTCTGGCCAGGGGATGCTGGAGCTGAGGTGATGCTGTGTGGCTGCCCCAGCTCCCCGTTCACTCTCTGGTCTCCCAAGGACCCCGTGAGGTCCCGATTTTATGGTGAGGCCAGGGCCGCTGAGACCTGAGGCCACTTGCCCCAGGAGGCTTGCTCTGCCCCAGTGGTCAGGGGCCGGGTCAGGAGGAATGGCCCTTGTGACCATGTGGCCTCTTCCTGCAGCCTGGGCCCGTGCAGAACAATTGAGGACGATGCTTCCTCTCTGCGAGCGGAAGACAGCCTCCCCCATCTGCAGGGCCCTGGCGGAGGCAGGAGAGGGAAGTTCTTGTTTCCAGGCTTTGGGGTGGGAGGAAGTTTGGGGGGACGGCCTGGCCCCAATAGAACTCCCCCTGGACCGGCCCCGGCCAAGCGATCGCACCCACCCTCACCTTCTGAGGGCTGAAGACAAAAGCTGGCAGCTTCCAGAGACATGTGAGGAGGCTCTGACAGCACAGCGATCAGGGAACCGGCAATGACATACGGAGATGCTTTTCGTTTCTGCTGATCGGATCTGGGTAAAAATACAAAAGATCAGTAATGCCTGCTGTGGGGCGGGGGGAGTAGACAGCCTCCGGTGCTGCTCCTGGGGGTACAGTTTACGCAGCTTCCGGAAGGTGAGCTTGGCTCTGTCCACTACAATTTCAAGCACACGTGCCCTTCAACTCTCTTGTCCTACTTTTAGAGTCTGTCTTAGAGAAACTGAGCCCCTGGCCTGGTGCCTGGAGTATGGCAGGCACACACAGAAATCTCCCAAGTAAGTGAATTAACGAATACATGAATGCAGGAAGCAGGGCAGAAGGACGTATGTGTGGGGCCAGAGACTCCAGCCCTGTCCATCACTGAAGAGCCATGAGCACCCCAAGTGTCCATCAGTAGGGGGGTGAAACTATGGTCTGTCTCCAGGGCAGAACAGGCCGAGGCTCTTACACATGAAGAAGAGAAGCTAGAGATTCCCTATCAGATTATCGTCGTTGCATTAAAAGAAGTTGTAAAAGATGTAGGGTAGGAATCCATTTCTGTTAAAAGCGCTAGAAACGGGAACATCTACTGTGTGTGTGTGCAGGGAGGATGCTCTAGAAGGATGTTTATCAGAGTGTATGTGGTGAGTAACCTCAGCGAGGGAGGCGGAAGCACGGAAGACAGGACTTTCGTTTCTCACTTTTTTTTTTTTTTTTTGCGGTACGCGGGCCTCTCACTGCTGGGGCCCCTCCCGTTGCGGAGCACAGGCTCCGGATGTGCAGGCTCAGCGGCCATGGCTCACGGGCCCAGCCACTCTGCGGCATGTGGGATCTTCCCGGACCGGGGCATGAACCCGTGTCCCCTGCATCGGCAGGCGGACTCTCAACCACTGCGCCACCAGGGAAGCCCCATCGTTTCTCACATTTTGTACTTCTCGATGGCTTGCTTTTTTTTTTTTTTAAACAAAAACGCAGCTTTTATAACTAAAAACTAAAACGCTGTTGGCCCTTTCCCCCTCGTGTTAGGCCCTGGGAGTGGGGCCTGGGCGAAGAAGGGTAAGGTGGGAAGAAAAAGTGGTGTTTGTTGTTTGGGGGAACCCTAGGGGCAGGCGGGGAGGGGACACCTCCAGCTCCTCCCCCAGGGAAGGGGCTTCTGGTGACCTGTCTGGTGGGCAGGGGCCAGCACAGTGGGCGGCCGCCCAGGGCAGGAGTCAGGAAACCAGGGTCCCAGTCTGGTTTGGAAGGGGGCTCTTGGGCCTCATTTCTCGTAAAATTGCAAACATTTTACAAAATTGGAACTTTTTGCAAATTGCAAAAAAACAGTAAGCTCTGTAAAATTGGGGACCAGGTGAGAAAATCCCTAAGCGCCCATCTGGCCCCCAGGAGGGCACTGAAACCAGCACTGGGCAGAAGAACCTTGTGCCCTGGGCAGCCCTCTTGCCCTCGAGCCCCAAGTCGCCATCTGTAAATGTGTTTCTTAGAGTGTCCAACGGTGCCACTTGTGGGAAGTGAAATAATATTTAGGAGAACTCGTTTCAGCTTAAGTATGATTGTAATTTAAAGCCACATATTTATTCTAATGTGTATTAGAAAAAAAAATATATATATACCCAATATATCCAACCTGTTATTTCAAAGGTGTTCCATAGGAAAAGCTAAATTTAGTTGAGTTTTTTTAAAAAGTGATTAATTTCAAGGAAAAACAATTAAGTGAATAATAGCATAGGAGATATGTAAACAGGACCAAAATGAGGAAAGAGATGTGAAGTTTGGGAACTCTGCTCTGAGACCAGGTGCTCTGTTGTCCAGAATTCAAAATGCAGTCAGAGAGCTGGGAGAGACGAGGGCCCATGGGGGCACAAGGGTCCACCCGTGCCTAGGAGAGAGCTCAGGCCCAGGCTTGCCACCCTGCCTGGCACAAAGTAGCTGGGAAAGGTGTGCTCCCAGGGCCCTCAGACTTACACTCTAGGTCACGTTGCTCAGAGCCGTGTGTGTGCGTGTGTGTGTGTGTATTTCAGGTGAGGGTCTGTTGGAAGCCAGATGGGTAAGAACCCGTATGTGCGTGTCTACGTGTATGTGCGTGCACGTGTGTGTGTGCATATGTGTGTGTGCGTGCATATGCATGTATGCGTGTGTGTGCTGGGTGAGGGGCCGTTGGAGGCCATGGGTAAGAGCTCGCTTGGGCTGTGGGTCCTGCCTGGTGGCTTCCCTGGGTCAGGCCTCTGATGTCCCCAAGTCTCCTCTATAAAACACCCTCAGTTGCAGCCCTGGGGTGACTGAGGAGAAGCCTGTGTGGATGTATGTATGCAGGGCGCCCAGCACGTCTGATGCGCTCAGGGAACGTGACCACTGTCACCAGTGTTGCAGTGGGGACGACCTGTGCTGGGCATGGCTGTCCCAGCCGCAGCTGCTCCAGGTGAGAAAGTACACAAGCAGAGGCAGCTTTGGGCACCCTAAACTCATCACTGGGACCCCTTTGTGGGGCTCAGGCCCTGAAGGAGAAACGGGGCAGGTTGCCCACCGCCACTGATCCAGGCCACCTGCCTCTATTGTGTCTGACTCTAGGCCGGGCACCAGGATAGATTCTGGAGGCCTGGCCCCTGCTTCTCGGCCCCTGTGGTCTGTCTGGGAGTGAGGTCGTCAACAAAGGGTGGCATGATTATTAAATCCCCCCCGTGCGTGTCCCAGGAAGCAGTGGGACAAAGGTTGAATATGGGGGCGCCAGGCCTCGTGTGAAGGGTCCAGGTGAGCTTCCCTGGGGGCTCCAGAGATGAGCCGTAGGTACCACTGGCTAGGACAGGAGGGGGGCGGGGGACGCTGCTCGTGGCCAAAGACGCTGAGTCGGGAGGGCACAGACCATTAGAGGGATGGCTGGTGGGTCTGGAGCCTGGGGAGGGAGGGAGGCAGGGTGTGTGTGTGTGTGTGTGTGTGTGTGTGTGTGTGTGTGTGTGTGTGTGTGTGTGTGTGTGTGTGTGTGTGTGTGTGTGTGTGTGTGTGTGTGTGTGTGTGCGCGCGCGTGTGTGTGTTTGCGTGTGTGTGTGTGTTTGCGTGTGTGTGTGTGTGTGTGTGTTTGCGTGCAAGACCCTTGGCCTCACCTGCATCTGGCTTTCAGGGCCTTGGGGAGTCATGGCAGGCTTAACAGGGTTGGAGGGAGGAACAGTGCCATCAGATCTCTGTTTAAAGATCACTCAGGCTTCAGGGAGGAGAGCATGGCAGGTGGCAAGAGGAGGCTGGGAGAGGTGAGGGGTCGTGGCCAGCGCGAAGGCAGAGCAGAAGGGGGGCAGTCTGGAGGCGAGAGGGAGTCAGGGATGGTACTGGGCGCCCAGAGGGTGCAGGCCCCCCTGGCATCACTGATGACCAGGTCAGCAGCTCTGTCTCCCTTTCACAGCATCGTGACCAGCGTCAATGGCAGGTCCCTGCAAACATCTGTTGAGTGCATGGTGGATGGGGCTGCAGAAGGAATGGGCATTGAGGGACGCTGAGGAGTCTGTCTCAGATGTGCTGCACGGGGGCCCCAGAAAGCATTCTGAGGTCCAGCTTCAAGCCTGGACTTGCCTGCTGTCCTCTGGGTTCCCACAGCCCTGGGATGAGGGTGGGAGTGTGACGGGGTCCACGGAAGCAGGCCAGTTTCCCGGGCGTGGGGACTGCACCGTCCCACTGGGCCCCGTGCTCAGAAGGGTCCCTTGCGTGGTTCCATGCTCTGCTGTCACTACGTGGCAATTCTTGACTTTTGAACAAGGGGCCTCCTATTTTCACTTCACCCCCTGGTCCCACAAATTCTGTAGCCAGTGTTGCCCTGAAGACCAGCACAGGCCAGTGAGCAAAGGGGGAGGACACGGGGGAGACCAGGGCCTCCTGCTGGCCTGGAGGCCTGACACGACCTGCCCTGAGGTCTGGAGAGAAGGTGCTGGGGCAGAAATGGGCGTTTGCTCGTGTTCACAAAATGCCCCTCCTCCACCTAAACCTGCTGGTTGGGCCTCCGCGTGCCGGGCACGGAGCTGGGAGCCTTGCCTCCACCTTTCGTTGGCCTGTGCACCTGTATTGTCCCTGCTGTGCAAACAGGAAGGCTCAGGGTGTGCAGGACCAGGGTCCAGACTCACCCCTCCACCCAGAAGCTGGAAAACTGAGGGTCTGCCTTGAAGCCCAAGGTCATTCCAGAACACACAGGAAGTCTTAGAGGCAGGAGCTGTATGGGATCATTCCTTTCAGAGCATGGATAATCTGAAAACATAAATGAGGTCAAAAGGCTTCAGGTCACATCAGGGCTGGCAAATCCATTAGTGTTAGAGGCAAGCCTCACTCCAATGGTCTCCGGAAGTTTCCACGTATTGCTGTTTACTGTGTACCAGGTAGTATATATTGACGCATTTAATCATCTCAAAAACCTTGAAGGTGGGTGCGGTTATCCACAGTGAACCAATGTGGGGCTCAGAGATTTGTGACTAGTAGCCGGGGGGAGACTGGACCCGGGCTGGTCCACGTCCCTCAGAAGCTGTGCCCTTAACCATGCTCCCTACACCACCTTGATGGGGAGACTGGACCACGGGGCCCAGAGCCAGCCCAGCTGGTTTGTGATGATTTGAAAACAGACGCCCTTGGCCCTGGTTCTGAGTAATACCCCACATGAGACACTGCTGTCTGCCAGCTCATGGGGACTGTCACCCATCTGTGACTGAGCCAGCACCTGGGCATTTGGGGGCTGGGAGGCGGAAAAGGAAACCTGAAGCTGGGGGTCAGAGGCTGAGAGAGAGAGGCCATTCTGGTGGCAACCCCGCGTCCCACAACAAGCCAGCTCTTAGGAAGTGAAAGAGGGCAAAGGCAAGAGAAAAGGTCTTTTGGCAAGACGGCTTTCTGCCTTAAAAACAAAACAAAACAAAAGCCACTTTTATAAGCAAGTGTAACCACTGTGAGAAGACAGAATGGGTGCCTTCCACCACAGGAGGCTGGGCACGGGTGGGGCACAGGCTTCTGAGAAATTCGGGACAGGGACCCTGGCCCCCTTCTCTGGTCCATGGCGGCCACCCCCGGGGGCAGCCGAATCTGCCGGCTCACGACTGTGACCTCCTCCTTGGCGTTTGATGAGCTCAGGGCCCCGGGCAGGAGATGGCCTACTAGGCAGGTGTTACCCTAATTTTGTGACCTTTTTAATGAAATAAACAGACAAATTAGCAAAATCACATTCCTGATCATCCCTCCTGTAGTGGCCCCAAATTTGCTAACTGCTAACATTAAACGATGCATTTCAGTAGGGGAATGCACTTTTTACATTGTGATTAGATATACATAAAATTTACCATCTTAACCATTTTTAAGTTTGGCAGCATTAAGTACATCCACATTGTTGTGTGTCTATTTCCAGAACATTTTCATCTTCCCCAACTGAAACTCCGCACTCATGAAACGCTGACTCCCCCGTTTCCCTCTCCCAGCCCCTGGCAACCGCCATTCTACTGTTTCTATGAATTTGACTCCTCTAGGGACCTCATATATGTGGAATCACACAGCACTTGTCCTTTTGTGTGTGGCTTATTTCACTTGGCATAATGTCTTCAAGGTTCATCCATGTTGTAGCGTGTGTCAGAATTTCCTTTTTAAGGATGAATAATATTCCATTGCATGGATAGACCACTCTGTCCATCATCCGTTGGCAGACGCTTCAGTTGTTTCCACCTTTTGGCTATTGTGAATAATGCTGCTATGAACAGGAATGCATTCTGTAAAGGAGTATTTCTGGAGAGCACCGCTGGTGTACACAGGTGTGCGGAATTCTGGGGTCAAAGTGTCCTGATCTTTGGTATGGCAGGTGCCCAGGCCTGACTGCTTAGCTAAATCAACTTGGGAAAAAGACCACCCCCCCCCAGCTGTCATTACTTTATCTGTCTGGTGGGGTGGATGTGATTGTTGATGAGTTTCTAAGGGGTGGGCTCCCCAGACGCTGCTGTGCCCCCAGCCACGTGTCCTCAGAGCAACTTAGGACAGTCCTCTTCTGTCAGAGAGTTATTATTATAGTAACAATAGTGACAGCAATGGTGCTAGCAGGCACCAATCACTGGCATTTGTCTTGTGCCCTGCCCTGGACTGGCATGTTCCTGCCTGTGTCCTTCCATGACCTCAGGTGGGAAGTGGGTGATGAGCCTGGGGTCCAGGGAGTGCTGGGATTTTGCCCAGGGTCTCACACCAGTGAGAGGGTGGCTGAGACTTTCAGCAAGGTCACTAGGTTTCCTGAGTCCGAGCTCTGGACAGCCCGGCTGCCAGGAGGCTGAGCCCCCTGCAAGCACGTTGGGCTGACCAAGTGCTGCTGGTTCTCAGCCCGGCCCGAAGCTGCAAGTGCAGGTTCCCCGGCAGCTGCAGCAAGTCCAGGAGGCATTGATTGTAAAGCTGGCCCCGAGGCTGGGACTGAGAGCAGAGTTTTGAGACTGGCTGGTTAGGTTTTCTTGGTTCTACTGCTCCGCAGACAGGGGCCAGCCAGGTGGGAGCCATTCTGGCTGAGCTGTGCTTCCTATTCTAGGCAGGCATGAGCAGAAACGAGGCGGGGGCAGGGTGGGTGGTGGGGAGAAGAGGGCACCGCCCACGGTGTTGGTCTTGCTGGGCGGAGGGCCAGGGAGCCCAGGCCCACGTGTGGTGGAGGAGATGTGGAGGGGAGGGGCCAGAGCCTTGGCGAGGGCCCTGAGCGCTGGTTCCCATGCCCCTGGCCCCGGTGCTGGACACCAAAGCTCGGGGGCAGGCGGGCGTTTGACCCCGGTCACACGCTGGTCAATGAGGGGCTGAAATCACTCCCAGATGTGCCGACCCCACGGCCCCTGGGGGCCCCCCTAAAGCAAGAGGAAGAAACTCCTGCCACTTGCACTCCCACCCAGGCCGCCCTGACGCGCTGTGCGGCCAGGAGAGGAGCCCCACCCCAGCCTCTCGGCGCCAGTGGCCTCCGCCCTAACCAAGGTCACGGGGTCGCATGTGGCCGTCCCACCAGCCGCTGGGACATGGGACGGGGGGGCACAGTGCAGGTTAGGGCCCCCCATTACTTTGTGCTGCCCCCAGGCCCCTCCCTTGAGGGCAGGGGCAGTTAGGGCTTCCCGAAGCCCAGCCAGAATCCAGCCCTGTCTACAGGGGTTTCTGGGGGAGACCAATTTGAGATGATGCAAGAGAACAGGATGTGGCTTTTGAGGGGGGCCATGTCTAGGGGAGCCCCAGTTCCCTGACATGATGTTGGGTGTCTGTTTACTGTCTGGCCCCCTGGGGAGGTAAGCCCCAGGGACAAGGGGATGCAGACGAGCCTGTGCATGGCTGGCTGAGTAAACTGGCCTTCCTATCCTCAGGTCTAGCTGGGAGCTCCCAGACCTCCAGGAGGGCAAGATTGAGGCCATCAGCGACTCGGACGGGGTGAACTACCCCTGGTACGGGAACACCACGGAGACCTGCACCATCGTGGGCCCCACCAAGAGAGACTCCAAGTTCATCATCAGCATGAATGACAACTTTTACCCCAGCGTCACGTGGGCCGTGCCCGTCAGCGAGAGCAATGTGGCCAAGCTGACCAACGTCTACCGGGACCAGAGCTTCATCACGTGGCTGGTAGCCACCAACACCTCGACCAACGACATGATCATTCTGCAGACGCTGCACTGGCGCATGCAGCTCAGCATCGAGGTGAACCCCAACCGGCCCCTGGGCCAGCGCGCCCAGCTGCGGGAGCCCATCGCCCAGGACCAGCCCAAAATCCTGAGCAAGAATGAGCCCATCCCGCCCAGCGCCCTGGTCAAGCCCAATGCCAACGACGCTCAGGTCCTCATGTGGCGGCCCAAGTACGGGCCGGCGCTGGTGGTGATCCCGCCCAAGCACCGGTAACAGCCAGGGCACCCGCGAGGTGACCCCCAAATAATAACACCACGCAAACACCCCGCACGGACTCTGCAGTCCTTCAGCAAAATACAACCTTTCTACCTTCTCCAGCGGGCGGATCTCACTGTGCGAACGCGCGGCGATGGCCCCCCGCCCTCCTGGGACCTGCTTCCCTGGCGGAGGGGGGAGACCCAGGCGGGACCGACCACTCCACGTGCGCCCTCAGTGTCACCTTGGGTCTCCTTTCCTCTCCTCGCAATTTCCGTCATTCACTTGCAACAGACTCCCTGAAACAACTGCTTTTTCTGTTCCTTTTTTTTTTAACGCCTCTTTAAGAGGTTCAGGGGTGGGACGAGGAGGAGCTGGTGAGGAGCCTGGTCGCACCGCACCGGGGCTGATCCCACGGGGGCTGATCCCACCGGGGCTGATGCCACCGGGGCTGATCCGCGGCGGCCCCGCCCCGCCCGGGCAGCTCCCCTCATCCTCTGTCACGCGGCCTTATGTAGACTTGCTTTGCCAAACTTTTGCCTTAAGCCGATTTTAAAGGAAAAAACCGGAAACAAAGAGAGCAGTTTGTCTTTTCTGCTGGACTTTGCATCTTCCGCCAGAGGTGAGGGAGGAGGGGGTTGGGCTACAGATTTAGATCTAAAACTGGCTGCTCATTCTTCCGTTTTAGCTGAGCCGAAACCACAGGCAGATTCTGCCCCCAAAGTCCCTTCTCTCCACCCCAGGTAGAACCCTTACCCTACTCCGTGCCTGCAGAGACAAGCTGTGAGCTCGGGCTCAGGGTAGATCTGCGGGGGGCTTCTCTCTCCTCTCTCCTCTGCAGCCGGAACTTGCCTTGGGTGGGCCTAGGAGCAGAGAGGGAGTGTCCCGTGAGTTATAGGTTGAGCCCAGGGAATTCCCACCGTCTCGGTCCTCAGCGCCCATCGCCAGCTGGCTCTGTCGGCACATCTCAGTGGGCAGCTTTTCTGTTTCCCTCCACACTGTCCCAAACGCCTGGAGGGCCAGCCACATTACCCAGCTGTAGTTAGTTCAAAGGTGAGAAGGCCTGCCCTTGCCACCCAGCACCTTCTCGGGGACGCCCCTCCCGGGCTCTCCGGGGGGTGCCTGCAGATGGGCTCCAAGCACCGCAGTGCTGCAGGTGAGGGCACCCACAGATGGGCATGCCTGGACCTGGTAAGGCTGGGGAGGCGGGAGGCAAGGGGCAGACCCCCTGCTGCCGGCCCTCACAGAAGCGAGCCAGCACCCACGGCCAGGGTGATGAAGTGAGCCTGGGGTTGAGGCTGGTCCTTGAGGTCACCCTCCTTCGGGTCCTGGGTCCTCTGGAGCCCCAGGACCTGGTCCTGAGTGTCGCCAAGCTTTTTTAGCAATGCCTGCCTTGAAGGCTGCTTGCAGGAGCTGAGGGGACACCCTGCTGAGGGAGGCCCCCTTCCTCCAAGCTTGACAAACCCACAGCTACATCGCCTGGGTTCCTCATTCGGACCGATAATGATCGAGCCCAGAAAACTGTCAGATGAGAGAAATAATCCATCTCTGCTGCAGATGAGCCGTATGTAGGAGCCCCAGGGACAGCATGGGCGGGCGTGGTTCACGGAGTCCTTGCTCTGCTCCTCTACCCACGGGCTACTGTATTTATTCGAGGGGTGCTTAACGTCCAGCCATCGCCCGAGCGCCCCGCTCCTGACGGGACGCGTGCGGCTCTCCTGGCACCTCTGGACGGGAAACAGCTTCGTGCGGCCGGCTGCCGGCCTGGTGCTTCGGGAACCCGTCAGGACTGGGACCTTCCCCCTGGAAAGTGCCAGTTCCCCCTGGTGTGTTCGGAGGGAGGCCTGCCACCCAGAGAGGCCACAGCCTCAAGTGAGGGGCATGATGGGTCCCAGCTCCCCCTCTGGGCACAGGCTGCGGAGGGGTCAGGGTGGCAGTGGCCGGCTGCCGCGGACGGGACCTGGCCTCCTGACGGCACGGCCCTTCTCTGCACTCAGGTCTTTCTTGCACTACAAAGGAGAAAGGGCCCTGGGCGAGGGGTCAGGGACCGGAGTGCTGGTTCTGGGCTGGGTCATCGCTAAGGAGTTCTTACTAGGGTAGGGGTGGGAGTAGGAACCAACAGTAAGTGGTGCTCCTGAGCTGTCTGGGGGCAGAGTCCCCCAAGCCCGCGCTTCCTGCGTGTGAGCAGGCCCTGGGCAGGGGCCCACAGCTGGGCCCATTGGGAGGAGCCCTGCTGCTCCGCCCCGCCCCTCACTGCCCGGCCCCTTGCTCTCTGCCCCTCCTAGCCTTTCGGAAGACAGGGCTGGGAGGGCCCTGGGGAGGCTCCAGGTCCCGCTGAGGAAGCTCGGCTTAGCTTGGGTCTGGTCCCTCGGCTTCTCATGTCAGGAATGCAGAGCGCAGGCTTCTGGGTCCCCGATCCCTCTGGTGTCCCCCTCCCCGGCGTGGACACACTCCTCCAGCAATAAGGACCATCTGTGGTCGTGGAGAGTACTGTGAAAACAGACCAATGCACTTACTAGGAGGCACAAGACTCCTGAAGAAAATGTAAAATGAACCTTTTTAAAACAACAACAAATATTCACAAAGAGAAATAAAATGTAATTTTCAAGTAGGCCTGGCTAGGAGCTAGATGCTTCTGAAGTGGCGGTTCATTTGGGGGTTGACGGCCCTGGATCTCTGGCCTGGGGAGTGAATGTATCGGGGGGGGGGTGGGTATACAGCTGGAGCCTGGGGGTTCTGGTGCTAAGGGCCTTGGAGGAACCCAGGAGGAGGTGGGCCACTTCACAGATGGCATCCTCTGCTCTCCACAGCTCTGGACCTCAGTCCCCACCAAAGTGCCCCCTGGTTGGGGCCCTGTGTGGAGGAGGGGCAGGAGACTTGGATGTGCAGCTAGGACTGGGGGCAGCTTGGCTTTTTGGCAAACAGTAGAAACCTGTGCGACAAGAGGGGTTAGTGTTTAGACTGGGTCCTTACCCACAGACTTGCAAACCCGTCTTCACATGGAGACGCGGTTGCTAAGTCAAGGTCAACCTAGGCCGTGGCCCTGCACCTGCCCTCGCCTGTAGCTGCTGAAAGGGGTCGTGTGGCCAGAGCACTGACAGTAAATATCTTCTCCTCCTACTGGAACCTCCTTATGGAAGGATGAGAGGTGGGGCAGCCCAGAGGTCTGGAGTGGGTGTGGGCTCTGAAGGTGGACCATGGATTCAAGGTCATTGTTGTGAGTCTGGGCAAGACACTGAGCCCCTCTGACTCCGTTTACCTTGTATGGAAGATGGGGGTTCTCTGAGTAGCCGCCTCCTACCTGACACAGTGAGAACACCCTATTCTACTCGGTTTCTGGGTGTTAACTCACCAAATCCTCACAACACCCCAGATGTTATCCCGATCCCCATTTCACAGATGAGGAAACTGAGGGAGAGCCGAAGTCCAGAAGCTGCCCAAGGCCACGCACCTGGGAAGATGCAGAGTCAGGATTTGAACCCCGGCCCCAGGGCCCAAACCTTCCCCTGTGTGCTCTCAACCTCAGCGAGTCATTGTGGAGCACACGTTCTGGGCTCAATAATTAACGGCACCTATTAATAAGAAGAACCCCCCGCCTGCGGCTCACTCCATCCTGGGTTCCCCAGGCAGGAAGTGCCTTCCTCCCCCGCCACAGGAAGTCTGTGCTGTCAGTTCTCCGTGGCCCACGGTGAGCCCGCTCGGTCCCTGCCTGTGAGGGGTTGCCTGGTCAGTTGCAGGCCACGGGCTCGTCGGCTGGGTGGGCGGTGGGCTCTCAACATCGCCACGGAGCACGAGGCGCCCCGTTCACTCTGGGCGTCGGGGAGTTGGTTTCTTCCCTGGGCTTCCCACACTGCAGCAACCCAACGGCATTCTGCATCCTGTCTCCTGGGTGTCTCCTCTGAGACACCAAAGCAGGAAATTGCATAATAGGCTCCACTGGCCGCCCTCCACCCAGATGGCTTATGGGTGGTGCAGCTCACTGTCGTGGTTTGGCTTTCGATTGTGGATTCAGCTCCTGCGCTCTGCCTGTGAGACCATGGTGTGTGCGTGTGCGTGTGCGTGTGTGTGAACAGAGAACGGGGTGCAGCCCCGGCCAATGGCAGGAGGGAGCTGAGCCGGATCCCATCAGGGTTCAGAGTTGCTCAGGCAATCGAGCCTTCACACTGACATGGCAGGACGCTCAGACGGCTGCCTGCGTTTGGGGGTAACATTTGGGAGGGGAATGCGCAGGGGGAGTGGTTACAAGTAAAATGGATTCCAAGTGGCATTTCGTCACACAGTGGAAGCCTCCAGCCTCTCAAGCTGATAGCAGGTTAAATTTAGAAGTCCCAGACTGGGATGAGACACAGACACCAGGCTCCAGCCAGCTGTTGCAGCGTTCTCCCCACCCCTGCCAGGAGCCAAGGCCTGGGGAGCCGGCTGTCCAGGCTGGGCCAGGCCGACCTGCCCCAAGACGCCCGGAGAAACAGGCTCACTGCAACCTCACACCCAGCCTGCCTTCTACCAGTAAAGTCACTTCTGGGTAGAGCCCAACCTCTGCTCTGGACAAAGAGTCCCTGTAGGTTCGGCCCTGAGGCCTAGAGGAAAACCCCATTTGGGTCCGAGAGGGAGACAGCTTGCTGGCAACTGCAGAAAGGCGAAGGCGGGTGGCGCTCTCAGGTCCCTGGACATTTCTAATGGCCCAGGCACTCTCTCGCACCTGCGGCTTGAGCTGTCTCTTGGTCCTCATCTATCCTGCCTGAATGGCCCCAAAGAGACCGTTTCCCACATGGCTGGGGTCCGGGCCCTCAATTAAGGCAAACGTTGTGGGGAGCGACAGACCCCAGTGCCCACACACCATCCACTAAGGACACATCCGAATCATCGACACGACGAAATCCCCCAAGACAAAGCACGTGCAAAGGGCGAGCGCTTGCCTCCTCCACGGCCCCTTTCTGTCCCCAAACCTCATCGAATGGTACCCCGTTTACAGATGAGGAAACTGACCCTCCCAGAGGGCCGAGGGTCCTGCTAAAGATGGCTCAGCTGGGAAGTCACAGAGCTGGGCTGCTTTCCAATAGCTGTCTCTTGACGCGGCTCTGTCACTGCTCTTTAGGCTACACCATCCCCAGCTCTTCCACACCCCGATTCTACCACACTGCCCTTAACCATTCCTTCATTAACTGGCACAGAAGGTCCCTGAGCACGAGGCTTCACAGGAGTCGTCAGTAGCCCCGCTGGCACTGGAAGAAGGAAATTACTGAATGCAAAAGACACATCTGAGTGATGAGCTCCACCTCTGCGCCCGTGTCTGGAGAGACACATGCACACAGTTGACACCGGTCCTGGCAGAAGCCGGCCCAGCTCCGACCCGGCGGGCCTTCCCCACTTGTCCCTGCAGACTGGAACGCAGAGACGGGATTAGTGCCTCCAGCGGCTCGAGCCCGACTTCGGTTTCGGGGCCGCTGCTACCAGGCTCCCATGTTATGGCCCCTTTTAAAATCAGACACGTGAAGCGGGGCGTGGCTCGGTGTTTACAGCAAGCGGGACGCAGTTCGAAGCCCTGCGCTATTCCTGGCTGCCACTTGTCTTGCTGAGTGAGGTCGGGCTGGTCGCCAGACCTCCCATGCCTGTTTCCCAATCTGCAAGCTGGGACACGCACCCCGAGCCTTCCCTCCCCTGTCGGGACCCAGCCAGGCGTAGGGGTGTGGTGCTTGGTATTGAATGTGCAGGAGGGGCTGCCTGAAAACAGTCACGTTGGACCCTGGTTTATATTAGAGACCAGAGACGTCTCTCTCAATGTGCCTAAAAGTCACGGCAACATCCCGATGACAGGACTTGGTTATTCAGGACCCTGGGCATCCTCAACACACACACACCGAATGCCAGCCCGTCAGCCAGACAGGTGTGTTAAAAAAACTTTTTTCACGGCTTTAGTGAGATATGATTCACATACCACATGATTCACCCATTTAAAGTGTATAATTCTACGGTTTTTAGTATCTTTACAGAGTTGTGTAGCCATCACCAGTCAATCTGGGGGTATTTTCATCTCAAAAAGAAACCCTGTACCTGTTAACTATCACCCGCGGCCCCTCTCCCCAGCAACCCAGACCTAAGCAGCCACTCATCTACTTTCTGTCTCTATAGATGTCCCTCTTCTGGACATTTCATGCAGATGGAATCACGTGACGGGTGGTCTTCTGTGCCTGGCTTCCGCACCGAGCACGTTTTCAGGTTCACCGTGCCACGGCACGCACCAGCACCTCCTTTTTGACAAACGCACTTTTGATCATCTTCCGTGAACGAGGTGCTTTGCTGGGTGCCTGAGAAGCAGCAGCCTGGAGCATACAGTCCCGAGAAGACAAATGAAATGTTACAAAGGACTAGCGCGATGCTGACAGTCAGCAGGGGCTGCGAAGGGAGGTGGGGAAGGCTTCCCCGGGGAAGAGGCCTTCTGGAGGAGACTTGGAGAATGGACCGGAGAGTCTGGGCCTTGTGAGCGCGGGGAGAGGAAGCAGGGCTGCCTGGAGAGGCTCTGAGTTAGGAGAGCGCCCTGGGGGCTGCAGACCAACTGGAGACACAGCAGCCGGGTGCAGAGCCAGGCCTGGTGAAGGAGCTCCTGTTATTTTAGGAGCAGCGAGGGAAGGGGGTGCCAGGTTACGCCCGGGGTAAGCGTGGTGCCCATCACTTGTGAATGACTGAGAAACGATTCTGTGAAGGAGAGAACGATGGAGGCCACGTGCAGGAGCCCCTGCCTGCCAAGGGGAGCTCTCAGGCCTCCCCAGATGGCAGCTCCTGCTCCCTCTGACACGGCCGGCTGCACAGGCAGGAGAGGGTCACGGCAACCTCAGCGGGGTTTGCAGGCCTGCTCCACCCCTCCCTGGCCATGTGACCTTGAGCAAGATATACGGATACGGTTACGGAGAATGGGGATAAACATGGTTGCTTAATGAGGTTCTGGTCCAAGATGGTGGCGTAGGAGGACCCTGAGCTCACCTCCTACCACAGGTACACCAGAATTTCAACTATTTACGGAAAAACTATTCAAGAGAAAGACCAGAATTTAGCAGAAAAGATCTATGACTAAACATATAAAGTGGGGGGACTTCCCTGGTGGTCCAGTGGTTAAGACTCTGCCTTCCAATGCAGGGGTCCCGGGTTCGATCCCTGGTCGGGGAACTAAGATCCCACATGATGCACGGTGCGGTCAAAAATTTTAAAAAGTAAAAAAAATTAAAAAAAAAGGATATAAAAGCAGGAATCACAACGAGACGGGCAGAGGAGGCAGAGTCGTAGTATAGGAAAGACACACACCACTGGGTGGGTGACCCACAAACGAGAAAATAATTACAATTGCAGAGGTTCCCCTCAAGGAATGAGGGGTCTGAGCCCCACATCAGGCTCCCAGCTCTGGGGTCCTGCAATGGGAAGATGAGCCCCCAGAACATCTGTCCTTGAAGGCCAGCAGGGCTTACATTCAGGAGGCCCAGAGGACTGTGGGGAATATAGGCATTCCACTCTTAAAGGGTGCACACAAAACCTCACACACTCTGAGACCCAGAGCAGAAGCAGAAATTTGAAAGGAGCCTGGATCAGACCCACCTGCTAACCCTGGAGAGCCTCCCAGAGAGGCAGGAGGCAACTGGAGCTCCCCCTGGGGACACAGATGCCAGCAGCAACCACTTCTGGGAGCTCTTTCTACCATGTGGATGGCGAGGGCCATTTTGGAATCGTCCCTCGAGCTTATTAGTGCCAGGACCTGCCCCTGCCCACCAGCCTGTCGGCGCCTGTTCTGGGACACCTCAGGCCAAGCTGCTAGCTGGGCAGGAACACGGCCTCACCCACCAGTGGGCAGGCTGCCTTAAGATCCCCTGAGGCTACAGCTGCTGTCCCTGGACATGGTCCTGTTCACCTGAAGGCCCAGGACTCGGCCCCCCACACCAATGGACGGGCACTAGACCTAGGATTCCTAGGGCCCTGCAGCCAGAGATTCCAGGACCCAGCTCCACACACCAGTGGGCAGGTACCAGTCCCGGAATCCCTTAGGCCCTGGCTCTGCCCATAAGTGAGCCAGATCTAGCTACAGGACCAACTTCACAGACAAGTGGGCAAGTATTAGACTCAGGAAACCCTGGGCCCTGGCCTGCCCACTGGTGGGAGGACCCCAGTCCCAGGACCACTACAGCCCTGCAACCTGCCATAGCAGGACCCAGTCTACCTACTGGCAGGCTGGCACCAGCTCTGGGACCCACTGAGCCTTGGCCCTCCCTACCAGCAGGCCACCACCAGCTCTGAGACACCTTGGGCCCCTCAGTCAGTTGCCCTGGGATTTCACCCCACTCACCAGTGGGCCAACACAAGCTCTGGGACCCCTGGGCCCTGCAGCCAGAGACTCCAGGACCAGACTTTGCCCACCAGTAGTCTACTAGCCCTGAAATCTCCTGGGCCCCAAATCCATCCACTATCAGTGGTCACCAGCCCCAGGACCACTGCAGCCCTGTGATCTGCCTTGTCAGGACCCAGATAACACATCAGCAGGCTGGCACCAGCCTGCGACCCTCCAGGCCTGGGCCCCACCCACCAGTAGGCCAACACCATCTGTGAGATACCTTGGACTCTTCAGCAAGCCACCCTGGGATCTAGCCCCACTCACCAGTGAGCCAGCACCAGCTTTGGGACACCCCAGAACCTGAATCCAGCTGTGTCATGAATTGCCCCCCCGCCTCCACCAGCAGGGTGACAATAGCTCTAGGAACTCTGACCTTACAACCACCCACCTCAGAACCTGGTTCTGCCCACTAGTGAGCCAGCACTAACCCCAGGACTCACTTCAGATCTAAAGACACACACAGACTGAAAGTGACGGGATAGAAAACAGTATCCCATGCAAATGGAAATCAAAAGAATGCTGGGGTAGCAATACTTATATCAGACAGAATAGACTTTAAAACAAAGACTGTAACAAGAGACAAAGAAGGACATTACATAATGATCAACGGATCAACCCAAGAAGATATAACAAATTGTAAATATATATGCACCCAAAAAAGGAGCACCAAATACATAAAGTAAATATTAACAGACACAAAGGGAGAAACTGACAGCAACACAATAATAGTAGGGGATGTTAATTCCCCACTTAAACCAACGGACAGATCATCCAGACAGAAAATCAATAAGTAAACACTGGCCTTAAATGACACATTAGACCGGATGGACGTAATAGATACATATAGACCATTCCATCTAAAAGCAGCAGAATACACATTCAAGTGCACATGGAACATTCTGCAGGACAGATCACAAGCTAGGCCACAAAACAAGTCCTGGTAAATTTAAGAAAAGTGAAATCGTATCAAGCATCTTTTCCGACCATAATGCTAGAAGACTAGAAATCAAGTATAAGAAAAAAACTGCCCCCCAAAACCCCCCAAAACAAAGACATGTGGAGGCTAAATAACATGCTACTAAACAACCAATGGGTGACTGAAGAAATGAAAGGAGAAACAAAAACACCTGGAGACAAATGAAAATGAAAACACAATGTTCCAAAATCTATGGGATGCAGCAAAAGCAGTTCTAAGAGGGAAGTTTATAGTGATACAAGCCTACCTCAGGAAACAAGAAAAATCTCAAATAAACAACCAAACTTTACACCTGAAGGAACTGGAATAACAAATAAAACCCATAGTTAGTAGAAGGAAAGAAATCATAAAGATTGGAGCAGAAATAAATGAAATAGAGACAAAAAAATAGAAAAATCAATGAAACTTAAGAGCTGGTTCTTTGAAAAGATAAACAAAATTGATAAACCTTTAGCCAGACTGATCAAGAATAAGAGAGGGCCCAAATCAATAAAATCAGAAATGAAAAAGGAGAAGCTACAGCTGACACCATGGGAATACAAAGGATCATAAGAGACTACTATGAACACCTATATGCCAATAAAATGGAAAATCTAGAAGAAATGGACAAATTTCTAGAAATGTACAATCTCTCAAGACTGAACCAGGAAGAAATATGAAACGTGAACAGACCAATTATCAGTAATGAAATTAAATCAGCAATTTAAAAAACTCCCAATAAACACAAAGTCCAGGACCAGATGGCTTCACAGGTGAATTCTACCAAACATTTAGAGAAGAGTTAACACTTATTTTCTCAAACTATTGAAAAAACAAATTGCAGAGGAAGGAAATTCTGAAACCATTGACAAAACGAAAAGAAAACCTACTGACTGGGAGAAAATATTTGCAAATGATATGACTGATAAGGGATTAATATCCAACATATATAAACAGCTCATACAACTCATTTTCAAAAAAACAAACCACCTGAATAAAAAATGGGTAGGACAACTGAACAGACATTTTTCCAAAGTGGAAATGCAGATGCCAACAGGCACAGGAAAGAGGCTGAGCATCACTAATCATCAGAGAAAGGCAAATCAGAACCACAATGAGATATCACTTCACACCTGTCAGAATGGCTATCACCAGAAAAACCACAAATAATAAATGTTGCCAAGGATGTGGAGAACAGGGATCCTTGTACACTGTTGGTAGGAATGTAAATTGGTGCAGCCATTATGGAAAACAGTACAGAGGTTCCTCAAAAAACTGAAAATAGAACTACCATATGATCCAGCAATTCCACTCCTGAGTATGTATCGAAAGAAAACAAAAACACTAATTCAAAAAGATACATGTGTAACCAAGCAGAACCCTATGGGGCCTTCCTGGGACAGACACCTGCCACCCCCACCCCCCACCATGTCCTCTGCCTGCCTCTTTTTTTTAAAATAAATTTATTTATTTTATATATTTATTTTTTAATTTTTGGCTGCGTTGGGTCTTTGTTGCTGCGCGCGGGCTTTCTCTGATTGCGGTGAGTGGGGGCTACTCTTCATTGCAGTGCAAGGGCTTCTCACTGCAGTGGCTTCTCTTGTTGAGGAGCACGGGCTCTAGGCACGTGGGCTCCAGTAGCTGTGGCTCGTGGGCTCTAGAACACAGGCAGTAGTTGTGGTGCACAGGCTTAGTTGCTCCATGGCATGTGGGATCTTCCTGGGCCAGGGCTTGAACCTGTGTCCCCTGCATTGGCAGACGGATTCTTAACCACTGCGCCACCAGGGACGCCCCTGCCTACCTCTTGTCTATAGACAAACTTTAGCCTCCCAGGCCTTCCCTACATTTCAAATAACATGTTTAATCAGAGAAGTGAGAAAATGCAGAAACAAATGAAACAAATAAGACAAAATAATAAGTTTAGCTGTTAAACAAAGTCAAGGACTTTTAGTTCCTTCTCAGGGGCTACATAGTATTCTGAGCTATATCCTTTGAGCTGTTTTTCAGATACTGAAACCCCAATCAGGTGGAAGAAGTTAACAGTATAGTGCCCACAAGCACACAGACACCCCAGACTGGCTGGAATCAGAAGGTTGATGATGTTAACTCCTTATTAACTCAACACTAACCAATCCCAAGAATGTCCACGAGCTGATCACACACCCTGCAACCCTCTCCTTCACCCTGTCTTTAAAAAACCTTTCCCTGAAAGCCATTGGTGAGTTCAGATCTTTTGAGCATTAGCTGCCCGGACTCCTTGTTTGGTGTCTGCAATAAATGCTGCAATTTCCTTCACCACAACCCAGTGTCAACAGGTTGGCTTTACTGCACACAGTCAAAGAGACCCAAGTTTGGTTCAGTAACACATGCACTCCAATGTTCATAGCAGCATTATGTACAGTAGCCAAGATATGGAAGCAACCTAAGTGTCCATCAATAGACGAATGTATAAAGAAGATGTGGTGTTATATATACATACACACACACATATATATATATACACACACACACACACATACATACACACACACACAATGGAATACTACTCAGCCATAAAAAAATAAAATTTTTGCCATTTGCAACAACATGGATGGATCTGAAATGTTTATTCTTACTGAAATAAGTCAGAGAAAGACAAATACCATATGTTAACACTTATATACGGAATCTAAAAAATAAAACAAATGAGTGAATATAACAAAACAGAAACAGATTGAGAGATATAGAGAACAAACTAGTGGTTACCAGTGGGGAGAGGGAAGAGGGAAGGGGCAGGTCAGGGGTAGGGGATTAAGAGGTACAGGCTACTATGTATAAAATAAATAAGTTACAAGGATATATTGTACAGCACAGGGAATATAGCCAAAATTTCATAGTAACTTTAAATGGAGTAAAATCTATAAACATTTTGAATCACTATGTTGTATATCTGAAACCAATATAATACTGTAAATCAACTATACCTCAATAAAAAAATCTATCATTCAAAATACACAAACCTAAGTAAGTGTAGAAGAACTGTAAATACTTAAACAGTCAAATTTTTATTAAGCTTGTAGAATTTATGGTTCTGAAATTATTAAACTTTAAAATTGCATGAAGGAAAAGCAAAAGGTAGCTTACCCCAGGATTGTGGTGGGTGTTCAAAGGTCAATGGATACAAGGCATGTGAAACAGTACCTGACACATAGTAAGTGCTCAGGGCATTTGAGCTATTAATATGGGTAAGCCCCCGAGCCTCAGTTTCCTCATCTGCAAGATGGGGCTAAGGGGCTCTCTTCATGGGGAAGGACTCAGTGGGATCAGTAAGCACAGCCTTACTGTGCTCACATGTAGCCAGGTGCCCAACTGGCATTAGCTGATACTGACCTTGTAACCCGGATGTTAAAATGGTTTTCTTTTCTGCCCCAATTTCAGCTGAGACATGGAAGGTAAAATACAATACAAGCAGTACTGCTCCTCTGTGCTGGATGTGCTGAGGGACCAAGGATCACTTTGGCCAGTATTTGTCCAGTCACGCTCAGGGGCGTACATGAGGCAGAATAAAGGCTGTCCTGGAGAGAGCCAGTGGTGAACCGTGTGTCCTTTGGGATGCAGCGTGTTTACTTCACTCCAGCACCCCTCCTCGTGGCAGCCTCCCCGAGATGGGCAGCCAGGCCTCCCTGCAGCCATGCCAGCCTGTGTCTTTGGGCTTTGCCCTGTGCCCACCAGGTGCTTAAGGCTCAGTTAATGTTTACCACTGTCCTGAGCTCAGATGCGTGTGGCCGTGGAGTCAGACTGCTGGCTCCACCGTCTGCCATCTTGGCTTGTGGGTTACCCTCCCTGAACATCGTTGGCATCCTTAGCTGAGAATGTGGATGGTATATTGTTTATTATTGTTATTGTGGTAACATACAATTTACCACCTTAACCACTTTTTAGGCGTACAGTTCTGTGCCATTAACACTGCACAACACCCACATTGCTGTGCAACCATCATTGCCATCTATCTCCAGAACTTTTTCATCTTGCGCAACAGAAACTCTATACTCATTCAACAACTCCCGGGGCTTCCCTGGTGGTGCAGTGGTTAAGAATCTGCCTGCCAATGCAAGGGACACGGGTTCAAGCCCTGGTCCGGGAAGATCCCACATGCTGCGGAGCAACTAAGCCCATGTGCCACAACTACTGAGCCTGTGCTCTAGAGCCCGCAAGCCACAAGTACTGAGCCCACGTGCTTAGAGCCCGTGCTCCGCAACAAGAAGCTTGTACACTGCGATGAAGAGTAGCCCCTGCTCGCTGCAACTAAAGAAAGGCTGTGCGCAGCAACGAAGACCCAACGCAGCCAAAATAAATAAAATAAATTAAAAAAACAAAAAAAACCATAACTTCCCATCCCCCTCTCCCCAGTCCCACTCGCAACCACCACTGTACTTTCTGCCTCTATGAATCTGACTAGTCTAGGGACCCCATATGCGTGGAATCATACACTTTTTTCTTTTTGTGTCTGCTTTATTACACTTAGCATCCTGTCCTCAAGGCTCATTCATATTGTAGCAGGTGTCAGCATTTCTTTCCTTTTTAAGGCATTTCTCTCTGACCCATGCTTCCATGGGTCCTGACTACCCAGAGGTTTCCCAGAATTACAGCCCCGTCCCTGCTGCTCACGGCGAGTCATCAACACATGGGTAAATTCTAGAGCTGTGCGAGGACGTCCGTGTGTGGTCCACTTTGGAAGATTTCCCTCCAACTGGTTAAAATAATAAGATACAAAGTGCTTAAAGAGAGAAATTTTTCTCATCTAGAAAACTCATTTATAAAAGGCTATTCACCATGAAATGAAATTATTAGCTCTACGCATGAAGAAGGTAAGAGTATGAGGAAGCATTTTCCGAAATGCCATAGTGAATCTGGACTTCAGGGTGACCTTTGATAAGGTCCTTTCTTATATCCTCAGGGGCAGGTGTTTACAGGTATAACCTTGGGCTTCCCTGATTCTTTTAATCTGGATAAAGCCCATCACAAGATGTGGTGGAGACAGGAGGGGGACCCAGAGGCTGTGGTTAGGGGCAGGGGCATCTGCCCGGATTTTCAGCAATCACTTGGTTTTGCCTGCAGATCTGGCTGTCAGCAATGGAAAACGAGCTCCCTTTGGGACTTCTTCTGGTGCCTCTGATCAGTTAGGAGCTCTGCACGGCGGGGTCTCAGAGAATAAGTATGGCAGCTGGCAAGGTGGACTGAGTGATTAACGCAGCACTTAGGATGTTGTTACCTGCGAGGTGAAGGGATTGCCCTGTAAACAGCCTGACAATTCCTGTAAAGGTAAATGAGGGGCGGCTGACTAGGCTTCTTCAGCTGTCCTCCTAAAACATGGCTCCACACTGTGTGGCACAGTAATTCTGCCATGTGGACACATTCCTTCACCCTCTGATGGTGACGGAGGAGTAGAATCCAACTCCTCCTATAGAAGCTGATGCTCCTATAGGAACTACAGATGTGGGAAATGGTGGTAGGGTTGGCAGAATTGATGGGTTTGATGGTCGGGGAACCCAGAAAGGCCTGAATCCTGCCCACAATCCATCTTCCTTCCCTGGGGGGTCTGAGGGAGATGGACACCCTAGGAAGAAGCACCTCTTCTTTGTTAGCTGGACAGGGGTCCTGAAAATCCAGCCTGAGAATCCAGAAAGCTGGGTGTTACAGAAAACCCCTTTGGGTACTAGTTTCATCCCACCCCACACTCTCCATCGCCAAGGCTCAGCAATATGGCACACCACGGTGGCTGCCTGGAGGGCAGGTAGGAGAAACAAGATAAGGATGGCCACTCTTACCACTTCTGTTCTACCTTGTGCACAGAGCAAGATAGAAAGAAAAATAAAATGCGTAAAGAATGGTTAAGGAAAAAGAAAACTATTCGCAGTGAAACGAAATGTCTCTGTGTGCAGATAATCCAAAGAAATCTACACATACACACACACATTAATAAGCAAATTTATCACAGTTACAGAGCACACAGTCAATTAATATAAATCAATTATATTTCTATATACCCTCAATTGTTCAGCACCATTTGCTGAAGACTACCCTTCCTCCACTGAATTGCCTTTTCACCTTTGTCAAAAATCAATTGATCATATGTGTGCATCTATTTCTGAATCTTCTATTCTGTATAATTTATCTATTTGCTTATCTTGACACCAGTATTGCATGGTTTTAAATATCATAACTTTGTAAGTTTAGAAGTCAAATAGCTTAAGTTCTCTTTTTCTTTTTTAATGTTGTTTTGGCTATTATAGGTTCTTTTCATTTCCATAAGAATTTTAGAATCAGCTACACACACACACACAAAAGCCTATTGGAATTTTCATGGGATTGCACTGAATCTATAGATCAGTTTGGAGAGAACTGACATCTTAACAATATCGAGTCTTCTTATTCATAAGTATATATTTCTCCTTTTATTTGGGTGTTCTTTAAATTCAGTCAGCATTATTTTATAGTTTTCAGTGTACAGGTCTTGTACATCTTGTCAGATTTATACTTAAGTAATAGGTATTTGATGTTACTGTAAATGGTATTTGCTTTTTAAATTTCAATTTTTGATTATTCATTGCTAGTATGTGGAAATACAATTGGTTTTTTTTATATTGACCTTATATCCTGCAACCTTGCTAAAATCACTTACTGGTTTTAGTAGTTTTATAGATTTTATAGAATTTTCTATATAGATGATCATGTTATTTGCAAACAAAGCTTAACTTCTTCCTTTCTAATCTGGATCCCTATATTTCTTTTTCTTGCCTTAGTGCATTGGCTAGAACTTCCTGTACAATGTAGGACAGAAGAGGTAATGAATATTCTTGCCTTGTCCCAAATCTGATGTGAAAGCATTCTTTCCATTAAGCATGATATTAAAAGTAGGTTTTTCCTAGATGCCCTTTATCAGGTCAAGGAAATTCCTTTTTATTTCTATTTCACTGAGAATTTTTGTCAGAGATGGACAGTGGATTTTATCAAATGCTTTTTCTGTATCTATCGAGATGATCATATGGTTTTTATTTTTGACTCTGTTAATTGTATTGATTGGTTTTAAAATGTTTAACCATTAATTGCTAGAACAAACCCCACTCGGTCATTATGCATTATCTTTTTAAATATATTATATAAAATATATTTTATATATTTTAATATAATATTATTTAGGATTTGATGCCTAAACTTTGTTAAAAATTTTTACATCTATCTAAATGAGTGATATTTGTCATTTTCATTTATATTATATATCTTTGTTGGGTTTTGGTATAAAAGTAATGCTAGCCTCATAGAACGAATTGGGATGCATTCCATTCTTTTCAATGTTTTTGGAAGAGTTTGTATATAACTGGCATTATTTCTTCTTTAAGTATTTGCTGGAACTCACCAGGAAAGCCATTTGGACCTGCAATTTTCTTTATGGAAAAATTCTGGATAATAAATTCAATCTCTTTAGTAGCTGTAAGGCTATTCAGATTATCTATTTCTTCTTGACTGAGCTTTGATAATTTGTTTTTCAAAGACTATTTCATCTAAGTTGAATTTATTGACATAGGATATTTGTAATATTACCTGTCTTCTTAATATCTGAAGAATCTGTAGTGACGTCACCTTTCTCATTCTTGACATTGGTAATTTGTTATTTATTTTTGTCTTGATCAGTCTGGCTGGAGGCTTATCAACTTAATTGATTTTTCTCAAAGAACCAGTTTTTGGTTTCATTGATTTTTCTCCTTTTTGTCCTGTTTTGTTTTCTATTTTATTCATTTTTGCTCTGATCCTTATTTCCTGTCTTCTGCCTATCTTGGGTCTCATTTACTTTTCTTTTTCTAGTTTCCTAGTTTTCTTCATTTTTAAACATAGGCATTTAGTATTATAAATTTCCCTCTAAGTACTTCCTTAGCACCACAAATTGTGATTGGTTGTGTTTTCATTTTTCATTCAGTTATAAACATTTTCTAATTTCCTTTTAAATTTCTTCTTTGAATAATGGGTTATTTTAAAATGTGTTATTTAGCTTCCAAATATTTAGGGATTTTCCAGGTATCTTTCTGTTATTGATTTCTAATTTAATTTCATACACTAGAGAACATATTTTCTATGATTTGATTCCTTTTGAATTGACTGAGACTTGTTTTATGACTTGGAATATGGTCTATCTTGGTACATTTGAGAAGAACATATATTCTACTGATGTTGGGTGGAGTGTTCTATAAATGTCAATTAGGTCCAAGTTGGTTGATAGTGTTGTTCAACTCTTCTGAAGACTTACTGATTTTCTGTTTAGTTCTATCAATTACTGAGAGTGTTGTTGAACCCGTTGACTAGAATTGTGGATTTATCTATTTCTCCTTGCAGTTCTAATGGTTTTGCTTTATGTATCCTAAAGCTGTTATTAGGTACAGAAACATTCAGGACTCATGTCCTCTTCATGAACTGACATATTATGAAATGACCGTGTTTATCCCTGATAATATTCTTTGCCCTGAAATCTTCTTTAACTGATATAAATACAGCTACTCCAGCTTTTCAGAAAAATCTATGTTGGCATGATATCTTCGTCCCTCTTTTTTCTTTTTAACCTACTTGTGTCTTATACTTAAAGTTGGTTTCTTCCAACAAGCACCTACTGTATAGCACAGGGAACTCTGTTCAATATTATGTAACAACCTAAATGGGAAAAGTATTTGAAAAAGAATAGATACATGTGTATGTATAACTGAATCACTTTGCTGTACACCTGAAACACAACATTGTTAATTACCTATACTCCAATATAAAATAAAAAGTTAAAAAAAAAGTTGGTTTCTTACGGGCAGCAAGCATGTAGTAGTTGGATCTTGCTTTTTTATCCAATCTGACAATCTTGAGATTTTAATTGGGGAATTAGACCATTTACATTGAATGTGATTATTGATATGGCTGGGTTTACATCAACTATCTTGTTGTTCGTTTTCCTTTTGTTACTTTCCTTCTTTTTTTGCCTTCTTTTGGATTAGTTTTAATGATTCCATTTTATCCCCTTTGTTGGTTTATGAGCTATAACTCTTTGTTGTGCTATTTTGGTGGTTGCTTTAGGATTTACCAATACATCTTTAACCTACCATAATCTGTCTTTAACTAACATAGTGCTTCAGGGGTAGTTGATGAACCCTACAACAGTGTATTTTCATTTCTTCTCTCCCAGCCTTTCTGTTATTGTTGTCATAAATTTTTTCCTACATGTTATAAAGCCCTTAATACGTTATTATTTTCGCTTTAAATAGTTATCTTTTAGAGACTTGAAAAATACCCCCCCTCCCAATTTTTATATTTACTCATGTAGTTACCATTTCTGATGTCTTTCGTATTTCCCCCCCCATCTCTCCTCCCTTTTCAGGGACTCTCATTACACACATCTCAGGCTGCCTGAAGTTGTTCTTCAGTTTACTGACGCTCTATTCCAATTTTTTCTCAGGCTTCTTTGTGTGGTTCATTTTGGGTCGTTCCTATTGCTATGTCTTCAAGTTCACTAATCTTCCTCTGAAGTGTATACTATTGTGTTAATCCCATACAGGATATTCTCATTTCAGACATTACAGTTCTCATCTCTAGTTTGATTTGGGTCTCTTCCATGCCTCTATTTAACATGTTCAGTCTTTTTTTTTTTTTTTTTTTTTAGCTTCTTAAACATATACAGTTTTAATAATGATTGAAAAATTCTCGGCCACTAATTTTATCATCTGGGTCACTTCTGGATTAGTTTCAATTGATTTTTCTCATTACAGATACTTCTCCTTTTGCACACTTGGTAATTTTTGATTGGATGCTGGAAATTATGAAGTTTATTTTGTTGGGTACTGGGTACTTTTGTATTCCTGTAAGTTTCTTGAGCTTAGTTCTGGGATCTTACTTGGAAACAATCTTATTCATTTGGGCTTTGCTTCTAAGCTTTGTTAGATAAGACTGGCATCTTGTTATGACTGATTTTCCCCTACTACTGAAGTAAAACCCTTCTGAGTACTCTATCTAATGCTAAGTGAATGTGGTTTTCCACTTTGGTTGATAGGAACCAAAAGTTCCTATGCCCTAAGTTTATGCCCTAAAGTTCTTAGGATTTTGCCTCTAATCCTTTCATGTTGCTTTTTCTCCAGACATGGGATTTCCTCACATGCATGCGCTGATCAGTACTTCGTACCTGAGACAGTCCCTCTGCAGAGTCCAGAGCTCTCTCTGTGCAGCCCTGTCCTCTCTGATACTTTGCCGTATGAACTCAGAAAGACCACTGGGCTCTACTTGGATGCTTCTTCCCAATGCTGTGACCTGGAAATGTTCCCTAGGCAGGAAACTAGGGCAATTGTAGGGCTCACCTCATTTGTTTCTTGAATCCCAGGGGTCATTGTTGTTTGCTGCTTGATGTCAAACTGTTTTGAAAACTGACTGGTATTTTAGTTGTTTCAGAAAGAAGGTAAATCTGGTACCTACTAACTCATTTTGCTGGAAACAAAGTTACCTTACTTGGAAATAAAAGAATCTGTAGGCCAGGGTCACGCATTTCCACAATTTCTGGAGGAAAAGAACTCTGAAATAACCAAGAATTAGAGGGACTGATTTTTTTTTTTAAAGGTTATTACTGCAGCAATTTTACAAGAACACAATGATCTACCAAAAGGGAAAACCACAGTAACCCTAAAATTTATGAATTCATCCATAAGCAGCAACTGAAAACCATGACCAATTCAAGGCAACGCTGCTCGCTGAAAAACATCTGGCCCTCCCCCAAACTGCAAGAATTCCCACCCTCTTGACAGGCGCTCATGCAGTGGAGAGTTGCACGACAGCTAGACATCTCAACAGGGAACTAGAGTTCTCTGTAGGCTTTCCCCATGCTTTCAACCTGTGAATACCTAATACGGGTAACCTTTTCTAACTCAGTAAGTCATTTTCCTTGCATGTGAAGGAAACCTAAGGAGTTCTGTGTTGAAGAACAGACTTCCATTTTAGATCCATAGACCCTTCTAAAGGATGTTGCCTAGAGGTTTGGGCACTTGGTCCATAGCTCTGGTGTCAGTAGCCAAGATACAGATTGAAGGAGCTTTACTTTAAGGATGAGCAGTGTAAATTTTGTCTTCCTCTCTAGCCCTCTGGCCTCTCTTACCTCTCCAATCTGATATTAGTGCTAGGAAATAAACAGGAGTCACTCACTATTTGATAGTATTAATAAACTTACAAATGGCAATGGATCACCATAACATAGGTCCCCATGGTCCTGTTTCCTGTTACTAGGCAGCTAAGTCAAGTATACTTTGACTATTCTATTTGTTCTTGATAGAAGTTTAGCTTTAAGATAAAATAAACATCTTTGATTAAGAATCCAACTGGAAATTAAATTGACTTTCGGACAGAATAACTCTATCTACTCAGGCAAGTTGCTCTGATGCCCTGATCAGCATTAAATGATGAGCAGAGCTGGGGCCCCTTCTCATTCCAGATACCCCAATCCAATCACTGTGACACAAAATACTCCTTTATAGGTAAGATGAGCCACTGGAAATAAAAATGAGTTTGAGAGAAGCCCAAGGTACATTCTGATTTTATATCCAAGAGGCAGTGGATGGACACCATCATGAAAAGGCTCATCTGTACAGTAAAAATCAGACTAGAAGCTTCTTCAAAGGCAGGGTTTTAATTTCTGTGTATTTGCAGGTTCCAGTTTCAGGCCCAGAGCATTTTGAGAGACCTCACTTTAACATGGACTACTGGAAAGTGAAATCTCACCTTCATGGGTGCCATTCCATTGGGGAAAATTGTGCAGAGAGGGCATTTAGGGACACCCAAGAGCGATGAGGGACAGCTCTGGGTGAACTGCCAAAAGTGGGAGGAGGCAGGGCCCACTGGTTTGTACCTTTGAGCGACAGGCACCCGTGGACAAGCCAAAGTCTCAAATGGACCACGTGTTCCTGCCACCCCTTAGTCCTTCAGAGACCACAGGGACCCACGTTATAGCTAGATTCCCATGATGAGACTTTTTTTAAAAAATAAATTTATTTATTTTTAAATTTTGGCTGTGTTGGGTCTTCGTTGCTGCGCACAGGCTTTCTCTAGTTGCGGCGAGCGGGGGCTACTCTTTGTTGCGGTACGCGGGCTTCTCATTGCAGTGGCTTCTCTTGTTGCGGAGCACAGGCTCTAGGCACACGGGCTTCAGTAGTTGTGGCACACGGGCTCAGTAGTTGTGGCTTGCGGGCTTTAGAGCGCAGGCTCAGTAGTTGTGGCACATGGGCTTAGTTGCTCCACAGCATGTGGGATCTTCCCGGACCAGGGCTCGAACCCATGTCCCCTGCATTGGCAGGCGGATTCTTAACCACTGTGCCATCAGGGAATTCCCGTGACTTTCAATAATTGATTTTTATTGCATGGCTGAAAACATGAAAATAAAATGTTCACCACGAGTTTAACTGTGGATACTTTTCTTATCCAGGGAACATCTATTGCACAAGCTGAGCCATCATGTGTATCTTTAAGTTGTAATGCTCTGAGCAAGATTTTACCTCTGGACAGTTGAGCTCATTTGTTTTGGAGTATAAACAGCTAAGAGAGCAAGCGACTCAGATCTTGCAGCAGACTCATTTTAGCTCTTTGATTACTGCCATTATACTGAGTGCCGTAAATGAGAAGTGGGTCAGGAATGGGGAACTTAGCCTTCTGCTCTCACTCTAATAAATGATGATGATAATAATAATAACACCAGCTTTATATATAATGTCTCATTTAATCGTCAACAAACCTAGACAAATATATTATCATTCCCCCTTTTTACAGATGATAAAACTGGGGCTCAGAGAGGTTAAGTGACTTGCCTTAAGTCACACAGCTAGGATGGGATTCGAGCCCAGACACACACATGACCTTAAGCAATAAACTCTACTTGCTAGATTGAGTCACTTTCTTCCCTGTTTTGGGTCTGAATTCCCTTCTGTATTGAGGATAGAATCGAACAGGATCATCTTCGGCCCCCAGATGCCGGCTTCTTTGATTCCCGCTTGGGCCAGCGGGAGCGGAGGTGGAGGGAGGCCGGGAGGAGCGATGAGCTGGACTCGCCGCGACGTGCGGTCCGGGCCTGCCCCGCGCCCCCATCACCACACTGACTCACTCTCTGCAGCTGGCGGGCTAGGGCCGCGAACGACGTGGAGAATCTCTGGCCAGGGCTGTGGAATGGACGGGACTCCACTCATGAGCAGAGAGGGGCGGAACAATGGAGTAACTGCCGCCTCGGTGGGTCTGTGGCCGACCGCCTGTGGGACTCTGGAAAGCCTCAAAGCCAGAGCCCGGAGGAAACAGCGGAGGAAGGAGGGGCCTGGACAGCCAGAGGGCGTGGGGCCAGCTGCTTCATCCGGGGTCTGATCGCCTTCCTCCTCCGGAAGCGGACGCGAGCCCCCATCTGTACATGGTGTGCGCCAACGCCGGCACCAGAGACTCAGCCCCGCCCCCGTCCCGCCCCGCTGGGGTTTTGGTTCAGTCGGACGATCACACACAAGTTGGAGCAGCAGAACGGCGGCAACCGACTACACAACGGGCAGCGCGTTTACCGTGGTCCACACCCAATGTCAGCTCCTTTCCGTGGGGGTAGACACAACAGGCATGTGAGGGGCTCGGCAGTGTCCCTGGCACAACTGGGTAGGTACTGCCTCTAGAATGAACGACCACCTTGGGGGAGGACGATCACGAGAGCCAGCGGTGGACGGCCAGGGCCCAGCCGAGGGCAGGTGGGTGCGGTGCGGGGCAGGGCAGCAGGCACTGCCCCGGTTCCTTCTGGCTCCACCGCTGCCCGGCTTAGGACTCAGCAAACTGCTTACTCTCTTGGTCTCACTCTCATCTGGAAGATGTTAAGTTAAACATGCAGACAGTAATCATTCAACGAACTATCACTACTATTATCACTGAATACGAGAGAGAGGAATGTGTACTGGAAACACAACCTGCAAGAAGTAAATAAGCTCTGCTTTTGTCCAGCGACACTGACGATGAAGCAAGGATGAGTTTCAAGGAAGCTGGCTCCAGCAGAAAGGTTCCACGGTAAAAGTATTTGGGAAATGGCAGACTCTTGCATCTTACTGATTTACAAAGCAAATGTGCGTACTAAAGGCTCAAAAGAGTCCGATAAAAAGACGTGTTAAATTTCATTCTGTTCATTCTTTTCCCCAACTTATCTGACCGTGGAACCATTCTTATTTTGGCTGAGTATAGGAAACATTCTGAAGACAGAGGAGGTTTGGGGGCTAAAACCATCTCAGTCTAATTGCTTTTTTTTCCTCCTGTGAGTGATGAAGGAACAGACAAATCAGAGCGAACCGGGGTAGGAGGAGGAAGAAGAGACTGATCCCGGAAGCCCGGGGCCGGGAGGTACACCTGCCCCTGCGTTCCGCCCAGCAGGTGACACCCAGAAGCAGCAGGAGAGCCGGCCGATGCCCGGGAGCACTGGGCAGGCGCTCTGTGAGGAAACCGAGCGGGAACTGAAGAGAAAAGGAAAGGGTGACAGAGCCAAGCTCAGGAGGGTGCAGGACACCTGCCCCTCGTCCTCCAGGACTTTGTCTGAAGCACAACGTGGCGACCAGAGACAGAGGGACTGAGTCGCGTCGGGAGGCAGGATGAGGTCAAGGAGGGGACCTCCTCCCACCCGTTGATCGGGGAGACCTCACAGAGGCGGCGTTCAGAAGCTGCCGAACAGGAAGGCGCTGACAGCCCACCTGTGCTTTTGTGTTTCCTTTTTGAGCAGGTGCCCAAAATGCAGCTGAAACTTAAACTCAGTGCCCCTCATCAACAGTTTCAGAAAGATCCCTTACCCTGGACTCACGGCAAAATCAACACAGCCGTGGGAGTGCGGGTCTCTTTCAGACGCTCCACAGGAAGAAGATATTTATAGTTATTGCCATTAACAGGTTTCTCTAAATGTGGACCATGGACCATCTGCGTGGGAATCACCTGTGAAGCTTATCGAAAACACAGCTTGAAGGGACCAACTCAGCTCTGCTGAGGCAGAATCTCAAGACTGAAGTGGAGGCCTCCTGTGCCACAGCTTGGTTAAGCAGGTGCCCTCCCGGGCCCATCTGCGGTCACGGTCCCTTCTCACGGGGACATGACCCTCACACTCGCGGCTGCTCTCCGTTTGCCCCTATTTGGGGAAGGCGCAGCCCCACCGTCTCCTCCCCGGGCAGGCTGGAGCCACCGTGCATTCCCTGCCCAGCATCCTGGGAGCTTGGGTTTCAGGGGACGCATGCTGGCTGCGCTCTGAGATGACCCCTGTCACCCACCAGCGAAATCGACCCCAAAAAAGGAACTCAGAGGGGCTCCCACACCAGCCATCCATTCCCTGGTGGCCGCCGCGCCCCACAGTGAGTGCGGGGGCGTTATCTGGCCGAGCTCAGCTGATATGGCCTTAGGGAGAGATGTCACATGCCACCTCGATGGAGGATTACACATAGAATTTGAGGTCAAGGGTTTAGGCCAAACCAGCTTCTATTTATAAAAAAGAGCCTCTGGGGGGAAACATAAGCGCAGGAGATGGCTCTGTCTGGGTGCCGGTCAGGAGGAGGACACGCGGAGGCAGGTCAGCTCTTGCCATTTAGTCACGTTGCTCCCTTAAAGCAAGGCCCTCCACCGTGAGCTGTTCCCATCAACGCTCGAATTCCTTTGTCTCAAGATGGCCCTGTGTACGAACTAGGGAGAGCACACGTGGGAGGAATGAGCCCCGTGTGGACGTCTGGGGACTGGCTCTGTGGCTGGGGGGGCCTCACATGAGAACAGGTGGAGACGGGCTCTTCAGTTCCACAAAAACCAAAAAGGGTACCCGTTAAATGACTGAAGTCCAAGCTCTTTGAAGGAGGCAGACACCCTGATTAATGGAACATACGAACAGACTCTCACTCTCCTCTCATAAACTGCACAGAAAACAGGATAAGTCACCCAGGGGCCCAATTCCGGTCTGGGATTCCTGAAACCCAACGTGCCGCACTTAGGAGACTCCTCTTCTGATGAGTGTAAGAAACTACTGCCTTCAGCCGGAGGGCGTCCAGCACCAATTTCAGTCCTACTGAATCAGAACCTGCCAGACTGGGGCTTCTGAGTCTGTACTTTACACAGAGCCCCTAGCAGAGCGAGGACCGGCAGGGCAGGCTGTGGCCCAGGGTACCTCCCCAGGGTCTACCCTCCCAACGAGCCAACAGAACCAGCCAGGTCATACTGGCTGTAATGTGACAAATTCAATCACATGGAAAACTTTTATTAACACCTTTCAAAATACAACTTTCCAATATATAAAAATCTAAATAACTGTCCCTTTCCAACCCTCCCCTGCTGATGACCCAAGCCAAAGCGCTGTCCTATTCTGAGCCTGAAAGATAACAAATTCTTATGCCTATGCTTTGGTGCAAGGCAGTCCTTGTTTGCCAGCAACTGGCTAGGACATCACAGGCCTAAGAACACTGCATTACAAGCACTTTAATGAGACCAAAGTCACGACCTCTAGGCCACCCTAGCCAACACCTGCCTGGTGGCATCGGGCAGTAGCAACATCTTCTCAACTCCCGGGTCTACCCAAGGGTTATGTGCACTGCGGTTCATAGACAGGAGTAAGGAGTGGTCACCAATGTCACCGTCACCTACTGGAGATAAAAGCTGTTTCTCAATCAACTGTCCACCTCGCCGCCAGAGTATAAGAAATTAGCCGTGGGACACACAGAGCCCAAGAGCCAAACTGAGAGGATGAGCAGAGGTGTTCCAAGGGCAGCACACCTGTCACCAGCACCCCCTGGCAGGTTTTCCACGCCTGCCTCACAGCTACCTGTACTCTGAGGTGTTAATACCTCTTCCGAAACTCAGCTAATGCCTGCATAAGTGAGTTTCTTTCCCTCTACTCAATCACGAAGTTGACACCTTGAAGGGCCTCATACTCAATAGCATAAAGGACGTGAAGAAAAGACACCGAGTTATGGCCTCAAAAAGGCGCTGGCCAGCACTCAACCTCTTCCCCCTGGGGAGGGCCCCAGTCCGAGGAGACCAGGGGAGACTGTCTGGGAGAAGCGCCTGCCTATCCGTAACCTATGCTGGATCCTTTTGGCAGCCGTCTTTGAAGATACATGCTGCTGGCTGATGGCAGGCTGTGCAGGTTTCTCAGACCCACAGAAATGAGGAAACCTCTCTCCTTGGCTGTGACCTGAAAAAGCCCACATACATTCTGTATGGAAACAGGCCAAACAGTTTAATAGCGGGGGGTGGGGTGGGGGGACAACCAACACAAAATATAAAACAAAACAAGCAGTCAAGCATCTCTGGAGTTTGGTTTCTGCTGTTTCTTTCGGGGTGTGTATTTCAATGAGAACGTCCAGTTCAAAGGACTGCTCCAGCGTTTCTCAGTGAAGGGGAGCTGAGAACGCAGTTGGTCACAGGAACGGAAAGGAACACCGACACCCACTCAGCTTCTCCAGCCACCAAAGCCCTGGACAGACCTGCAAGGAAGCGCCGGGAGAGGCAGATCAGCTCCTGCTCTGAGGAAGGGCTTCGGGGCTTGTGCCACTCCCTGTGTTCAAAGTTCCGGACCCTGAATTTTTAATGTCATGCAGTTCTACACAGAAGCACAGAGCGAGGATCAAAAAAATAAGACTTGGTAATCGGCTTGGAGCCCAGGAAGCTCCTGAGACACCAACAGCAAAATAAGCAAAAGCATCTCTCGAGTCCTGCCTTCCAGACTTTGCTCATCAGAAGGCAAGATCTCCTCTCTCAGGCTCAGCCCTTGAGGAGAGGCCAAGCCGGGCACCTCCTGCCACATGCCCGAGATCAGCAAGTCCACAGAACCCAAAGCCTGCTGCCAGACCACCATGCTGCTAGGACAAGCTTTTAAGCCAGGAAAAATGGGCACAAAACGTACAAACAGAGCAGAAACTAGTATTTTCACATACCACACACTCTTTCATCCTTCATTAATGACTCAAAATAACTGAAGATAGATACTTACGAGCTAGATGATCCAAAGCTAAATCCTGAAAAAGAGGAAAAGGGTGCAGTTAAAACACACACACACACGGGACTTCCCGTGGCGCAGTGGCTAAGAATCTGCCTGCCAATGCAGGAGACACGGGTTCGAGCCCTGGTCCGGGGAGATCCCACATGCCGCGGAGCAACTAAGCCCGTGTGCCACAACTACTGAGCCTGCGCTCTAGAGCCCTCGAGCCACAACTACTGAGCCCGCATGCTGCAACTACTGAAGCCCACACGCCTAGAGCCTGTGCTCTGCAACAAGAGAAGCCACCGCAATGAGAAGCCCCTGCACCGCAACAAAGAGTAGCCCCTGCTCGTCGCAACTAGAGAAAGCCCGCGCAGCAACAAAGACCCAAAGACCCAACGCAGCCAAAAGAAAAGAACAAACAAAAAACCCCAAAAAAACCCACCACCACACACTTGGAAGACAAAGGTGGTCTCTAGGCTGCATTCTTTCCCTCCCTTTGTCTCCCTCCTCCTGCACTGCCTGCAGGTCCGGGCGGGCAGGAAGTGCTGTGGTCTTTTATTTCAGGGTTCTTCCCCCCTCCCTGGCAGGCACTGGCAGAGGGTCTTGGGTAGGCACCCTCTCACTGCTGCACCATGCCACACAGATCCACTGCGTCGGGAAAATATGTTTTTTCTACTTCTCCCATCCACTTGCTTCCTCTCCTTCTTGAGGCCAGAGCAGCAAGACACGCGGGTTCTAGGCCTGGCTCTGCTGCTCACCGTCTGGCCCTTTGGGCAAACTGGTTCCTTGGAGTTTTTGTGTCATTTGTAAAATAATAACGATGCCTAACTTCTGTGTCTAATAAGTGTGGTGCAAGGATAAAAGCAGAATGCACACACTGTACTATGTGGAGAAGCGGAGTGTCAAACAAATGAAAGACATTTTGTAAAGTCTCTACGTCTTATTTTTATTTTTTTCTATATCTTATTTTTTGAGTCTGATTTTTAAGGTTTAGTAGAACCTGATTTTTAAATCAAGGTTATTTTGGGGGGTCCTCAAATCTTGAGAGAAAAATCAGGTCAGCCATTTCTTTACTTGGTAAGAAACAGCACAGCGTTACAAATCTAATTAAAACCTAAAAAGAACATTTTGTCTTTCAAGTACTTTTGGCTTTTAAAATACTACACTGAACAACCAGGTAAAACCACTCATTCTTGTTTTTTTGGGCCGGGGGTGTCCAGGCATTTACTGAGGAGACGAAAGGAGGGACCACGGTGAGGGAAGAGGTCTGGCTGCCTACCTCCGCTGCCTGACCCGAAGGCGGAGAATCCCGCGCTCTGGGCCCCGAACGCAGAAGACTGTTGGGACAGCGATCCGAACGTCGGGGCGTTCTGACTGGCGAGGGTGCCGAAGGACGTGGTGTTGCTGCTGCTCCCAAACCTGGGTTCCGGCGAGAAATGAGGCTGCGGTTAAGCGTGGCCACGCGGTCGCTCTGCCGCCCGACGGCCTCATCCCCCCTCCCGAGTCTCAGGAAGTGAGACTCGCGTGATTCGAGGTAACTTGCTTGGTTTAAAGTGGCTGCCTCTCAGAACAAACAGGCTAGAGCCCAGAGCCAACCTTCACCTCAGCTTCGGGAAGAAAAATAAAGGGACGCCATATGAAATCCCCCCCTTGCCCAGTGTTTGAGTTCTCCTCCACTGTCTGGAAATTCCAGGTCACTGGTCCTACTCTAATCCCTCTCCTGCCTCGGGTCTCTCGTGTACGCCTGTGGGAACTCCTCAGATGTCAGTCGGGGTCAGATACAGTTTCCTGGCCAGGGACCTGAAAAAAGGTGACAGGCTCTTTCGGAGATTTCAAACCAAGGCTGGTACTCAGCTCTGCTGGAAAAAATGGAACCAGCCAGTCAGGATTTATGTGGGAGAGCCCCCAGCCAAGGCAGAATCTGATACTTTTTTTTTTTTTTTTTTTAACTAGTGAAGAAAATAGCTGGTTTCAAATAAATAAATAAAAACCTCAAGATTCCTAGTCAACCACGAACCTTCCACCAACTTTGCAGCATTATGTGCCGGGCGGTCACTGGCGAGAACAGTCAGAACCTGCCAGGATACTGGCTTAAGTCGATCCCAACTCTCCTTTAAAAGCTTTTCTTAACTTTAAGTCTTGGGGTTTCCTGACTTCCTGGGAGAAACTTAAAAGACGCATTGGTCTCTGCATGAAATCTAAGAAGCAATACATCAACTTGCTCACTTTCCTTGAAATTCGCCAGCACTGCTGCACCAGCATCTTTCATGGAGAGGAAAGGGTATGAATAAGGAGTCCACTTGAGTTTATTTTCAAGATAAAGATGCTTTCACCTGGCCAACCCTCATCCCATGTACCCTGACAGCTCTCCCAAACAAGCCCCTGGCTCCACTCCCCAACCCTCTAGCTTTACACATCCTGAGCCAGTGCTGAGGACAGGGACAGCGAGAGGCCTGTAAGACGTTAATCTCCGACTCCACACCTCCTTTGAAGGAGACACTTTGTAGTCATCACCACATATATTTTACTGGGAATTTGTGGTGTGGTGAAGGCTATTTTCTCCATGGGGTTCTGGTAACCAGAACAAATTTCTGGGGCCCTTAAAAGCAAATCTCTAATATGGCATTTTCAAGTGAGGATATGCACAAGGGAGTGAGAGCCGCCTTGAAGGCTGAGCAGTCGTGGAGACTCTGAAACACGCACGGGGCCCAGGCAGTGCCTAAGGAAGCTGGCCCAGGGGACTGTGCACCGAAGACCCACTCTGGGGGTCTGGAGCGGAGCAGGGGACACAAGGAGTTGTTTGCTCAAGGACAATGGGCCTTCTGCACAACAATCCCAAGAGGAAAGAATGTGATTAGAAACTGTTCATTCAGAGTCTCCTAACAGAAGTCACCACACAAGGGGCAATCCTGGCTGTAAAGCAGCCACGGTGAGACTGTTTCTCTTCCTCTAACCAACCCTGTAGCTCCACCAGGAGAACAGGGATCTGCCAGCCACGACGCCACGTATCAGGGGACAGCAACACGGCGGACGTCCACCGCGTACTGGACAGAGTCTGCCTTGGAAGACACGAACCTTCCCCTGGAGACAACAGGAATCCTGGAGCGACTGGTTTGCTGATTTCAAGGGAGGGGCTTTCAGCTTAGTCGAGAGTAGGGGAAACAAGAACTTTCTTTTCAAAGCAGCAGTACTGGGCCCCAGTGCTTCTGCTGACCTGAGCCTGTGGGTTTGCCCAGGCCTCTATGGGGGGCTTACCCGAATCCTCCCGCGCTGGCGGCCGCGGTACCCTCTCCGAACACTTTGCCTCCCGTCGAGCCCAGAGGGCTTGTAAAGGCTGGGGCTGAACCGAATGCTGGCACCCCTCCAAACCCAGGGGATCCCCCAAAAGTAGGAGGGCTGCCAAACACTGGAGCAGCACCGAAGCCACCTGAGCAAAACAGAGGCAAACAAACAGAAACAGGGAGAAAGAAAGAAGGAGACAGGAAGAGAAGACAATGAGCAGTGAGAAACCAAATCAAAAGAGGGAGGAGAAAGGGGAAAGTACGTTAGAAACTCAGATTCAAAACACTACAGCAAAGGGCAACACCCTTTCTACCAGCAAAATAACAAACCCAAACCCAAACCCAACCCAACCCGCCACCCCCTCCATTTCTAGCAGAGGGGTCTGGGGTCCATGTAGGAGAGCTCCTTGGAGTTCTAAGAATCCAGCAGACTCCATGTTTGTCTGCGAGCTCCCTGGCCCTCCCAGAGGCAAGCTGGACTCATCAGCTCCAAGTCTCGTGAGATCCGACTGCCACCAAGAACCAACCCCACGCACGGCAGACCCCCGCCCAGACCCTCTGCCATGTTTTGAGACTCCTCACTGAAAAGTCACGCTCAAAAGCGCCAATCCCTACCCAGCTGTCAAAGTGGTCAGAGTTTATTACTTATCATCACATAGGCAAGGCATCTCGCTTCATGGAAACACAAATTATAAAATTAGAGGCTCAAATCCCCTCTCAGGGAGAATCTGCGAGCCGGGTTACAGAGGAGATGGAGAGGCTGACGCTCGGCCAGGTGCTTTTTACTTATTTAGAGCCTGAGAGCTCTCACATCTCTCACAGGAGTCTTTCTCTCCCTGTACAGAAGAATTTTTAAAAAATGCTCTCTCTCTGCAGTCAGGAACTACTCCTCAATAAAAAAGCACGCCGTTTCTTGTCTGGAGGAAGGCTGCTGCATAAATGTGATAAGGCAATCAATCAGCCGGGAGGAGAGCCCTGAGTCCACGACCCCCTGGGCAGGCTCCCAGCGCTCTCACTCACGTGGACACAGGCCTGCAGGGGTGGCACGCATGCAGGTGACCGCACAGGAAGGGCCAGGCGTGCCCAGGCCACCTCCCCTGATTGCCGGATGCCCATCAGGCGGGAAGACAGAAGGTCCTTCCCTAACTGTTCCTTCTGCTCCTGGGGAGGGTTCCCAAACCCCAAGATACTGCATACATCACTCTAGGCTATTAGCAGAGACACTTGCTGAGTATCTATTGAGCAGAACAGAGCAAAACGGTACAGGACGTGTGCTCTAAAGGGCAGCATTTCTTACAGTGACCATCGGCCCAGGAGCTACATGCTGAAGGGAGGAGTGGTGGCCCAGGCAGAGCCAGGAGGCGATTTGCCCAGGGAGACGGGGACCTCATTCTCGTCCCTTCAGAAAGTGAATCCCGTTGACAGAGGGATCACTCAGGCCTTCTTACTACGAGCGTAATCACAGCACAAGCTTCGGCCACCTGCAACAGGGAAGATCAACCGCTGGACACGAAAAGCTGTCAGCTGAACGCCTTAGTTAGCTGCTACTTTGTGGTTCAATCGTTTGCTTATTTACCATGAACAGCAGAAGCACAACTGAGAAGGTGCTTTCTGTGCGGGCTCACGCTTGGGTTTACATTCTGTATTTTAAAACCTTGAGTGAAATTCCAAGCCATGATAATGGAGACTGTTGGGTTACAAATATAACAGACTGGAAAAAAAAAAAAAGTGCTAAAAAACCCTTGCAGTTGAATTATTTAAGACTGATCACAGATCTGGTTACACTTTCTTCCTGGACACACAGGCCTTTATCTAGTGCCTTGTACTCAATAGTGTTCAGAGTTCTTGGTGGAAGGTGAGTGAAAAATGAGAAGTCACAATGATACAGAAAGTATACTGGACAGGAAGGGGAGGAGATTAAGCGCACACATGCACGCGCGCACACACACACACACACACACACAAAATGCCCCCAAAACAACGAATCCATGTCACAGCTATGTGAAACAGAAGAGAATGGTCACTTGGGCTTTATTTCTGGAGACAGGCAACTCACTCCTGATGCTAGGGGGGTTCCAATTTTATTAGATGCTTATATTTTTTCTCCTCCAGAAGAGACAGAAATTTAGTAGCACTCAATGATAATAAGATTTCTGATTTACTGAGGGCCCTCCACGTGCCAGGTGCTATACACCAGTTTGTTTCAATCCTCCCAACAAACCTGGGACTCCCTCCTTCACAGGTGAGGACCCCGAGGCTCAGAGAACATGTCTCTCATCTACGTTGAGCCAGCTGGTGAGCAGTAGAGCTGGGATTGGAACAGGGCTGAGTGACTCACAAGACTACCCATCCCCTCACCACTACATGCCACGCTGCCCCCTGCCACTACCACCAAATCCAGCAACTCCACTGACAGAGCAGTGGGGTGACCCCAGTGGACTGGGGGTGGCAGGAAGGTCATTTTCAGTCTGTCCCACTTCCTGTTCTCTCCTCAAATGATCTCCAGTGGTATTATTTTCTACTGCAACTGTACTCAAGGGAGGATGGGCACTTTTGGGATTTCAGAGACCCATCCAAACCATCAATCTAAAAATCCCTCGAGACCTCAATCTAGGTGGTTTCATGGGGCAAGTAATCAAATAGGAAAAATATCCTGAAACATGGGAGGACACATTTTCTCTCAGACTGCAAAAATAAAAGGGGCAAATTCTCAGATCAACTGGGACATGATCCCAGGATAAGGAACAACATAGAAGATAAACACAAGAATCGAAGAAAACATGATCAGGTTCCTGAAAAAGTAAATTTAAAAGTCTTGATGATTAATAACCTAAAATTTCTTAGTCAAATAATATTTGCCTTGTCAAGCAGGACCAAAACCTTTGTAGCACTTTCATTTTTAAATCATTCACTGCAGGGAAGGGTGGCGGCAGAATAAAGCTGTGATGCTCATTTCTAGTCCATTTTAGATTCTAGGAAGGAGTTTAAAAAAACTAGCACTCATAGACTAACCCAGCCCAGGCACGGGTCTGAGTAAAGGTGCACAGTGCGTGCAGAAACCTCAGCAATTTCGGTTCTAAAAGGTGGGATTCCAGGTACTAATTTGGGGCAGTTCTGCTCCTCAGTCAGAGCCACCCAGGCATCTGCTCCTCGGGTAGGGTCCTTCCTCTGCAACCCCCCCCATAAATTCAGATACACACAAGGGAGAAGTATCCTGCCCGCTCACCTGCGGGGCAATTGCTTTATTTTGAAGAACTGCTTGCTCAGCAAATATCCTCCCCCTTGACCCCCTGCCTTAAAAAAGTCTTTTCACACAATCTTCCACACAACAAGGGCAGGTATGCACAGATCCCCTCTGTAGATCTCAGAGACAGAAATAGGATAGAGGGGCAGCTGACAGAGATGAAGTACGGTTTTGCAGGTAAACATATATTGTTCTTTAAAATTTTTAATTATAAGTGTAATAATACATGATTGTAAGAAGCCACACAGTTTATAAATGTATACTTTAAAAGTAATGCTGGGATAAAAAGTAGTACTGTAACGTTCTTTATTCCTGACTACATGGGTATATTCCAACTGCAAAAATTAATTGAGCTGCAGAGTTATGATATGTGGATACTGTATATGTACAGGAATATCAATACATTTATGTATGTTACACTCACAAGTACAAAAAAAAGTGATTTGGGAAGGAGGACAAATGATATAGACATAAGAAATTAAATAATCTGTCTTGCCCATCACAGGTAATGGGCATCCAAGCAAATCTGACTTAGGATGCTTTCTTGTTTCTATTTCAGTTATCACGGTCTTATATGTTCCCTCACTTTGGTTGTTAAATGCAACTAAGTATTCACAATGCTTTCTTCCCTAAGAAAACATGAAGTTCTCTTCAGGGCTGCATGCTGTGCATTCTGTGCTTTTTAACATGTCTCAGGAGACCTAGAACAGCGTCAGAAACGCAGTAGATGCTCGATAATTAGAAAATGAATTTTGGGGAAAAGGTCCCTTCATCCATACTCCATACTCTCCCCTGAGAACACCCCAGAGAGCTCTCCTTCCAGAGGTCTATGCAATGTTAAATACGCATCTAACAATAACCACAGCTAACAGGCATAGGAGTACCTGTTTTACTTGGAGTGGAAAACCCAAAGCCTTGGGAGGCCACACTTCCTCCTCCAGAGCTAAAGGTGCCAGCAGGTTTCTGGTCTCCAAATGATGAGCTGGCAAAGCCACCAAACGTCTTGGCTCCACTGTTTCCAAAAAGGTTAGAGGTATCTGAAGAGATGAAGAACACGTATGAGGGAGATCAGAGGGAGAAAAATGTCCTTATCTGCTTCTCAGAACAGAGAAGGAAGGAACCTCACTAGGTGTCTGCGGAGAAGGGAACGATAGAGAAGTCGAGGATCCAAGGTCGCTGAGACGACCTTGTGTGCTCCGCGGCATGTGGGATCTTCCCGGACCGGGGCACGAACCCGCGTCCCCCGCATCGGCAGGCGGACTCTCAGCCACTGCGCCACCAGGGAAGCCCTGCATGCATCTTGATGACAAGTCTTTAATCATTCCGGTGCTCAGGCTCAGGACTTCCTGGCGTGATTCTACAGGCACAAAACAACGGGGCCGCAACAGGTCCCAGTGAAGAGGCTCTTCTGCAGAAAGGTACCTGCGTGCCCACAGGTATCACAGGTATGTCCAACACAGGACCAACCCCGCAGCTGCACACGAGACCATTTGCTTCTGAAGAACAGGGCTGGTTTTCATGGATCTCCTCGTATGAAGACCAACTTCAAATTTTGTCAAACTAGAGAAGACAAAGAGCGAATCCAAACCGAGCGCGGTGGCTTCCAGCGTTCTGCTTTTACCGTCTAGCTGGGCATGCTTGCCACTGCTTGATCTGTGCAGAGAACGGCAGACGGAACAGGAAAAACCCTGCTGCTCCTACCTCTGATCTGATAGGAGCTAGGCATGCTCTGAAGAATGTAAGGGGCCAGCAAGACTTCCAGTCTGATTTCCTCTTTCTAAGAGGTTCAAGTTAAGCCCTTGACCTTTCAGAGGCTTATCTAGTGGGTCGCTCCTGCAGCTACACACTGAATCGGCTCCAAGACTTAAAGGAAAAACGGAAATGAGGGACTTTCCTGGTGGTCCAGTGGTTAAGAATCCGCCTTCGAATGCAGGGGACACAGGTTCGATCCCTGGTCGGGGAACTAAGATCCCACACGTCGCGGGGCAACTAAGCCCGTGCGCTGCCAACTACCAAGCCCGCACACTCTAGAGCCTGCGAGCCACAACTAGAGAGCCTGTGTGCTGCAACTACTGAGCCCGTGCACTGCAACTAGAGAGAAGCCCTCGTGCCACAACAAAAGACCCCACATGCTGCAACGAAGATCCCGCGTGCCGCAACTAAACCCCACTGGAGCCACATAAATTAATTAATTAAAAAAAAAATAAGTGAACTACTAAAAACCAAGATGGGTGAGAAGTATTTTGTTACAAGAAATGTGAATCTGACAGGCAACGTATAAACAGCCAAAGTCAAATACACAGAAGTGCTTGGAGAGAGTACAAACAGCACACTAAGTAACAGGAATTTTTCTTTAACTCTTTTCCGGGGGGAGAGGGGAGGGATAACTCACATTTCCCCACCATGTTTGGATGCGTGTTTTATTAAAATGAGTTTGCACCCACAGTAAGGCAGCAAGAAGCTCTGCTGAAATGGGATCACTGCCCAAAGCCACAGGCATGGACAGGAGGCTGAAATGACGTGCTCCGGGTGGCAACGGGGCATTGACTCCACGTCACCAAGCGAGGCCTACAAGCACCTGCACAGGCCAGTCTTCCCCCAAGCCTGTCAGGCGCTCACGGAGAAGGTGACGGAAAGGAAAAGAGTGGAGGGCGAATAACTCTGCAAGTCGGGCCGTCTGCAGAGGTGGTCTACCACTAGCCCGTCAGCGCCAGGGTCTCTCATCTCGCTCTGCTGCCAATCCCACCCCAGTGTGAGATGCAACTCCGTTACTACTTCCGCTTGCAGTGCTCTTGACCTGCAGGCCAAGAAGTGAGGAGCCTCACCTCAGGGACACAACCACCTCAAATGTCTGTAGGCACCAATAACACAGAGCCTCGGACCACCGCAGGCTCACCTGCTCTGTAAAGCTATTGCTGACAGTGTGGGAGCTTGGCTGTGAGTAGGTCAGGCACTGAGAGCAGGAGTGGATAACGGATTCCTTTTCACCACCTTCACATACGGTCGCACGGGACTATATACCCTCGGGTAGAGTCTGCAAAATGCCCTCCTGAGCAGTCTGATCCTTCCCCTAGTGAGCCGGCTGGAGGTTACATCAGATTCCTCCAATGGCAGTACAAAACCAGGCTTCTCAGCCATTCCTTTTATTTGGTATTTCAAGAACAGAGGACTGCAATTTTCTGACTTTGTTAGCGCTACCAAGGCAAAAATTCCAAATAGCAAACAAATTCAAGTACAAGATTAGAGGCTAGATCTCCTCTTGGAGAAATCAGAAATACAGAGATGAAATGATTTTACTGGGACAGTGCTGGAAGACAAATTCTAGAGAAGTCAGAGAACATTTAGAAGTCTTCGGGCTTCTTTATCCCTTTATCTCTTTAAGACTCCTTTGTCTTTAAGATGTTCACAGATATGACAGTGGAATAAATGAGCTGTGCAGTCAGCCCTGGCTTCGAAAACCTAATAACTGTGGGGCAAGGACTTAATCTTCCCGAGTCCCAGTTTCCTCATACATATAATGGGACAGCCACTGTGCCCAGGCAAGGCTGCTGGGAAGACTGAATGAATTAATGTATGGAAAGCCCCTAGTCAGGCATAAGGTAGTCCTAGAAAACAGGACTTCCCTCTCTGTTTAACTTTTCTCCTGCCAATCATGTTTCCTATCCCAATCAAGTTTAATACAATAAAACAGAGCAGGTCAGCTGCAGAAAGTTAAATCCTTTTCATTTTGCAAAGATCACTAGAATCAAGCCATTCAAGTTGTAACAGCTGTCATTTGTAGTCTCCAAAGGAGCTCTGCATGTTGAAACATTTTAGGATTTATTTAAGCTGCTCTGAAACAAAGTAGCATTAAACGATGGGATGTCTGCTTCTCTCTGTCTCTATGGCCAACAATGTGCTTCTCAGTTTTCTCCTAGTGGCTCCAAAATAACAGTCTCTGGCTCTTGAGAATATGGTGTCTTGGCTGTTGGAACAATATTTCACTGTGGAAGAGACTTCTTCACTTGTGAACTAGCCAGTAAGAAAGCCTGTCTCTGCAGAGCCACCGGATGACCTCCACTGGGGGTTCCAAGAATGGGTCACACTGGCATCCGCTTTGGGCTTCCCCCCACTGGTGCAACGTGGATCCTCCATGGTCTTTTATTTGGCAAAAACACTAGCAAAATCCAACAACAGGGTCTGACCCAATTTAAATTAAATGATACTTGATATAAATAACATCACAGAGACCAGGTCCCACGTCATTCTGCAGGTCTAAAGTCACTAGACGAGAATTCAACACACACTGAGAAGGCAGTTCTCAGGAAGCCCTCGTCCAGGATACCTTCCCAAGACATTCTCTTAAAGAACAGTAGTAGAAGGAGCCTTGTGGGACCAAAGGATTCTCATCAAATGACTCCTTCATCCTCACACAAACATGTCTTTCAAGCCCCTGTGCAGAAAGAATGTGCTGAGAACTGTTCTCACCAGTGTCTTTAGGACAAGACTCAAGGAGGCAATAGGGCCTTACAGGTAGCAATTCACAGGACCCCCAGGGGTTAACTGTATCTATGGTAGAGTCTCGGGGAAGAGAGAGAGAAGAAACCTTTCTAGTGTGAGCTTCTGGATATAGAACACGCCAGCTCCAAGCACCAATGTTCCTAGCTTGTCTTTCTCGATCAATGCATAGTTCCAATTACTCCTCAGGCCTAAAGAGGGCAGCTCCAGGACCAGGCAGCCTGGGGCCTAAATGTCACCAAGGGAACTGCTGGCCGCCCAATCTGTGCTCAGATATCTATCTGCAGGGGAGCATGTTCGATGCCATGCGGAGTGATCACAAGGGCTGTCAGACAAGGCGCATGGGGAGGTGTTCCATTCCATGGCGAGGCCAGACGATCTCAGCAGGCAACACAGTGGATCAGAGCTCTGCACACATGCCAGGATGAAACCCTCCTTATGCCACTTAATGGCTATTACCACTGGAAGTCAACATTCCCACTCTGAACCTACTTCCTTATTGGTAAAATGGGGACGGCCACATCTGAAAATACTGTTGTGAGAGGTGATTAGACCGCACACACTGAACAACTGGCGCACAGCAGGTGATCAGTAAAGATGAGTTCCCTTCTGCTGATGGCTCGTGAAAGAACAGAGCATAAGGGCTGCAGGATTCCAGAGAGGGAGAGATCACTGTGCATCCTCGTGACCTTTCGGCCACGCTGCAGAGGAAGACGTACATTCATGCTGAAAGGAGCGGCAGGTTCAGAGGAGCGGCGTGTGGGAAGCAGTGTGAACCCTGGCACTGAAGCAGGGAGAAGTGAGGGTGTGTGTGTGTGTGTGAGCGCGTGCGCAGGCGAAGGAATTCGAAGTCAGAAAAGTGTGTCAGGGCTCATGGAGGGCCCTGCATTATAGCCCAAGGAGTTGGTCTGGACTTGGTTCTATAGTTAGTGGGACATTGCCAAAGGGTTCTGAGTAGGGAGAGTGGCAAAACAAAAGAGTTTTAAGACATTCAATTTGGTACAGGTTTCCAGACCACAGTGTAGGAGACAGCAGGCAGAGAGGGGAGTCTGGAGACTCCTGTGATAACCTGGATGACAATGGGGACACACCCCACGATGACAGGGAAAAAGGAGAGGGAAAGAGCAGGGAAGGAAGTGTTTGGCAGGCAGGAAAAGAGCCGGGAGCCCATCCACACAGGGCAGGAAACTGTACTGCTCAGAGGATCACACACCGCACGGTCGCCCGAGGAGAAAGAGGCCGCCCCTGTGACCTGCAGAAAGCGTTCTCAGTTCTGTGGCGAGGCCAGTGTCCTCCCCAGGGGCCGTCCAGCTCCTTCTCCACTGTTCCTTCCTCTCATCCTGCACTTGGTCCTCAGGGCTACAGAAGCTCTTGTCCGTTTCACTAGCAAATTACGCAGTTTTAAAAACCAAAATAATGCTAAATCTTTCCTGCATACTTTCAAATTCACTTAAACTTCCCTTAAATGTGAAAGTAAACTGCTGGTTTACAACAGCTGACATTTAGGAGATGAAGACCTGCAGGTGTCTGGTATCAAGAACAGATATATGTTTATTTTAAACCAGAATTAAAGAATTAGAAACAATGGTGTGCCTACGAACAACAGGTCGGGGCTGGGCAGGGGGCGTCTGTCCCCGATCTGTAGCACTGTCCAGTTACTATGGTGTACGTAACTACTCCCTGATGTCACTGAACAGGGAGCTGGGGAGAAACGTGCAAGCTGGCTCTCCTGAGCCGGTACAGGCCAGCTCCAGCCCAGCACTGAGAGAAGGCCGTTTTCTGCCAAGTAAGAGCCACGGCATTAAAGGTGAATCTGACAGGAGGAAAGGATTTTTTACAAAGATACGACACACCCACGTTTTAACAAAATAGGCTAGTAACACAATCTTGCAGACAATAATCTGCCCATGGGACAAACCCACATTTCTCACTAGCATGTTTTATCAAATGCCTGTTCTGTGCCAGACGCTGTGTTTGGCACCTTATGCACGATCTAGCTGAGTTCTAGGTCTGCCACTTTCTGGCTTTGTAACTAAAAATCACCTAACCATTCTGGGCTTGTT